>NW_020954553.1:2815468-2909834 GCF_900497805.2 Vombatus ursinus
AGAGAGAGAGAGAGAGAGAGAGAGAGAGAGAGAGAGAGAGAGAGAGAAAATAGTATGCATTGATCTGCATTCAGACTCCATAGTTCTTTCTCTGGATGTGGATAGCATTTTCCATCACGAGACTTTTGGAGTTGTCTTAGATCTTTGTATTGCCGAGAAGAGCTAAGTCTATCAAAGTCTGTCATTGCACAATGTTGCTGTTTCAGTGTACAATGTTGTCCTGGTTCTGCTCACTTCACTCAGCATCGGTTCATGCAAGTCTTTACAGGTTTTTTTTCCTGAAATCTGCCTGCTCACTATTATGGAACAATAGTATTCCATTACATTCATGTACCACAACTTGTTCAGCCATTTCCCAATTGATGTGCATCCCTTCAATTTCTAATTTTTTGCCACCACAAAAAGAACTGCTATAAATATTTTTGTACATGTGGGTCCTTTTCTCTTTTCTATGATCTCTTTAGGATACAAATCTAGTAGTGGTATTGCTGTATCAAAGGGTATGCACCTTTTTATAACCCTTTGGGCATAGTTCCAAATTGCTCTCCAGAATGGTTGGATTAGTTCACAACTCCACCAACAATGCATTAGTATTATAATTTTCCCACATCTTCTCCAACCTTTATCATTTTCCTGTTTTGTCATGTTAGCCAATCTGATAGGTGTGATGTGGTACCTCAGAGTTGTTTTAATTTGCATTTCTCTAATCAATAGTAATTTAGAGCATTTTTCATATGACTATAGATAGCTTTAATTTCTTCATTTGAAAACTGCCCACAATAGGCTTTTGTTAAGCACTTACTGTATGCCAGGCAATGTGTTAAGTTTTGTGAATACAAATAAGAACAGAATGTCCCTGCCCTCAAGGAGTTGACATTTTAATGGAAGAAGATAATACATAAAAGGAAGATTAAAAATGGGGAGGGACTGGCTGGATACCAAGTTCAGGACACCATGATGGAAAACTGCAGATTGCATAGCCTGGTGAAAAATGAAGAGATGGTTAACCAGGGGTAGCTAGGTGGTACAGTGGATAGAGCTTCTGGACCAAGGGTTAGGATCATCCAAATTCAAATTTGGCCTCAGACACTTAGCTGTGGGGCCTTGGACAAGTAAGTCACTTAGCCTCTGTATGCCTTGGTTTTCTCAATTGTAAAATGGAAATAATAACATCTAGGGAGTAATAATTCTAGGGCTGTTGTGAGGATCAAATGAGATAATTTTTAGAGAGTGCCTGACATACAGTAGAAGTTTAGTAAATGCTCATTTTGTTCCTCCCTGGAGCTCCCTCCCTAAATGCATGTTCTAGGAGGAACCATCCAATCAAAGTGAGAGACTACAAAAGTGGAGGATACTTTTGAGCTGTGAATTCCAGGGTTGAAGTCTTCCAGGGCAAAGAGGCTTCTAGGGCATGGTAGAGACATCCTGAGTAGAGTGGCCTGGGGATCCTTTAATGCTACTGGCTTTGAGATGAACTGAGCACCATAGGGTAACAGTGAGTAGTGTACATTTGGCATTTGGTGAAAACCTTGATTCAATTCCAGTTCTGTCACTTCCTCTCTGGGTAACCCTTGGCAAGTCACTTACAACTACAAGAGGGGGTTGATTTATATCAGCTCTTTTCACGGTAGCAAAGAACTGAAAAATGAAGAGGTGCTCATCATTTGGGGAATGGTTTACCCCCTTATGGTAAAGGAGTGTGATGGATTACTACTGTGCTCTAAGAAATGATAAAGGGGAGGGTTTCAGAGAAACCTGGGAAGACTTATTTGAACTGATACAAAGTGAGCAGAACCAGGAAAACAAATGATACCACAACAGCAATATTGTAAAGATAATCAGCTTTAAAAGACTCAAGAATTCTGAGCACAATGACTGACCACAGTTCCAGAGGATTAATAATGAATTGTGCTGCCTACATCCAGATAGAGATGTAATGTACTCAGGGTGCAGATTGAAGCTTTTTTTAAAAAACATAGCTAATGCAGAAATTTATTTTGCTTGAATATATATGTTTGTAGTAGGTTTTGTTTTCTCAAGGGGGGAGGGGAGGTTGAGAGGGAAATAATTCAGAGCTGAAAATAAAGTAAAATTGAACATTAAAATAAAAGAAGAAGGATGGACTAAGTGATCCCAAACATTTCCTGCAAGAAGTTAAAAATTTGGGGGGACACTCAAAGAGGCTGAGAATAGCTACTACCAGGCATTGTCTTGAGGCTAATGGATTATAGTAGCTGCCCCTAAAACAGCATGGAGTTATGGAACACATAGCTTTGAAATAATGGCTTGCTACACATATAAGATGTGTAGCAGCAGAGTTTTGAACATACAATTATTAAATTGTGATATGAGTGTAGGTGTATAATTGTAGCCAGATTTTTTTTATTTTGATAAATCTATAAATATGGAATGCAATTATCTATAATTATTATATGCTTATCTTGAGCATGAGTGTATATTGTTTCCCCAAAGAATGAATGTTGCCGATTCACAACAAAGAAACAGTGACACTCGCTTGGCAATTGTACATTCTGCACCATTAATTACATAGAATATGTTTATTCATCATCTTCGGAGAAGAAACTTGCCTTCAGAGGTGGGGGAGGAGGAGAGGAGGGAGGAAGCATTGCTGAAAATATACTCCAGCTCTAGTGGCAAGACGTGCTGTGTGAATCAGGTACTGGGTGAGGATGTAAGTGTAGGAACCATTACCAAAGCCCAGAATGCAGACCAATGACTGTATCCTAGGTAGTGGCCAACAAGTGGTCCAGTTATCCAGTGAGAAGCCACCTGAACTGGGACCTAGGGATCTGGGAACCAGACCAATAGGTCTGAAGGGAGTAACATCCCTAGCAGCATCTATTTTTAATGATGGATATAGATGGTGTCCAGAAGCACATTGAGTCTCAAGCCTTGGTCTACCTGGGGACCTGTTCTCATCAGCTGCTACCTTCCCTAATGGCTTGACCCATTCTAATCCCACTGTGACACACAGAACAATGAATCCCACTAAGGATGAAGCCTGTCTCCCCTGCACCATCTCCAAAGGTATTGGCCTTAAAGGAAGAAAAGAAATCTATCCACAATCATCCAGGGGGAAGATAGGGCTGGCTACCAAATGCTGAAGGATTAGAAATCCTCAGTAGGGAAGACATGACAGTAATCGTCTAGCCTTAGCTTTCCTAGAGACCCTGCCCTGTAACAATTACCCAGCAAAGGTGAAAGGGACCAGCCAATACTGACCAACCTGAAAGAGACCTCTACGTTGTTTTATAACAACCACGGCACAGTTGTTGCTAAAGGGAAGGTCAGAATATACACAGATGTTGAAAAGCTGCAATATTACAGAAATGACTTAGAGGCTACATTTAAGATAAATACTACGGGAGGACTAAAGGTAATTGCTGACAGGAAGTACCCTTATTAGAGCAAACTGGAAACATGGAATGGCAGAGATGGGAGGGCCCTTAGAACACAGGATGGCAGGGATAGCAGAAACCTGAGAACACAGAATGTCAGAGTTGAGAGGACCCTTAGAACACAGGATGTCAGATGTGGGAGGGCCCTTAGAACACAGGATATCAGAGCTAGGGTAGCCTTTAGAACCCAGAATATCAGATCTGGGAAGGCCCTTAGAAGACAAAATTTCAGAGCTGGGAGGGCTCTTAGAACATAGAATATCAGAAATGAAGAATGATTTATCCAAAGTCATATGTCAAAATAGTGATACTTGAATGTGCACAAATCAACTGCAAAGACCCAAGCCAATGTGATGGGCCAGTGAGCCTATGAGTAATGGAAAAACAAACCAAGAAAGGAAAAATAGAATCACTGGCTCATAAGCTCAAGCTGGAAATAATCTTAGAGAGCATTTAGTCCAACCCTCTGATTTTACAGCTGAGGTGGGGAAAACCCTTTGGAATAAGACCCAACTTCTTGACACAGAAGAGGAACCACTTGGGACTTCTCCCACACATCTTATGGGACTCAGACCCCTTATCCTAACTCAGATTCTCCCAAACAAATATTCACAATCATCTGGAAAAGAAGCATAAACAAGCTAACTGGGAGGAGAGGGGGGAAGAGAGGAGAAAGAATTGACTGAAAGGCAGATTTCAACTCAAAAGAGGGAAGATTTTCTGGCCATTGGAGCTGTCCAACAATGAAAAGAGAGATCTTGTGAGATAATGCTTTTTTCCCATCATTGGAGGTGTTCAGGTAGAGGTTGAATGACTACTTATCATGGATGGTTCAGAGGACATGAATTTCTGCAATGAGCAGAGAAGCTGGACTAGCTGACCTCCTTGGGACCCCCTCGCTCTGATGTTCTTCTGTCTACCATCCTTTGACTGGGATCCAGTCAGCCAATGAGCAGATGTAAGCAGCCAGGGCTGGATTTGGAGCTCAGAAGATCATTGGGAAGCAGGATCTCTCATGATCATGCCCATAGAAGCCACTCATTACCTTGGTGAGAACCTTCTGCCTCCCCTGTCCTCCCCCCCCCCCCCAGTGTTTGGCTTTAAGCTGGAGAAGTAACCCCTGCCTCACCTGTGACTGGCATCTGTTTTTGTTGTTATCTCTCCTTCCTATTGGTGTGACTTGATGGAGGTATGGGGATGATGTCCCTCTCCTGGACAAATACTAATGGAAATAATTTGTCATTTCCCCTCCCCACCCCCACTCCTCAGAAAAAAAATTGTTTTGAGAAGGCAGAAAGCTATTTTTAAACAAGTCATACCTCTTTTCAATGTTTGAAAACAGTGTATGGTTGGCACAATAGATAGTGCTCTGGAGGTGGAGTCAGGAAGACCTGAGTTTAAATCTAAACTCAGACACTTTGTTGCTATATAATTCTAGTATCTATGTCATCCTTAGTTAAGCAGGCACACCACTTAACCTCTCTCTCAGCCTCAGTTTCCTCATCTGTAAAAGGAGGATTAATAATAACACTTCCCTTAAAGGGTCATTGTGAGGATCAAATGAAATAAAATACATGTAAAGCCCTTTGCAAACTTTAAAGTGTTATATAAATGTTAACTGTCAAGTAAATGTGCTCATGATAGGCTACCATGGACAAGACACAAGATTTGGAGTCTGCAGACCTGGGTTCAAATCCTTATTCTGCTGCTTGATACCTCTGTGACCTTGGACAAAACATAAACTTTCTCTGGGTCTACATTTCCTTAGCTGTACAATGTGGAGATTCCTTAAGGTCCCTTCTGATTCTTAATATACGCTCTTCAAGTAAGGGTTCAGTCTTATCAAGAGATTTATACAGAGTCCCATCAATATTGTCTCATTTGACCCTCATACCAAACCCAGGAGGTAGATAATGCAAGTTATTCCCATTTTATGGATGATAGAACTGAGGAGCAGAGAAATAAAGTGAGAAAGGACATTAGGGTGTAGAATGCTGGAGCAATATTCTCATATGAGTTGGACTTGAGGCCCTTCACCACCTCATTTACCCTCCTCTGGATTCTTTCCAGGTTGTTAATACCCTACCTAAAATGTGGTGCCCAGGACTGAATGCAGCACCCCGGATGTGGCACATTATAAGCAGCATGTGAATGGGGAAGAAGCATATTTCTGGGCAAATGGGACTTGGAAACATTAACTCAGAGTTTCACTGGGAGAACAGATTAAAGGATCATATCCAATGAATTCTGCCATCAAAATAAGAGATCTTTCTTCCCCACCCCTTGAAATGTTTTAATTTGACAGAAGGCTTCAAGGGATTTGACAGAATTCATTTTTCCACAGATAAGATCAAGGCATTAAACAAAACACATTCCGCTATGAGAACTCTGTTAGCTGCTTGACATAATTGTATTTTATCCTGAGTTAGGTTTTGGCAAAACTGACAAGTCATTTTCTTTCAATTGATGCATCAGATTGTTGTTTCTGTCTGAGTGCCCCAGGAGTGGGGTTGGTGGCTAGTATGAGATCTTTGCCAGCACGTAGCATTCTAGATTTTCTGAACTGAAAGGGAACTCAGAGCTCATCTTCTTCAAACTCTTCATTTTACAAGTGGAGAAACTGAGGCTCAGAGAGGGAAAAATGACTTGCCCAGGGTCACACAGTAAATAAGCTCATGGTGATGTTGGGACTCAGACTCAACTATCCCAATTCATAAAGCAAGTGTCGTTCCACAACACCAGGCTATCCAGCTTGTGCCCTGAAATATCCTCACGCTACAGTCATTTGCTCATGGATTGGAACCATTTGTGGATGTTGGACTGAAACCAACCCAGAGAGAAAAAGATAGTAACAAGGAAAGAGGAGGAGGAGGGGAGACTGGTCTGTCAACTTTCTAGGAGGAGGTAGAGTTGCCACTAAAGATGGGATGGGTCACATTCCTGAGGCTGAAACCACAAGGAGGAGCCCTGAACCCAGGGTTGGCAGCCTCAGTGGCAAGGAGACCTCAAGGCCTCCCCTGTGGGTATGGCCAAAGTTCTGGTAATTCACATAACTTCCACCCAAATGAGGGACTTACTGACAAAGTTGTCCAGCTGCTTCATTCTCCATGCCCTTCTTCCACCTCACCTATTGCTTCTAAGCCTTTATTTCTCCCTATCTCAAAATGAACAGCAAAATGCCTGGTGCCTAGTAGGCACTTAATGAATGTTTCTTGCCTAAAAATTCCCTGTGAGACTGTTAGAATACCAGACTGAAGGGAGCCACCATAGAAAGAGAATAAAATCTCAGGGGACAAAAGGGAACTTAAGAGAGTCTAACCTCTTCATTTTACAGATGAGGAAACTGAGGTAGGAAAAGAAACTGTCAATGAGATATTTGTAAAGCGCTTAGGACGGTGCTTGATACATGGTAGGTGCTTAATAAATGCTTATTTTCACCCTCCCCCCTCACTTCTTTCCTCCCTTTCTTACTTTCCCTCCTCCCTCCTTTCTTTCTGCATTTCTTTCCTTCTTCCCTCCCGGCTTTCTTTCCTTCTTCCCATTCTTCCTTTCTTCCTATCTCCATCCCATTCTTCCTTCTTCCCTTCCGTTCTTTGTTCCTCCCTCCTTTTCTTCTTTCTGACTATCTTCTTTCCTTCCTACCTACCTTCTTTCCTCCCTCTTTCCCTCCCTTCCTTCCTCTCTCCTTCCCTCTTTTCCTTCCTTCCTCTCTTTGTGCCTTCCTCCCTTCCTTCTGTCCTTCTTACGTACTTCTTTCCTTCCTCTTTCCCTACCTTCTGCCTTTCTTTCCTCCCTCTCTTCCTTTCTTTCTTCCCTTCTTCCTTCCATAAGGTTACACAACACATCACCAGAAGAATAGGAACTAGGACCCAGGTCTCCTGTTTCCTAGTCAATTGCCCCATGTTTTATCCTCTCTTTTGATTGCTCTCTCATCTTCCTCTCAGGATTCACAGAACTAGAACCAGAGAGAGAAGAAGCAATTACAAAGAAAGAGATTTCAGCTCAAAAGAAGGTAGAGAGATCTAACCCTTTGTACAACAGAGTCAGGATCCAAAAAGTTCTGATAGAGACTAGAATGTGGGGTTGAATTGAATTGAATTGAACAAATACATATTAAACACTTTTTATGTATGACACATGGTGCTATACACTTGGGGTGTAATCCCTGCCCCCAAAGGACTGTATATTCTTCTGGGAATATATCAGATACATAAGTAAATAATTATTGTTACATAAAGTATGTGCAAATTAAAGCAAAGTAATGTCAAATAGGAAGTAGTGCTGATAAGTGAGGGTATTAGAAAGGGCCCAGTGTAGGAAAAGGGACTTGCTCTGTGCTTTGAATGAAGCCAGAGACTCCATGAGAGAGAGAGAGAGATGAAAAGGGGGTACAGTCTCCCAGTAGGGCATCATGTGTGCAAAAGTACAAAGATGGCAGATGAATTGCTGAATTTAGGAAATAACTAACAAACCCAGTGGGTTCTCTCTCTCTCTCTCTCTCTCTCTCTCTCTCTCTCTCTCTCTCTCTATCCCTCTCATTTTAGTATAGAAGGAGTCATATAAGATAAAACCAGAAAGGTACAGCAGATGGGAGCCAGATTTGGGAGAGCTTGAAACGCCAAGTTAAGGTTTCTATATTTGACCCTGGAAGCAATAGGGAGCCAGTGAAGATTTTTGAATGGGGAATGGGGAGGCATATGACATGACCAGTCCTTTGTTTTAGAAACATCAGCTGGCAGCTGCATGGAGGATGAATCAGAGAGAGGATAACTGCAGTTAGGAAGACCAGTTGAGGCGAAAACTGGATAAAAGTAAAAGATACTGTTGAGATAAAATTGTTAGGACTTGGCAATTAATTGGATTTGGATTTGAGGGAGAAGGGAAGAGTCAAGGATGGTTCCAAGGTTCTAAACCTGGATGATTGGAAAATAACCTAATAAGGTAAAATGTAAAAGGGATAAATATAAGTCTTAAGCTTATGAAACAGGGGAGACTGGCTAATGAGCATCATCTGATGCTTAGAGCATACACAATGTGTTCTATTTGATACCAAGTCACATGACTGTTTAGTGAGGGTACTTATGGGCATCATAATGGAGGCACTTGGGCCTGCTTCAGGGCACATGCAAATATCCTCTATTTTCTATTGGTTTACTGGGAGATGATGACAGTTCTTTTAGTTGGCTGCCATGAATGTACCAACAAAAGGTATAAGAAGATCTCTTTCTATCTCTCCTAGTGGCTTTTGAGTAAAGAGAAAAACAAACAAACTGTGGACCTATAGTTGGGTAGAAATGGCTTCAGCTGCCTCATCAACCTATCTAGACACCATGTGGCCATGAATATATGGCACCTCAGTTCTTTTGTCTCTTAGTGTTTATCCTTTTTCTTGATATCAAGTGAATGATTATTAGCAATGGAGATGGAGAAGGAAATGGCAAACCACTGCAGTACCTCTGCCCAAAAAAAAAAACCAAACACTAATAAACAAACAAAAAAACCCAAATGGGGTCACAAACAGTCAGACACAACCTAAATGACTGAACAACAAAATCAACGAAATTAGAGATGGGACAGGCCAGGTTACAACCTTGTGAGGTTTGAAAAATCTGAAGAGACATCAAAAGTCCCAAGTGACTGGAGCCAAGCAGCTAATTATCTAAGTCTGGTGAGAAGCTAGTTCTGAACAGCAACCTGCTTGACCCAGGCTAGCTATGAACTGACCCAATAGCTGAGGCACTCTATGCTGTAGTCATGGGAGAAGCTTGACCATTGCCTATGCCACAGCCAGAAGTGAACTTGGTGGAGATTCTTAGAAAGAATTCCCAGCTCCAAGAACTACACCTTTCTGAGATAAGGAGTGTGGGAGGTGGGAGGAGAAGGGAGAATTGTAGGAACTTGAACCTTTAAATTACCCATTGATACTATGTGTCCTGTGGTACAAACATGTCTTATTATAAACAACTTATTGATATAAACTGTTTTGGAATTAATTACATATTCTCCCAAGTTTTTTTATGATAATTGGAGAAAAGTCAGCCTCATCACATTGACTAAGTGGGTGTATAAAGGGAATAGTGTGTAAATTTGGGGTGGGAAGGGTTTTTTTTTTACTTTGGACCTTGCTATCCCCTCTCAATATATAGCACTTTGCAAAAGCTAATTGCTATTAATTTGCTAATTGATATTGGGGAGATTTCATCAAGTTAAGTGAAATTGGGGAACACACTGGATGGGGACCTGTAGGCAACACTATTAGAATCCCCAAACCCCTCATGGTGCCCCCCAAAATCCTGAGAAGAGCAATAACAGCTGATCTCTGGGGACCCAACAGGCTAATACAAGTAAGGAGAGTGAGTCCAGCATTTGAACTTGACTAAGTTTCAAAACCCTAATGTTTCAAGTAATGGTATAGAAAGTGTGACTAAATAATCTAGCAGTTTATCCTTAAAAAGATCCGGGGGCCATAGTGGACTTAAAGCTCAATATCAGTGTCAGAAGTAAGACTTGAACCCAGGTCTTGCTGACTCCAAGGCTGGCTCTCTAACCACTATAGAACACTGCTAAATTAAGTAATAAAATGTCATCATCATCAAATCAAATCAGACTCTCAGACCTCAGAATTCATATGGTTCAACACTTCCTTGGAGCAGAAATCTCCGTGGCAACATCCCTGATCATTGATGATCTAATTTTTGCTTGATGACCTCCAAAAATAGGAAGCTCACCACCTCCATGATGACGCTTGTTGTTTTAGGACATGTAAGAGACTCATTATCTAAGGCAAGAGTTGGTTTAGTTTTAAACTCCCCTTGATGCCTCATGGGGCAGCTAGGTGGTGCCATAGTGGATAGAGCACCAGGCCTGGAGTCAGGAGGACTTGAGTTCAAACATGGCCTCAAACACTTGCTAGCTGTGTGACCCTGGGCAAGTCACTAAACTCTGTTTGCCTCAGTTTCTTTATTTGTAAAATGAGCTAGAGAAGGAAATGACAAACCACTCCAGCATCTTTGCCAACAAAATCCCAAATGGGGTCATGAAGCATCAGACATGAATGAAGCAACTGAACACCAACAACAATAACTGATACCTCATGCCTGAACCTCTGTACCCAGAGCTATTGATGGGGCAGTTGAATATTTAGATGCTTTCTGTGGAAGATGGCTAAGAAGTTGGCCAATATGAGTTGAGGAATCCTTTATCCTGGATGGGATCTTGAGTCATCATCTTGATCATCTCCATGCCTGAGCTTAGGCACATGGAATTTGCTGCTGGACTCTAGGGGAGGGTGTGATGCCAAACCCCACTCTGCCCTATAGGTTTCAGGGCAGATTTGTTTTTCACATGATAAGCCAGAGGCTAACAAATCACAGAACTTGATCTTGGCAGATCTGGAGCCAGAAGAGAATTTAGAATTATAAGGTCATCAATCTAGATCTAGAAGGGAATTTGGCAGCCATGTAGTCCAACCCCCCCCCCATTTTAAAGATGGAGGAACTAAGGCCTAGAGAAGTTAATTCACTCACCCATGGCCTCATAGCTAGTAAGAGACAGTCAAGGCTTGAACCCAAGGCTTCTAACTCCAAAGCCAACACCCTTTCCATTCTACCAGGCTACTTTCCCCAGCATTTTTTTTCCATTTTTCCAGCATTTCATAGCTCAAAGAGTCTGATCAGCACTTATAGTCTTAGATCAACCAGCACTTTCTAATGCTATCCACTCCTCCTTGTCTTTCCTGCTACCATTGTCTGGTTCTACCTCCCATATCTTACCCTACTTATTGATTTCCTCCACCTCCAGCTCCTGGATTATCATAGCAAGTAGCCCAGACTCACTAAGTACAGAAAAGATTTCTTTATAAGGAAAGAGTGAAGTCCAGGACATATACCTAGTCAGGATGTAAGAAATCAGAGGTCAAAGGTTATCTGAGCAATTAATAATAATGGTAATAAGTAATAGTAATAATAATAAAAGACATATATATATATATATATATATCACTTTAAAGTTTACAAGGCCCTTTTCACATATCATCTCATTGGAGACTCAGAAAAAGCCCATGAAGGAGATGCCATGGGCATTATGATTATTCCATTTTTATACATGAGCAAACTGAGGGTTAGAGAGGTTAAACTATTCATCCAGGGTCACACAACTGATAAGTATCTCAGACAAAATTGGACAATAGGTCTTCCTGACTCTAAATTCAACACTGATCTTTACCCTCAATTGGCTAGGTCCAATCATCCTAGCCTATGTTAGTTCTCTCTCAGTCCCATCCTTCATCCTTTGCTCAAGTTACACAGCTAGTTAGTGATGGAACCACGGCTAGGACTTAGAATTAGCTGCTATAATTCACTCACATTACACATTCTTTAACCAGGTTAAAACTCAGCAGAACAATGATGCAATCAAGTTTGCAAACACACTCACACACATACACACAGCCAATATATACATTAATACTCATGTTATATCTGTCCACACTCACATACACACATAATTATTCAGTCTTTGACCTCAGGGTACAAGAAGCTACTCACTTTGCATTCTCACTTTGCATGAAGGATGAGGTTACATTATTAAGTATAATTTCCAGGAGTATCAGGCTTTGAATCCAATTCCCCAGGTATTTTGAAAGACAAAGCAGAGTGGAGAGTGAGTGGAAGAGCCAAGACTCATCACGTTCTCCAGAATCACATCATCCTACAAGATTACATCAACCCTAAAACTCACACCTCCTCCTCAGCACTCCCTCTTCTCCTCCTGTCTCTCTCTCTCTCTCTCTCTCTCTCTCTCTCTCTCTCTCTCTCTCTTTCATTACAGAGGGTGGAGGATGGACAGTGGACAGCTCCCCTCAGATCCTCCACAATGTTGGGCACGTAGTAGGTGCTTAATCGATGTTTATTGATTGACTGAGTTAAGGAGAGGAGGGTAGAAGACTGTCAGCATGTTTGTGGAGAACAGTGTACAGTGGGGTGTGGACATAGACAAGAACACAGATGGAATCTTGAGCTGAGTGCCATAAAAACATCACATTATGGATGCTGAGAGTATCTAAGAAATGCTTACAAAAAGTTTGCATTTTTTTCCTACTAGAGAGTTTCTTTCCAGGAAAAGGGAAAACATCAAGACATACAATTTGTGGCATAGTGGACAGAGCATGGGACTTGGCATCATGAAGACGAAATTGAATTCTACTTCTAACACTTGCTAGCTGTGCAACTGAAGGCAAGATACTTAACCTTTCTTGGCCTCAGTTTCCTCATCTGAAAAAAATGCAGATAATAGCACCTTGTGAAAGTGAAATGAGATTCTATATATATATAAAGCAGTTTGTAAACCTGGATACTATATAAATGTTGATAATTATTATGCTTAAGCAAAACTTTTCTTCTGAGAATTTTGTGAACCATATATTTGCAAGAGGAGTTGATGACAACATCCCTAGAGGGAGGGGTATACGATATGAAGTTGCCAAGTTATCTGGTTAGGAGGATGAGCTAGAACCATCAGGAGGAGATTCTGGTACAAGAATTCCACGCATTAAAGTTTGTTTTTTTTTTCACTCTGGTCTTTTTTCACCCTGGTCCTGGATTGGGATAGATGGATGTTCCTATTGAAAGGCCATGCAAGACTTCTCTCAGGACAGACTCATAGGTGGGTTAAGCCCAGGGGTCATCACGGAACTTGATGGTGTCACATGGCTAGAGTGACCTGGTCTGGGGATCCCAGACCATCTCTTCAAGGATTTCCAGTTTGGGGCAGGAGACAAAGACCAAGATGGAGAGGATTTGAAAATAAGTAGAGGAGAATGGGAGATATTAGAGGAAAGGTGCCCAGGAAGAAATGTGTGAGGGACATTGAGGAGGCTGATCTGACCACTAGGACCTCCAGGGCCACTTCAGTCTCCCCTAGCTTTTAACTGTGGGCAGGAACATAGTTCCTCCAATATATGGCCTGAGGCCAAAGTATTACACGTTCACAAGTGGTAGGCTCATGTGGCTGGACTTTCTGATGGGGGTGCCAGCAGCCCAGAGTTCACCAGAATCTTTCGATAGGGGGCAACTTGCTCTCAGGCTGACTCAAGGTCACTCTATAAATAGATTTAATGCAAGGGGAGAAGGTTTGTTAGTCTATGGTGTGCCCCCACACTTAATCAAGTGTGTTATGGGGAAGCATTCAAAATGAAACACAATTTGTAAAGTTGTTCAGCACTACCCACCTCAGCAGCCCCAGGCTTGAGAAGAGAGAAAATCATCTCCACTCACCTCCTGCCTTTCCTCCAGGGAGGCATCCAAGGGCAGGGAGATTTTAAGGAATTAGTATCCTCTCTCTGGCTCACAAATGAGTTTCATTTAATTCTTGAATGGCCAAGGAAGCAGCCAGAGGCAATGAAGTGACCCAGTGGATAAGGTGCCCTGATTAGAGTCAGGAAGACCTGAGTTCAAATATGACCTCAGAAACTGTGTGACTTAACAGCTACCTGCCTCAGTTTCCACTTTTGTAAAATGGTGAAAAATAACACCTTCTTCCTAGGGTTGTTGTGAGGATAAAAAGAGATAATACTTATAGTATTTTTCAAACTTGAAATTACTATATAAAGACTAGCTCTTATCATTATCTCCATTTTGCAAATAGAAATTAATGCTCTATATCAGATTGCTTGCCATCTTGGAGAGGAGGAAGGGGAGGGAGGGAGACAGAAAAAAATTTGGAACTCAAAATCTTATAAAAGTGAACGTTGAAAAATAAAAATAAATAAATATTTAAAAAAGGAAAATAAAAAAGAAATTGAGGCTTATTGGACTGAAATGCCCAAGGTCACTCAGTAAGTTAGAGGCAGATGCAGGACTACCAGAGGACCTAGGTCTCCTAATTCCTTTCTAGATTTCTGGAAACCTGGCCACCGTACTATCCCACCTTCCATCCTACCCTCTATAGTCTACTACCACCAACTCATATGGGCAACAGACAGTTTTGTCCTCAATCCATGGTAAATGGCGTTACTGACAACAGCAGGAAGGAAAAGACCAGAGTTGTTAGGAGACTTGGATTTGCCCAAGTTCTGCCATTTATAGTTTGGATCTTTTCTTCCCCCACCTCCACCCCCACTGCCCAGAGCTACTGTTTATCCAACTTTTGGGCCCAATGTAAAGAAAACCTTTCTACAAATCAGAGCTGTCCAAAAATGAAATAACAAACGCATAATTTCTTCATCATAGATGGGATGATCAGGGATATGATCCTAGGGCAATCTTAGCTCAGGTACGAACTGGACTAGACAATGTTTAAGGCTTCTTCCGTCTCTGATATTCTGTGTTCTAAAGTTCCTCCTAGCTCTGACATTTTATATTCCAAGGTCTCTTTGACCTCTGAAATCCTATGTTCTAAAGTCCCACCCAGGTTTGAAATTCTGTGTTCTAAAAGTCTCTCCCAGCTCTGGTATTCTATATCTTTAAGTCCCCTTACAGTTCTAAATTATTTTTAAAGTACATACAACATAAATATAAGCTCATTTGTGGGAGAAGTCTAGCGGGTAAGGAAGGAGAAAAGGCCCACCCTCATGTAGGCCTTCTGGTAGTGACGATCTGCAGCTCTCACATCCTGCTTTGTTTTATCCCTCCCAGTTCTGACATTCTATGTTCTGAGGACCCTCCTAGCTCTAACATTGTTTTCTGTTCTCTTTCAGCTCTAACATATCATGTTCTAAGGTCTCTTAGAGATCTCATAGCCCAACTTCCAAGACCCCTTCCGACTCCAACATGTTTTATTCAAAGGATCCTCCCAGGTAAAATGATCCATCCTACTGTCTGGTCCTAGATCTCATATGGCCTTTCTATTTGCATCAGGACCACAATTGCTATTCACCATTATACTTCTAAGGTTCCTTCCTCCTCTGATACTTAAAAATTTGGAGTTTTCTACCAAGAAAAATGTTGTCCCTCTCCAAACTTTCTCAAAAATCAGAAGGTTTTAAAAATTCAGGATGAAGTCATTCCCACTCACTCCCATCTCACCCTACCCACACTTGCAGCTATATTTGTCCTCACTAACTCCTAGGAACAATGCTGAGGTTTTCTACTCTCATAAGAAACTCCTGCTTTAATGAGAAATGTGCTGGCTTAATTGGGTTGCTCAAACTCTGGGGAGATGAGATCAGAATTCAGGCTTGGCCCCTCCCTGGTGGCCAACGTGCCTGCCTTAGAGCTTGGGAATACAGACACCTGAGGACTCCATGGAGCTTAACAACAGATTTAAAGCCACCTTCAATACAGCTGTCATCAAGGAAGTGGAATTCGTTGGCTCAGCATTGGCTGAGGTGACGTTTGGCTTGGCTTCGGCTTTCAGACATTCTCTTCACTCTGCCAACAGCCTTGTTCAGCCTCCCCACCTAGGCCCCCTCTGGCTCTTAAGATGATGACTTTGGCTGCAATCAGAATAGACAAAATGCATGAGAAGACTTGTCCAGCCAAGACTTTCCTCAAAGAAGTTCCTTGCCTCTAGAGCTTAAGGAAAGCTTTTTGGAAATAGTGGATGGGGTGAGGAGAATCACTGGAACAGGGAAGCTGCCTCTAGGATTATCAGAGAGACCCAGAAACCCTAGAGAAGTAAGACTAGTCTTGATCTTTCCCCTTCTAATCCTAACACTTACTAGGAGGCATAGACATAGAGCTGGAAGGGATTGTAGGAAGCCAAGCTCAAACCCTTTATTTTACAGATAAGGAAACTGAGGCACAGAAAAGTGACTTGCCCAGGGTCACACAGTAAGTATTTGAGACAGAATTTGAACCCAGGACTTTTTGATTCCAAGCACTGCACTATCCACTATGCCACTTAGCTGCCTCCCTTCTACTGCTAGGTCAGAGTGCTAGTTAAACCTGATGGTAGAAACCTAGAATAATGAGTTAATAACTTTGGGTCACATGATTAACAAGATGTGGGATTAGCCATTTTTTCTAATTGTCATGATCTCTTAAACCAAAATTCTCTCTAAAAGAGAAATTATTCATCACAGATAAAGCAAGTTCAGCTGTCTCTATGGTCTACAACACCCTGAACCCAAAAGAAGGTTAAAACAATAAAAATAAAAACATAAACTAACTCCTACCTTGAGCTCACTCAACATTCCTTCCTCTTTGGCCCACCAGCCTACCTGCAGCAAGGACCCAACCCATGAACTTGCAACAAAACTCAACCTCACCCTCAGGGTCCCTTCCCTCTTTCCAGTGCCATGAAGATCTGGGCTCCAGGCTGTGAAAGTTTGTTGAGTCTGAGACAGACAGATAGACAGACAGACAGACAGCACCTTGGCAGCATTCTGTGTTGGGAAAGATCTCTACAGGAGAGTGGAGGAACAGAGGGAAAGGGCCAGGACATGTGTCTGGGCTTAAAATAGAGCTCAACCCCACACTGATTCCTCCTTCCTCCTCCCAGAGGAGGAAGAGACCCAAACTACAGAAATCTACCCTGTAGCACCAGTGCAGAAGAAAATATGTCCTCCGGTCTAGTCAATGAGGTCAGGCATCTATGAATAAGTACTGAAAAACAAAGCAAAATGACCTAACACTTGGCGAGACAAAGTACCCTGTGGAATTTGAGGAGAACATAGAACCACAAAATGATGTTCCTGGGTGGTTTTAAAAGCAAAATGAGAATTATAAGGGTAGAATTTATGGCCTGCACTGTGAAAATAATTGGCGGAATAGAAAAATGTGAATCCATGATAGCGAGTCTCACCAAAGAAACAAAAGAGAGAAAAATAGATTGGGGATGCAAATTCACAGAAGTGAAGGACAATCTAGGGAAGAGAACCAAAAAATAATAACATTGAAAGAAAATATGCTCACTGTACAATTAAAAAATACTGATCTCAGAGAGTTAATATCAACAATCATAGAAAAAATGCTCCCCAAGCCCACTAATACTAAAAGAAACTCAAATTAAAAATAATTTAGAGATTCTACCTTAGTCCATTAAGTTCACAAAGGGGACAAGAGGAAAATAGCTCTCTTTTGAGGGATTGTGGAAGAACAAACACAGGAAAGCACTATTGCAAAATAGCTGTGAATTGCTTCAACTGTTTGGGAAAGCAGATTGGAACTATACCCCAAAAATTTGCTCTTTGACCCAGAGATATTACTCTCGGGTATATACCCCTTGGGAGTTAAGGACAAAGGGAAGGACTGCTATGTATGAGGATATTTCTAGCATCACTTTTTTAAAAATTAATTTATTTTGAATTTTCAGTATCACTTCCATAAGCTTTTGAATTTTAAATTTTTCTCCCCCCTCCTTTCCCACCTCCCTCCCCAAGACGGCCCGCAATCTGATATAGGCTCTACATATACATTCCTATTAAACATATTTTCACATTAGTCATGTTGTAAGGGAGAATTAGAACCAATAGGAGGAGCCACAAGAAAGAAGAAACAAAACAAAACAGAAGCAAAAAATAGCAAATAGTATGCTTCCATCTGCATTCAAACTCCATAGTTCTTTCTTTGGATGTGGATAGCATATTCCATCATGAGGCCTTTGGAGATGTCTTAGATTCATGTATTGCTGGGAAGGGTTAAGTCTATAAAAGTTAGTCATAGCACAATGTGGCTGTTATTGTGTACAACGTTCTCCTGGTTCTGCTCACTTCACTCAGCATCAGTCCATACAAATCTTTCCAGGTTTTTCTGAAGTCCACCTGTTCATCATTTCTTATAGCACAATAGTATTCTATCACATTCATATACCACAACTTGTTCAGCCATTCCCCAAACGATTGGCATCCTCTCAATTTCCAATTCTTTGCCACCACAAAAAGAGCTGCTATAAATATTTTTGTACATGTGGGTCCTTTTCCCATTTGTGTGATCTCCTTGGGATATAGCCCTAGAAGTCTAGCATCACTTTTTATGATCACAAAGAACTAAGAATAAAATGGATGCTATTGGGAAGCAGCTAAAAAAATTGTGGCATATGAATGTAATGGAATATTATTTTGTAATAAGAAATGGTATTTTGATGGAAAGAATTATATTACCTGATACAGCATGAAATAAGTAGAACCCAGAGGACAATTGATGCAGTGACTACCATAACAATGTAAGGGGAAGCAATTTTTTTTACAAGTAAAATCATAAAAATATATTTCCTATTAGCGATGTTGTGAAAAAAAAAACACAAGCAAGAAAGCAAGAAACACAGAGAAAGTGAAAAACTATACTTCAATTTGCACTCAGAATTCATCAGTTCTCTCTCTGGAGGTGAATAGCATTTTTCTTCGTGGGTCCTTTGGAATTGTCTTGATCTTTCACAGTTAATCATTGTTACAATATTGTTGTTACTGTGTAAAATATTCTCCTGGTTCTGCTCACTTCACTTTGCATCAGTTCATATACTTCCAAGAGGAAGTAATATTGAAAGACCTCTGCAGTCTGAGCAAAGAAGCCAGCCATCATAAAACAAATGCAAGGCCAACATAAGGTCACAGTTTCTTATATAATCCTCTTTCTTATTCTTTCTATATTTTAATGTCTATTGATGATTAAATTCAAAAATAATTTTTAATTGAAAATGAGTTAACCCCCCAAAGCTGGAAAGGGGGTTGATATTTATAGCCCCCCTCCAGAACCTACTATTGTAAGGTTTCCTAACTTAAAAATAGGTCTTCAGCCCTGCCCAGGTGAAGCAAGGGGGTGACTACATGGAGGTTATGATACTCTGGTGGAATTATAGAACCCTGGAAATAAAACATATTCTGAAGATAGTGGGAGGGAGATATACAGAAAAGGTTACTCCCTAGAAATTTTAGGGTGCCATATATTAAGCAGAGAGGAAAGCATAGGAAAGGAAGAGGAAAAGACAAGACAAGAATGGATTTGACCAGTACCCTTCATTCCTATACTGCCAGTTCTTTGTAAGTCAGTCAACGAACATTTATTAAGCACTTGAGAATTCTGAGCTACAATAGGTCTAAAGCTGATCAGATGTCTGCACCAAGTCTGGCAACATTATAGTGAGCCCCTGGGAGCTGGGAGGGTAGGGTATGGGGAAACCAAGCTGCCTAAGGAGGGGTGAAATTGCCCAAGTCTGAAATAGAGTGGGTCAAACCTCCCTTGCCAATCAGCAGTGGGATAGACAAATGGATGGATAGATCAATAGAAATAAATAAGAAAATAAAGGCTTTTGGTGATTTCCCAAAATAGGTCCCAATGAGCATACACTCTCTAAACTCCTTCCCATTAACAATGATCCTATTTCATAAAAAGAAAACCTAGAGGAAACATGAAGAGAGTGTTCAGATATCTGCAGGGCTATCATATGGATAGTACAGTAGCTTTAGTCTAATTGACTCCAGAGGGCAGAACCAGACCAACCAGTGAAGGTTACAAGTAACTTGTAACAAAGGAAAACAAGCAAAACAGCCAATGAGATAGGTGTGTCTGACAGAATAAGCAACATTCTACGCCCATGGTACTCCACCTGTTTCCCCAAAGGAGGGAAGTATGTTTCATCATCTGTTCTCTTGGGCCAAGATTGGTCTCTGAAAGTAGGACCACAGATTATGAGTTGGGTGCCATCTAGTTCAACCCCCTGGTTTTTCAGAGGAGGAAACTGAGGACCAGGGAGATTACCCAAGGTCATATGAGGGAATAAGTGATGAAGGGAGCATTTGAATACCAGTTCTCAATTCCAAATTCCAGTAGTCTTTTCCACTATGCCCCACTGGTTCAGCGCTCACTTGCCACGTAACCTTGTTCTTCTTTATTGTTTACTCCTTTACTCCTAAACTGTTCTCTGGGTCCTGTTTACCCCATTCTCTACTAGGTCATACAAGTCCTACTATTTATCTCCAAATTCCTCATGTTCGTTATTTCTTATACCACAATAGCATTCTACTACATTCACATATCACGATTTGTTCTGCCAGTCTCCAATTGATGAGTACCTCCTTTGTCTTCATATCCTTTCAGTACTGTGTCTATGGGTCAGAAATGCAGACCTAGCATCTACAAGTTGAACACGACTTCCAATGTCATTCAGTTGAGAAAGTTGATTCATTGAAGATCTTTACTCTATTCCAATCAGTATGAATCAATTTGATATGATAGGGGTAGTGATTATAAGTTCTGTATATTTGGCCTCAGAGCTGTGAGCTGCAGATGGTAAGATCACTTGCATAACCGTAAGAATCTATAGGTCCTCTACCCTTGTTTTTCCTTGTCATGGTGACCAAGCCCAGTGTGACAGAGGTGACTCAACTACACAGAAAGTCCCGCAATTATTTTTGTACCTCCAAACCATTCTCTCTTGTCCAGCATGAGCAGGTGTCCATCTTATGAACATCATATGACCATCTAGTCAGTGGAGATATTCCTTGCTTCACCCAACTTGTTTGTGATCCTGTTGACAGATCATTTTTGCTTACTTTTGTTTATGCATCATTTGTCAAGTAATGGAATTATTCTGTATCTGGTATAGCTGTTCTTGAATGTTTAGATATCTAACCCTATAAAAATAGGGCCCTGGAAGGAGGAAGTAAATCAGAATGTGAGGAAGATCTGAGGTCCACTTATTTAGAGGGAGACCATGGACCCTTTAATAAAGTGCCATTGGCTCAGAGCTCTGCCTCAGTCTCTCTTATGGTAGGCTGGATATTTTTTATCCCCACACAGTCCAACTTTTACTTGAGTAAGAATCCCTACTACCACATCCCAGGCACATGGCCATTCAATCTCTGCCTAATGGCACCCAGTGGCAGAGGAGTTATAACCTATGTGACCTTGGGCAAGTCATTTCCCCACCCTGATCCCCAGTTTCCTCAACTGTAAGACATGAGAAGTCCTTTGAGGTTCCTTCCCTCAGTTTCCTCCACTGTAAAACATGAGAAGGCCTTTGAGCTCCCTTCCACATTTCACAACCTAGTGTCCTATGATCCTATGACTTCCTCATTCGATTTTTTTAACACTTCTGATTATTAGAAAAATTTTCCTTCTATTGAGTTGAAATCTGCCTCCTTGCAACTTTCACCCATTGTTCTTACTTGTACCCTCCAGGGCAAATCCCAGATGTCTTCTTCAACATTTATTTGTTCACCCTTCAGATGTCTAAAGACCTTATGCATGTTTCTCTTCATGAAACAGCTCTCAAAAGAAGTTTGAAGAGGGAAGAACAAAAGGCCCAGGACGATACAGAATAAAATGGCCTCTTTATTGCATCTTCATGTCTTTGCATTTGTCGGAACGCGCTTCCTCATTTCCTTCAAAGCTCAAATGCAGGATCAACTCATATATGGGGCCATTCCTCATGGCCCCAGCTGCTAGTGCTACCCCATGATCTTAAAATTACCTAGGATTCATGTATTTATTTTGTATACATAATATTCTATATATACTTCAATAGCCTTTATCATGTCTGAGTATCCTTAACCTAACTCTCATGGTGACAAGTTTGGTTTCCCAGAGAGCTGAATCCATCTCTCCTTTAGGATTCTTAGGGTGCCCCCAATGGGTTCAGGGTTTTTCTCTACTTCACTTGTCCAAAGCTCCCATTTTGGTGTGTTCTTCCTGATACCAACTGATGGTGATGAGTACCGCTATATCATTTAACCAATTAATACCAATTAGCATTTGCAAAGGGATATTTACTAAGAAGATACAGTGATATCATATGCACACATATTTCCCCCCCCCCAACACCCTTTAGTACTTCAGTCCTGGGGGAGAGTGGACTCAGCCATAAAGCACTCACCCCAACCAAATTCACTTTTGATGTGTCCTAGCCAATGGAACCAAAATCTTCAGGGTCAATCCACCACTGGACTGAGTCCCACTAACTCTTTGCTCTCCTTCACCAAAAGCTTACAGAAGTTATTGCCGCCTCACTACAACACACAGAGGCAGGAAAAAAAGAGAGAGGATGGTAACTGGTTAGTTCCTTTTGAATACATGCCAATGCTGGTTCAGCTGCTCATTAACTCAGTAAGCAGACCAGAAATGGTCATAGAACTCCTGTGCATTCTCTGACGTAGAGATCGGGGCTCGTCCATTTCGTGTCATCAGCTACTTCCAGAAATACAGGCTTATCAGATGTGCACTCTCGGAGGACTTATTGGCCAGGGCCCTCTTACACTTATACACACACATGCTATACTCTCCCATAGCTAGGTTTCCCGGTGGTTAGAATGCTAGACTTTGAGTCAGGAAGCCCTAGGTTCAAATCCAGCCTCAGACACTTAGTAACTCTGTGATTGCCTTGGCAAGTCAATTCACCTCTGACTTAGTTTTCTTATCTGTAAAATGAGGTTAATAATAACACCTCTCTCCCACGGTTGTTGGAAGGATAAAATGAGATCATATTTGTGAAGTGCTTTACAAACCTTAAATCACTACATAAATGCTAGCTATTATGATTCTTTAATAGAATGTAAGCTCCTTTAGGGCAGGGACTTCTTTCTTCCTCTGTCTCTCTGTCTCTTTGTCTCTCTCTGTCTCTCTCTCTCTTTCTCTCTCTCTTTCTCGCTTTCTCTTCTTCCAGCCCCAGCACAGTGACAAGAACATAGTAGTTACTTAATAAATGTTCATTGATTAGTCACTTAACGTTTCCACAAACTGTGATTCCAGGAGCACACCTCCTCCTTACATCCTTGAAGATTTTGTGCCTTTGTAAAAAGTTTTCATGAATTGTCTTGACTAGAAAAAAAATCATAACTGAGTGACCAGCCTCTTAGTGATGAGCCCCTCCAGATGAATAGAAGAATATTTAGGGCCTGTACTCAAGCCCTTTCTAGCTCAGCAGGACCTTCCAGAGCTCACTAGAATAATTCTCTAATGTCACAATGAGGCACTGAAGGAAGGGCATTTTAGTGGAAGAAGAGGGAGTAAGGAAGGAAGGAAGGATGGATGGATGGAAGGAACGGGGAGGGAGGGAATGAAAAAGGGAAGGAAGAAGGAAGGAAGGAGGGAAAGAATGAAGGAGAGAAGGAGGGAGGAGGGAAGGAAGGAGGTAGGAAGGGAGGGAGGGTGGAAGGGAGGGAAAGAAGGAAGGATGTAAGAAAGGAAGGGAAGAGATAAGAAAGGAAGAAGGGAAGAATGGAAAAAGTGAGGGAGGGAAGGAAGGAAGGAAGAAAGGAAAAGGCTATTGTAGGGAAGACATTTTGAAATAAAGAAATGACTTGGTTTTAGACCAGAATGTCTTTCTCCCCAGGAAGGGCAGTGGCCAAGACTCTGCTTACACAGTCTGTCGAGCTCTGCCTGCTGTCTCCTTGCTTCTATGTCCCTAGGAAAGGTGGAAAGCCATAAACACAAATGGTGGCTGACAAACTATGCTCTTAATCAATTAGTGCTCCTCATAAGGGCTAATTAATTGTTGCATAAAGTATGTAAGCCCTGTAATGATGCATCAAAACAAACAGTCTCAGGAGTGGAATGCCACTGTTTATTCCCAAGGGGGAGAAGTGATTTCTAGGTGCACCTGGGAGATTCCAGTTTCCTTTCTAATGAGTGTGAGCCCCTGCTCCAGTGGTGACCTCCAGGGGATGGAAGTTTTGCCAGGAAAGATGGAAGTGTTGTCTTGGACATGATCTGTTGTAAGAGAAACTCAGGAAGTCTCTCTTGACCCAAAATATCTCTTCATTAACACCTAAATTCAGCCAGTAGAGATTCACTCCTCTGGGTTCAACAATGGTCATTTGTGTATTCTTTTTTAAATACAAATCCACCTGAAAGAGAGAATTCCTTCATAGCTCAGTATTGCTTAACTTAGTTGATGCCTTCCCCCTTGAAAAAAGGGATCTTGTACAGCTGACCCTGGGTTAGTCATTTTCTCTCTCTAAGTCACTGTAACATTTGAAAGGTTGAATTAGGTTGCCTTTAAGTTCCCTTATAAATCTAACACTATGTTCTAATATTCTAAGTTCAGGGTTCCTACCACTTCTGATATTCTATGTTCTAAGGGACCTCCCAGCTCTGACATCCTGTGTTCTAAGGTTGTTTCCAGCTCTGACATCCTCTATTCAGAGGTGTCTTCCAAATCTGACATTCAGTGTTCTAAGATTCCTTCCAGATCTGAAACCCTGTGTTCTAAGGCCCCTTCCAATTCTGACATTCTATATTCTACATTGCAAATATTATCAGACTCAGTTGATGTGTTAGTTTTGCTAAACTGCTATTTTTCTCTTTCTTTGTTGTAAGGGGTGGTTCAGTGGGCAATGGAGGGGGAAAGGATACATTTGGAAATTAAGGTGATATAAGAACATTAAAAATGAAAGATATTTAACAACTTACCCTACTTTCCGAAGTCCTTTCTGGGTTGAACGTTCTCTAACTCTGTTTCAAGGCCACCATTCTAGAATCTACCATTCTTCCCTCTTCCATTGGGAGCCTCTGGAGAGAAGGAGCCTTTGGAAGGAGGAAGAGCATGAGGAAATTGAGGAAGGTGGAGTCCCTGGTATAAGGAGCACAGAAGAAAACTCCCCGCATGTCATAGTGTTGGTGACCTGCATGCTGGCCTTGAGTCAAACCCCCATTGTTCTCCATCTACACAATGAATGGGAGATTCTCCATCTTCCTCCAGCCTTAACCCAACCTTTCTCCCAGGTTAGAGATGATCTAGTGACTAAACTGGTAGGCGATGCTTCAGATTTGGAAACAGACTAATTGCCACCCCCAGACCCCACCCCCAGTACATCCTCCACTGCCTTCAAGCAACTCCCCTGCTCTGCCACCCTTTTACCATGAGGCCTTCCAATTGGTCCAACAGAGGCCAAAAGTCTATAACAGCCTACAACCCCCACTCCCACACTGAGTCAGGCCTCCCTACTGCAGCATCTCCTGGCTCCTTAAAGAGGGATTTATGGACCTGACATTTAGATTTGTATTAGAGACACCGAGATCAATGTTAATGCATTCCCCATAACTAATATTTTGCACTTGGATGGCTGCTTCCTCCTTGAGATGTCTAAGTGCTTTACTATCATTAATTACATTGCCCTAGCCATGTCACCCCCCCAGGCAGACCTGAGAGAGGAGCCTGCCACACAGGCAAACCTGGGCAGTCAGCAGAGCTGGCCTTTGTCCCGGCTCCTCTCTCCTCCTTGACCTGACTTGTGCCCGACTCTACCACAAGATCTCAGTCAGGAAGAACATTAGAATACATGGTGTCAGAGTTGAAAAGGGCCTCAGAACATAGAATGTCCAAGTTGTGAAGGCCCTTAGAACATAAGATGATAAAGCTAGAATGGAATTTAGAACACAGAATGTAAGAGCTAGGAGGACCACCAGAACAGAGAATGTCAGAGCTGGAAGGGGCCTTAGAACACAGGATGTCAGAGCTGGGAGGGAATCTTAGAACAGAGAATGTTAGAGCTGGAAGGGCCCTTAGAACACAGGATGTCAAAGCTGGGAGGGCCCTTAGAACACAGGATGTCAGAGTTGAGAGGACCCTTAGAACACAGGCTGTCAGAGTTGAGAGGACCCTTAGAACACAGGATGTCAGAGATGGGAGGACCCTTAGAAGAAAGGATGTCAGAGTTGAGAGGACCCTTAGAACACAGGATGTCAGAGTTGAGAGGGACCTTAGAGCACAGAATATCAGAGGTGGGAAGGGTGTTGGAGCATGGACTATTAGGTACTTTTATAATTACACAAAGTACATCACATCTCCATTTTACAAAGCATTTCCTTCACAATTACTCTGTGAGAGAAAGCAGATATTACTAATTCCACTTAACTGATGAGGAAACTGAGGCATGGAAAGACTAAAAGGCTACTCACATAGTCACACTGCCAGTAACTGTCCTAAATGAAACTGGAGTGAGGCCAGGCCTTCCAAGGCCAGTATGCATTCCACTCCATAACACAGATTCTCCCTAAGAATGTCAGAACAGCAGTGACTCCTTAGAGCACAGAATGATCAAACACAGAATGACTTAGGGCTTTAGAAATCACATCTGCCAACTCCTTCATTTTACAGATGAGAAAACTGAGTCTCTTAGAAGGGAAGTGGTATACATCCAGTTGGTGACAGAGCCAGGACTAGGCCCAATATCTCCTTCTTTCCAGGTCAGTGATCTTTCCTCCAAAATGGCACCTCCTAGTTTCTGTGTACTAAGTCACAGGAGGACCTAAGCTTGAGAAAACATAAGGAAGATGTGGGATGTGTATTTTTTTCCTCCTGTATCATCAATCTGCTGCCAGATTTCTGACAGGTGCAGGGATGGAGGAGAGCACCCGCCCGAGGAGATGTTTCTGTCTCGCCTCCAGGGAAACTTCTGCTGCCCTGCTCTTCCCAGTTGAACCCAATCCTTGCAGGCAGGTCCTGCCTCACCCACAGCTAACTGTGTCCGTTCCTGGAACTCAGTCACACAGCATATGGCCCTGTAATTCTGAGCCATCTGGATGTTCCCTACCCATCAGGTATTGTGTTCATTACACCTGTTCTAAAAACGATGGATAATGAACTGGGGTGTGAGGAGGGGCCAGATTTCTCATCAGCTTCCTCGCCTCCAGTATAAGACATGAGCCGGTCCAGCATGTGCTCAGGGAAAAAGCAATTCCTGATTCTAGGTATAAGATGGAGGTGAAGATGAGTATCTACCATGTCCCCCGGCCAAGTCATGACAGATGTTTTTCATTAGATGAACAAGAGATAAGTGAGGCACATTTCCAACTTTGAAATAATAAAAATCAATTGCAAGATTCCAGTCCAGGATCTGGTAGGGTCCATCTAGAGTAGGGGTTCTGAGCCTCTATTGTGTCCTGGGTTCCTTTAGCAGTCAGGTGAAGTCCATGGATCCCATCTTAGAATCGTATTTTTAAATGCATAAAATACAATAAAGGAAACCAATTATATTGAATAAAGCTGTAATTTTTTCCCATTCTTGTTCATAGACCCTTGAAATCTATGTACAGACCACTGGGACCCAGGTTCAGAACCTCTAATGTAGAGGCACCTGGGAACAGCACACAGTGCTGTCTCTTTTGCCAGAGGGAGTCCCTGATTTAAAAGATGTTTTTGTTATAAGTGTCAAAAATCTGTGGATTCCCTTGGGATCTTCTGTCTGACCAGATCTGTTGACTTGAAAATATACCTACTGCATGTAAACTGGAATCATATTTGGTGTTGGCATGCGCACCATCAATAACGATGACATCAACACGGCATTGATCACGTTGGCATTGGGTGTAGCAAGAGCACTCGCTTTCTTTTTAGCAAAAGCAGAATTCCTTTCTTATTCATAAGAAAACTGAGGCCTTCATTCCTCAAATATATAGGGAATCGAACCAAATTTATAAAAACAAGAGCCTTTCTCCACTTCAGAAATGGTCAAAGGATGTGAACAGACAGTTTTCAGAAGAAGAAATCAAAATTTTCAATGGTCTCATGAAAAAAAATGATCTAAATAACTATTGATTAGAGAAATGCAAGTTAAAACAGCTCAGAGATACCACTTCACACGTATTAGATTGGCTAACATGACAGAAAAGGAAAAAGAAAAAAACCTCGAGGGGTTGTGGAAAAACTGGGACACTAAGGCATTATTGGTGCAGTTGTGAACTGATCCAGTCATTCTGGAGGACAATTTGGAACTATAGGTCTGTAGTCCAAAGAGATCAGAGAAAAGAGAAAAGGATCTATTTGCACAAAAATATTTATAGCAGCTCTTTTTGTGGAGGTAAAGAATTGCAAATCAAGGGGATGTCCATCAGTTAGGGAATGGCTGAACAAGTTGTCATATATGATTGTGATGCAATACCATTGTGTTACAAGAAATGACGAGCAGGATGCTTTCAGAAAATATCCTGGAAAGGCTTACATGAACTGATGCAAAGTGAAGTGAGCAAAACCAGCAGAACAGTGTACATGGTAACCAATATTGTAAGAAGGATCATCTGTGAAAATTTTGGCTATTTGGTCAGGACAGTGATGCAAGACAATTCCAAAGGATCCATGGTGAAAAATGTCATCCACCTCCAGAGATAGAACTGATGAACTGGGAATGCAGATTGTAACATTCCTTTAAAAAATTTTCTTTACCTTTATTGTTTTATTTTGTTTGTGTTTTCTTTTGCAACATGGCTAATACAGAAATGTATTTTGCATGATCTCATATATATAATTGAAATCAAATTGTTTGCCTTCTCAAGGAGGGGAGAAAGGCAGGGGGGGAGAGAGAATTTGGAACTCAATTTTTTAAAAATGATTGTTAATTCGTTTAATATTTTAAAAACTAAACAAATGTTAAGGCCTTAATAAGCCAAATTCCATGAAACAAAGGCATCAATCTCAACTGTCCTCTGCCCCAGTTTGCCTACATCTGGAGTACTGAGATTTTATAAAAATGTTTGTACCAAGGATATTCAACAACTCAATGTTCATAGCAAACATTTGTTAAGTGCCTTCTCCGTGCCAAGCACTCTGTCAAGTATAGTGGAGCAGGAAATGGAGTCAGAAATATAGTATTGCTTACCATGTACATTGTATTGTATTGTAAAGCAATCCCCAGGATGCCTTTTTCCTCTTAAAAATTACTGAGGACATGGCACCAAAGAGCTTTTGTATATGTTGGTTATATCTGTCAACATTTACCATATAATAAATTAAAATCTCTTAGTATTATATTATTGTGAAAATAGTTTTGACCTTGTGGGTTCCCTGAAAGGGTCTTGGGGAATCCCAGTTGTCCTCATTTTGGGAACTGCTATTATAGTAGGTTCAGTACTACGTTTGGATTCAGGAAGAGATGGGTTTGAGTGTTGCCACTGACCTTTATAACTTGTGTTACCATGGGCAGCTCTCTGAGCCTCAGTTTCCCCATCTGTAAAATGGGGATAACAATGCCTGCAGTGCATCCCTAAAAGGGTTAGGAGGCTCCAAAGTGATTGGGTATAAGATCTTGGCAAACTTTACAGCACTATGTAAACCTTAGTTGTTATTATTCTCAGCAGTCAATAGCTAAGCATCACGGTCTTGGATGTGTATAGACAAGCTCAAAATATGGGTAATGAGCAAGGCGAACTAGAGCTCTCCATTCGAGGAGATCAGTTTGGCCTCAGATGTGTAACTGACTCCTAGTGACAGGTGGGTGCTGACTCGCTCACCCCAAGCATTGGCTGTCACTCCCAGCTTTTGTGTCAGCTGTGATTTTAATAAGGATGGATCTCTACCTTTATCCAAGTCATTAATAAAAATATCAAACAACTAAAGGTCAAGGGAAGAACTGAGTCCTTTGCAGCCCGCTCCCTCCCCCTTGATAGTCTTTTTCCACCTTTCAACATCACCCCAAAGATCCAGTGATCCTGGCCTCCTTCCTTAGTAAGACTCTTCATCTCCCGGCTCCAGGCATTTTTCTCTGGCTGTCTCTCATACCTGGAATGCTCTCCATCCTTCTCTCTCTCACCTGGCTTTCTTCAAGTCCCAACTAGAAATCCCACCTTCTTCAGGATTTTTTTCTGATTCCCTTTTAATTCTAGTGCCTTCACTCCCTTGATTATCTCCAATTTATCCTCACTGTATCTTGCTCGTATTTACTTGTTTCCATATTGTCTTTCCCTTTAGGTTGTGAGTTCCTCAAGGACAGGGACTGTTTCTGCCTTTCTTTTATTCCCAGCACTTAGTACAGTGCCTGGCACATAGCAAATACTTAGAATTTATTGACTCACTAACTGACCACTCCATTGGAGACCTCCCTGTAAGTTCATGTCCATCTATTAATGTCTTCTCTTTTGCTCTGTTCATTTTCTGAACTCCAAATCCACCTCTCTGTGCTATCATCTAGCCTATATCTTTGTACCTTTTCTACAAAGATTGTGTGGGAAACTTTGCTCAAGTCTTCTGCAGGATTCTTTGATCCACCAATCTAGTAACCCTGTTGAAAGAAGAGAAGTAAAGCAAAGGGAGGGAGGGAAGGGACAGGAAGAAAAGGGGAGGGAGGGAAGGAGAGGACAGAAGGTGGAGGGGAGGGGAGAAAAAAGAGGAAAGAAGAGAAGGGGAGGAAAAGCAAAGAGAAGAGAAGAGAAAGGAGAGGAGAAGCAAAGAGAAGAGAAGAGAGGACAGAGGATAGAGGACAGAAGAGAGGAGAGAAGAGAAGAGGGGAGGAGAAGAGAAAAGAAGGGAGAGGAAAGGAGAAAAGAGGGGAAAGGGGGAGAGGGGAGGGGCTCTCCAGTCTATAGTTTGAGGGCTCCATTGACATCCCTTTTTTGAACATGGGGGCAACCTTTGCCCTTCTCCATTCTTATGGTATTTCTCTTGTTCTCTATAATCTCAGAGATTACCAATCATGGCTCAGCCATCACAACCCCCAGCACATCCCTAATTCAGGATATCCTATATCCAGGCCAGGTGACTGGAACCCATTGAGGGCTGTCATAGTATCTCCTCATTTATCTTGAATTTTAACTCCCTATTGACCTTACACACACACACACACACACACACACACACACACACACACACACACACACACATCCACACACACACACACAAACTTTTATCCTTCCCTTAATGAAGATCATTCTCTTTAGCAGAGAAAATAGAAGCAAAGTGAACATAACCTTCTCTCCATCATCCATTATCATAATAATCCTTTCTACCCCAGAACAATGGTCCTGTCCCTTCTTCAATCCTCTTCTTATATCCAATATGGTCACAAAAGCAACCCTCTCCGCTTTTTAAAATTCTCCACTGCATCAGCGTTGGCCTTGTCCATAGGCACTCTCCTAAACCACAGAATTTTAAACCCAAAAGGGAGTTTAGAGATTATCTAGTCTAATCCAGTCATTTTATATGGGAGGGAATTGAATCTAATATCACAAAATGCATTGGAGGCAGGGTCCAGCTATCCTGAGTCGCCCAGCTATTGCTACCCCTTCCCTTCTCAAGGATAGGATCAGACTTACTCCAGGGCACAGTCAGAAGTGAATACAGCAGGGGCTAAGAATTATTGGAGGGGAAGAGCAAGCCCGTGGATGCTGGGCATTGGAAGCAGAGGGAAGGACGACCTCCAGAGGATGTCTGCTAGATTGTTTTCGTTGAATCCTGTTGGCTGCATAAATTTGCATGTGGCATTCAAGAAGCCCTAATACCATCCTCGGATCATAAAATAACAAAGTAATTTGTGCTCCTCTCCTCAACTGCATTAAAATGAGGAAGCTGGCAGAAACAACACCTGGAATATGGAACAGACAGTAAAGAAGAGGGTGAGGGTTCCAGCAAGGGGGGAGGGAAGGAACAATAGGGGGGTGGCAAGAGAGGGAAAGGGTCCAGGGAGTGGGAACTAAGGGATATTCCTGGGGAAGGGGTTTAGTTTTATAGCTGGTACTGGAGGAGAAATTGAAGACGAAGCCTGGATTGCTGCCCTCAGGCTCCCAATTTGTCAATAGACACAGCCCCCATACAGGAGGACGTGAGGACACATTTTAAGGAAGATATTGATATATAGGGGCGGCAGGGAAAATGAAGAGAATAGTGAGAGCTCTGGAATCCAGGCCACCCAGCTAAATGAACTCAGGGTATTAAGCCTGAAGAACAGACTTGAAGGGCTGGAAGCCAAAAACACCATCTTCAAGTATCAGACGGGCGGTCACGTGGAAGACGGACCGGACTTCTTCTGCTTAGCCCCAGAGGGCAGAACTGGGAACTATCGGTGGAAACTGCAGAAAGACGGGTTCTGTTCAACAAAAGGAATAACCCAGCTCACCATTAGAGCAATATAAAAAGCGTAACAGACTACCTGGCTGGGTCTTCAGGACCAGAGGTGTTGGAGAAGAAGCGGAGCATCTGCTTCGGGACAGTTTGGAAGTAGTGATCCTTGGTCAGCTACTGGGTGGACCTGAAGTCCCCTCCATGGCTCTGGAAAATATGGAAAACTAATTTTGCAGCCTAGGAGTCATCCACGATTCCTTATGTTCTCTCACCCCACATATCCAAGCTATTGCCAAAGCCTGTCGATTTCACCTTTGCGGCATCTCTGGAATACACCCCCTTTTCTCCTCTGACACTGCAACCCCACCCCTGGTGCAAGACTTCATCACCCCATGTCTGGATTATTGCGCTAGCAGGCTCTGCCTCCCTCAGGTCTCCCCCAATTCTAATCTGTCATCCAGTCAGCCACTGAAGTGATTTTCCTAAAATGCAGAGTCTGACCATGTCACACACACACATACACACCCGCTCAATAAACCTATCACCTCCAAGATCAAATACAAAATGTTCTGTTTGGCATTCAAAGCCCTTCATGACCTAGCCTCCTCATACCTTTCCAATTTTCTTATACCTTGCTCCCCAACACTTACTCTTCAGTCTCCTGGCTGTTCCATGATGAAGACTCTCCATTTCTCAGCTCAGAGCATTTTCCCTGGTTGTCCCCCATGCCTGGAGCATTCCCCTTTCACATTCTGACTACTCATCTCCCTGACTTCCTTCAAGTCCCAACTAAATCCCATCTTCTACTGGAAGCTGTCTCCAACCCCTCTTAATTCCAATGCCTTCCCTCTGTTAATGATCTCCTATTTATTCTATACATAGCTTGCTTTTTATATATGTTTGCATGTTGTCTCCACTATTCAATTGTAAGTTCCTTGAGGGCAGGAACTCTTTTTGTATCCTCAGAGTTCAACACAGTTCCTGGCACAGAATGGGCTTTGAGTGTGGTTGTAGTTTGTCCTTTGTTCTCGAAGAGGACCATGACATCAGGGAGATGATGACATGACTTGCAGTTGACTTTGATTTGAGTGGGGGGTGGGTGCAAGGTCACCAGCCTCACTTTCTCCTCCAGAGCCACCTGGGTCCAGTGGCCAGATATCAATCAGGATGACTGGAGATGACCCAGGATGCAGTGAGTGAGTGAGTGAGTGAGTGTATAGCCTTGAGCTCCATTCCCCTTAACCTGAGTCCAACCCCTCACAGCCTTCGGCTGTGCTCCTTGGGATTTGTCCTCTGCTGGTGCCCCTTCCCCAATATCCTCCTTTTGCCTCAGGGCCTATCCTCTCCTCTCCCTCCCTTGCCTACATGTGCACTTAAGAGACCACTTACTTGAGGACCAGAACTTCTCCAACAGCTATGATAGAAAGCAAACAACCTGCAATAAAACGCAAAAACAAATCTATATTCACCAGGGAAAGGAAAGAGCTCATTTATCAACTGCTTTTTGAACGAGCGAAAAAGAATCAAACTCTAAATACCGTTGGTACCTCCCTATTGATCCCACTGGTGGCGCTAAATATTAGCCTGGAGTCAAAGGGCTGACAGCAGACTGGCCCTTAGTCTGGTATATGGAGTGATGTCTAGAAAAAATTGAAAAGTAAGAGCAGGTGAAGTGCCTTGTCTTGGAAGCCAGGAGACAAGGGTTCTAACCCTGGCTCTGCCACTGACTAACAAGTCTTTTTTCCCTTCTCAAAGCCTGTTTCCTTCTCTGTCCAATAGAAGGATTAGACCAGATGTCCCAAAGGCCAAGCTCTAATATTGCATGAGACTAAATCAGTACAGAGACAGATGTTGAGTAACAGTGAATGAGGACACCCTATAAAGGCAGGTAATGGATGGTGCTGTTGCTCTTCAGGAAAGAAGCCAGGTTCAAATCACCTCTGATGCCCACTTAGCTGTTTGATCACAGACAAATCCCTTAACCTTTCTGAGTTTCAGGTGCCTTATTGACTAAATGGGGATCATAATTCTGTAGTAGCTACTTCATAGGGTCACAAGGCTCCCATGGGATAAGGCATACTATGTGTTTTACAAATCTTAAAGAATAATATGTGGTGGTTATTATTATTAAAAGAGGGGCAATGCGGCCAAGCCACAAAGCCCTTGCCTATAACTCATGATGGCTGTGTGACCCTGAGAAATCCACTCCCTCTCTGAGATCTAGGTACCCATCTAAGACTATAAGTTGTTGAAAGGGTGCCAACCTGCATTGATAGATGGAATTTCCTCATGTGGGATTTCTCCATACCAGTGAATTCACAGGACTTGTCCTATATTATTACGGAAAAACTCATAGCTATGGAGATCTTCACATGTGTCCTTGAGAGCAGAGAGTGCTTAATTTTTTTTTTTTGTTTTTGTGTGTTTAGCATATACCTGATGCCTGACAAATAGTAGGAGCTTAATAAATGCATGTTGACTGATTGATTGATTGATTGATATTTGTGGTCGTCTCTTTGGCAACCTTAACAATAGCACAAGCAGAGAGGGGTGGCCAAGATGGTAGGTGATCTGGACAACATGCCCTATGAGAAACAATTGGTGGAAATTCGATGGGGAAGAAAAGCCTTAGTGTGAGACATGAGCTGTCTTCAAGCATTTAAAGGGCTGTCATAGGGGAAGAGAAATCAGTTTTGCTCTGCTTGTCACCAGAAAGCAGAGCTGAGACCAATGGGTTCAAGAGAGGCAAAGTAAATGGGGGAGAAAACACCTAATGATCTGAGCCATCTTAGAGTGGACTGGACTGCCTCAGGAGGGAGTGAGCTCCCCACCCTGGTAGGTATTCAAGCAGATTCAGTCAGTCGACAAGCACTTATTTACTTACAGACCAGGTACTGTACCAAATGCTGGTGAAACCCACTTTGCATGGTTTGGTGCCATCCCTCAGAAACCATACATGCTAAGATTTAATCAACCCAGAGTCCGGGCATCCCCACCACTGTGGCACAGTTAAAGTTAAGGGTCCTTGCCCCCTTCCCTTCATTCTGTGTTCCTTGTTAGGCACTTCAGAGAAATGCCTCATTCTATGGCTCACACGATCCCACCGCCTCACCTCGCTGGTGACAGGACAGTCACCTATTAATGGCATGTCAGCTCTCTGTAGAAAAATCTCTCTCTGAATTTGACCTGGGTAGCACCGAGGTGAGGAGGAGAGGTTGAAGCTGGCACCTTGCTGCGTGTCTGTGCCACCAGCCACAGGCAGCCAGTGAAATTGTAGGACAATAGGGGCTGAGTAATAAGCCTTCTTGGACATCTGTCTCCTCCTACAACTGCCAGCCCTGCGTGTCAGTGCCCCTCTTTGGGAACAACTCCCTCCCTTTTGGCCTGGCAGATACAAAGAATGGTGAAAACACAGAACCTGCCTGCCTGCCATTCTAATGAGGAAAACAACGTGCAAAAAAAAAAATGTCCATACAGGATATATAGGTTGGAGGTAAACTAAGTAGCAGTGGAGGTACCAGGAAATACTGGATAATTACTTGTCAGGAATGGCCTAAGAGAAGATTCCTGCCTTCCACCTCCATGATCTTGTGATGTCTGTAAAATCATGATCGAATCGATCAATGAGCCAATGAGCCTTTATGATGTGTTTGCTATGTGCCAGGGACCGTGGGAGGGCCTGTGGATAAAAAGACAGGAGTGAAATTATCCATGCCTTCAAGAAGCTTTCATTCTATCTGGGGATAGTAGGGTGTCAACAGAGCAGTCTACATAGAGAGAGGGGGCGCACAAAGCGTTGCATACTCCATTCTAGGCCCTAGAACTTGGAGCTCATCCGAGAGCTTCAGAGGCAGCCTCAGGATAATTGAGAGGCCCTTCTAATATTGTTATTGTTACCACAATCATCAGGAAATTGTTTAAACGTTTTATCTGTGCATCTTGATTTTACAACACATTAATATTCTCCGTCCTTGATTCAAACCCTCCCCAGATTATTTCAGTCCAGTTTTTTCATTTCATTGCCAGTGTGGAAACTCCTTCCACCAACCCAATCAGTAACTCCTCTTTAACTCAGAGTCATACAGAATTGCCTGAAGATACTGAGTGATTAAGTGACTTGAGCACCATTATAGCCAGGACGTTTCAGTCAGGATTTGAACTCAGGTACTCCTGACTCCAAAGCTGGCCCTCTATTCACTTCGCTTCACTACTTCCATATTCCTTATAACAGAAGGCAAAAAGAAAAAAACAATAGTTATGAGAAACTGTCATATGCCTAGAGCAGGACTGACAGAGACAAAATACATAATTAATCAGTCAATCAATAAACTTTCATTATTTCACATCCAGAGCCAAGCAAGGAAAGAGCATTTATTAAGCATCTGCTATTTCCAGGCATTGTAAAAAGCATACAAAGACAACAGGGAAACCTTCCCCGAAGGTGTTTCCATTCAGGGGGTCAGGGGTGGAGGGCAACAGGGAGACAATACAGGATCATGAGTCGTAGATTTAGAGCAGAAAGGGGTCTTAAATACTGTACTGTCCAATCCCTTCATTTTATAGATGAGGAAACTGAGGCCCATATGGGTCAAGTGGCTTGTCCAAGGTCACACAAATAATAAAGGTTAGAGGCAAGTCAATTTTCCTCCTACTATCCTATGCACATATGTGTGTGCACATGTAATAAGAAGACAGAGCAATGAGAATCCAATCCTTAAACCATGAGCTATATCCTCTACCCAGTTCCACCCCACTCCCCCATGGAGGTTTATTGAACTACTTTCTACCTTTCCAATCTTTCTACATGTTACTCCCATGCAGGCACTCTGAAACCCAGTCATACTGGTCCATTTGTTGTTCCAACATCTTGTAACATACCGTCCCTCCACACCTGAAATGTACTCCCTCCCTCCCTCCCTCCAACTCTCAGAATCTTTGGTTTGCTCCAGGATTCAGGTCAATTGGTGAATGACTGACTAAATTACATTATGTTAATGTAGTCAAATAGTATCGCACCACGAGAAATGACAAAAGGAATGGTTTCAGAGAAACCTGGGAAGACTTGTATGAACTGATGCAGAGAGAAGTTAGGAGAACCAGAAGAATGATTTGTACAATAATAATAGTGACCAACAATGATTCCAAAGGACTTATGGTCCTCATTGTTAAATTTTAAAATTGAATTTAAGAAAAGAATAGTTTCAGATCACTTACAAATGGAAATAGATAATCATTAAGAGCCAGCAAGGGCACCTGCTAGATTAACCTAATTTCTTATTTTGAACAGATATCTAGACTAATAGAATAGGGGAATCCTATAGACTTAACTCAAGATTTTAGCAAGGAATTTGATAAAAATCTTTCCTAATATCTTTATGAATGAAATGGACAGGCAAAGACTAGAAGATTGTAAACAACAACAACAACTAATAATAATAATAATAGGGATTGGACCTGTGATGTCATTGGGATAGGGAATGCCCATAAAAGGAAACTCCTTCAACTAATGTAGGTCAACCCCTTCTCTGTAATCTTAGTTTTAGAGAGTTGTCTAGAGCAGAGTTGTCAGACACAAGACTCTCAACAACACTCCCAAATATGGCGGAACAGATTAAAATGTTGAGTTGGACACTATTGACCTATAGCACTGAGAGATTAAGTGATCTTTTTAGGTCATACAATCAGAATATGTCAGAGGAAGGATTTGAACTCAGGGTTGGCTTTGTGTTTGTTCTTTCCTTCCTGGCTTCAAGTTGGCTCTTTATCCCCTCCTAGCTGTGTGTCTGACTCTCTGGACTTCACCTACCTTCTCACCCTGAAACTTCCCTCAGTCCCTGCCTTCTGATCCTGGAACGTTTCTCCACCATGCCAGACCCTTCTTCCATTGGGGAGTTCTTTCCCTCTTGTTGCACTCTGTTGAGTCATTTGAGTCATGTATGACTCTTCATGACCCCATTTGGGGTTTTCTTGCCAGAGATACTGGAGTGGTTTGCCATTTCTTTCTCCAGCTCATTTTACAGATGAGGAAACTTAGGCCAACAGGGTGAAGTGAGTTGCCCAGGGTCACACAGCGAATACATATCTAAAGCTGGATTTGAACTCAGGTCTTCCTGACTCCAGGTCGAGTGCTCTATCTACTGCCCTAATATAATAAATACTCTATAGCAATAGTTTAATAATAATAATAGTAATACCCAACATATACACACATTATGTATATATGCATGTATATATACACATATACATATATACATATACATTTACATAGACATCTTTAGATGGGATCAAAATTAGCTGAATGAATGGACTCAAAGTGTAGGACTGATTTCAAGTTGGAGGGAAATCTCTAGCAGAACTCCCCAAGGATCAAGTTTCAGCCCTGATCTATTCATTTTTAATCAATCATTTAAACACAGTCACAGCCTGAAGGCTGATTATATTTGATGAAGGCATGAAGCTCAATGAGCTTGCTACCATCTTCACAGAGCAACTTCACAGAACAAATCCCCTTTATAAAAGAAGTTGTTCTGTAAAACTTGGACTCACTCGAAAGGCTGCACCCAAGGACCTAGAAGTCACATGTGGCCTCGAGGCCCCAGGGAGTTCTCCACCCCTGAAACAAGGGATGTTATACTGGTTTTCAAGTTAAATGTAGTATGACAAGGCAGCCCCAAAAGCTAATGAGATCTTCAGCTGCACTCATGGAGGCACCATTTGCAAAACAGTGGAGATGAAGTCTCACTGTCCTATGTCCTGTTCAAATCACAACTGGAACAGTGTGCTCAGTTCTGGGCACCATATTCAGCAAGGTCATTCATTCGCTAACTGGAATGCCTCTAAAGGAGGGAAAATAAGCTTATGGGTAGGCCACAAACTATCACAAAGAGATCGAACCAGTTGATGAGATGACTAAACAGGTAGATCAAGGGGACTGTTGCAGGCATGGATTTCAAAGACTATTTGAAGGAACTGGGGATGAGTAGCTTGAATATGAATCACAGAATCTGAGCCCAAAGGGACACCAGAGGACACCCTCTAGAACTCTACCAGGACCAAGAATCTCTCCTGCAAAATCTAAACTGTCTGTCCAATTTCTGCTGGCTGGGAGGCCTCTAATGAGGGGGCAGCCACATTCACTCTTTCATTCCTGTCCAGGCACTTGAATCTCTGGGCTCATTTCTCCATCGTGCCTCTATAGAGGCTACCTTCTCCTTTTCAGCACTGTTATTATTATCTTCCCTCATTAAAATGAAAGCTCCTTGAGGATGGGGACTATCTTTTTGGTTTATATTTCTATTCCCAGGCCTTAGCACAGTACCTGGCACATTATAAACACTTAAATGCCCAACTTTGACTGGCAATATTCTAACAGGGTCATGATACTTCCTCTTCTTTTCATTAATAGAGATTAAATGATATGTCCATGGTCACACAGAGGTAGCAACTATCAGATGAGGGGTTGGAAAACAGGTCTTTCTGACTCCAGGGTCAACAGTATTCATTATGTAATCCTGCCTCTTACTCTTCTAATAGGGTTTTTTTAAGACCAGGTTGGTTGATAAGCTACTTGTGTATCCACATTGACCCCTCTGTTCTTTTCATTGATATGTTTCCTTTTGACAGAGACATTTCCCAACAGACACCCACATAGAACACCCAACAAAGCATAATATTCCAAGACAATTCAACAAAACTAATAGCTTGATTGTGATTGATAGTACATGTCACTTTCTAACTTTTGTAATTTACTTATTACTAATAGAAAATAAGGATATGTGCTGTAATTTTTATAGTTTTGAACCAATGGTGTCCTGTTGTAACAGGCCAATGTTTGGTTGCCTCTCCATGTTGACTTTATTTACAATTGCTGCTGTCATTATTTAGTTACCTTCTTAACTCTCCTTTTCTTCTTCACTCTGCATTACCCCCCACGATTCTCCCCATGTTCCACTGAATTCTTCATATTTGTCATTCTTCACAGTGCAATAACATTCCATTCCATTCATATCTCATCATGTGTTCAGCCATTCCCCAATTGTTGAGCATATATATTGTTTCCTGCTTTTTGTTTTCATAAATAATGTGGCTATAAATATTTTTGTGCAGATGGATCTTTTCCTGCTGTTATTAACTTTCTTGGGGTATAAACCCAGTAGTAGACTCTCTGGGTCCAAGGTTATAAGCAATTGAGTGCTTTTCTTGCATAATTCCAAGTTGTTTTCCAGAACAGTTGGTCCAATTCATAACTCCATAAGCAATGAATCAGCATATTTCTCTCCCCATAGCTCTTCCAATATTAAATTTTACTATCTTTTACCATCTTTCTTAATATGATGCATGTACAGTCTCATTAGGCAGCTACCTCTTTCCTTCCTCATTAGAATTATTTCTACTTGTGTTTTCATAATTCCATTATACTCCATAGCCTAGCTCCCTACTCCCAAGCTCTGGGCCTATATAAACCAGCTCTAATCTTGAGAGGCTCTCAAACAGGCCTATCTCTTCGGCTCATTATTTCTACCATCCAGAGTGTACTCTGGGTAATCTCCAACTACAGCTTGTATTTTTTTGTTTATTTGTTTTTCAGTCATGTCGGACTCTGTGACCCCGTTTGGGGTTTTCTTGGCAACTATATAGGAGTGGCTTGCCATTTCCTTCTCCAGCTCATTTTACAGATGAGGAAACTGAGGCAAACAAGGTTAAGTGACTTGCCCAGGGTCACAGAACAAATAAGTGTCTAAGGCCAGATATGAACTCAGGAAGATGAGTCTTCCTGACTCCAGGCCTGTTGCTCTATCCACTGAGCTGCTTAGCTGTCCCATAGCTTGTGATTAGGTTACCATAAAGTGTGTGTAATAGACACTCCTGTTCCCGTACAAGCACTCAATGTAACAAATATATATGGAGTGCAGGACAACTTTTATTTCACCTGCTATAAAATGCAGAACATGCAAAACACTCACAGGACCCTATGAACAAATACAAAAAACAAAGTTCTCATAAACAGCCCTTGCAATTTACTTCCTCTCTGATAAGTCTTAGTTTTCCATCACAATCCTAAAATATTTCTAAATTAGTACACTCTAGGAAGGGAGCTGTACTAAAGGGGTGTTACCCTTATATTCAAGTGAGAATGAATCTGTACAACATTATTACCAAGACTGATAGGGCTGCTCAGTGGCTTAGACATCCCTCCAGAATGCAAATGTATCTTGGCTGCTATAAAAGCAACTCCCTTTGACCAGACTCACACCATCTGGAATAACTCACAGTAATAGGGGAGAACAAAGAACAATGTTAGTCTCTGAGTGCACCTCCAGCTTCAGAGACCACGTAAGAAGGCAATCCTCTTCTTCCTCTAAGAGTCACATTGTGCCAGAGCTTCCTTCCTCTCTCCAGAGTCCAGCTTTCTGAACTCTTGAGTTGTGGTAATTCCTGTAGCAACCCCCAAGGTTTGTGTTGCCCAAGAAGTCTTTTTTCTTTGTCTACTAGGCTATATTCTGCTGTCAGACTGCCTAGGAATTTCCCCCTTTCATCTGACCAGAAGGAAGGGGGTTCAAGAATGGTATTGTCTATGAAGGACATCGTCTCCTCTCTGGCCAAGTGGGTACACGCATTAAAGGTCTTGTGCGTCTATAGCATATTCCTTCCTTGCTTAGGCTGGGGCTATCTCTCACGCTGAGAAAATCCATTTATAGGAATATGACCTGCATACAGAAAGAGAAAAGTCAAGGGGGAGAAATGGCCCCAGATTTCCAGTTGAAAATTTCCATTTCCATCAGCTGGTATCAAGGAGCTCTTAAGAGGAGGATTTACTAAAGGAATACAGTGAGAATAGCTCTAATTGCTAGGAAATGTTGATTGCTTTAGTTTAGGGTCATGTTGAGCAAGCCTCATCCCTCTTCCATGGCTCAGCCAAGTGTTTGATGACTGTTATCACATACCCATTACTAAGTCTCTTTCCTGGGCTAACCTTCCTCATCTAGGGCATGTAGGTGGTGCCATCGCGCACAGAGCCCAGAGCCTGGAGTCAGGAAGACTCATCTTTCTGGGTTCAAATCTGGTCTGAGACACTAACTAGCTGGGTGACCCTGAGCAAGTCACTTAACTCTGAGATCTGCATCTGTAAAATGAGCTGGAGAAGGAAATGGCAAACCACTCTAGTGCCTGCAAAAATAAAACAAAACAAAGCAAGTGGGGTCACAAAGAGTCAGATTCAAGTGAAAAATGACTGAACAACAACTTTCTCATTTCCTTCAGCCAATCTTCATATGGCATGATGCCAAGCCCCTTCATCGTGCTGGTTGCTTTTCTCTAATCACTCTGTAGCTTAAACACACCCTTCCTAAAATGGTGACACTCTGGAGCAAAAGCATTACTCCAGATATGGTCTGACCTGAACACAAGCATGGTATAGCAGAGCAAAGGCCTCCCTAGTCCCAGAATTTATGCCTTTCTTAAGGCCTCCTGTGGATCATTAACACATAGGAAAGATGTGTGCTTTAGAAGAGATTTAAGATTGCATGATCTTTAACATCTACTCCTGCTCAAAATCTGCAAGCCTATGAACTCCTGGCCTAGGATCTATTGACTCTGGAACATCTGGCTTTCCCCAGCACCATATTGTTTACTCTCCTTGGTCACGGCTTGGGTCATGTTGTTTTCTTCCAGGAGTGTTGTCTCCAACAGGCTTTATTAATTGCCCCTAATCTCTAGCACCCTTTGGCCTTACTCTCTGCCCTTACATTATGCATGAGTGTATTTTCTTCTAGGCCTATGCTGCTCCTTAATCATCATCTAATTCCCTCTACTGATGGCAAGGAGAGCAGCTGTCTCCCTTCCCTGCTGGTGGTTCTGCTGCTGCTACTCCCAAATCTGTTCCTGGCCTTGACATTTTTCCTCCTTGGCCTCCTGAGATCATTACTCATCGATTACGGTGACATGAGCTGTAAAATCGGGATGGTTTGTGTATCTGAGATGAACAGGTGGGGAAGACCCAGTGGAATCCAAAGGATTCCGGGGAGAAGAAAAAAATTTAAAGAAAAGAAAAAAAAATCACACAAGCTGATGTGTCAGAGAGAATTAATCCAGTGCTCAGACATGAAAGAAATATGTTCAATTATTTTTTATTGCGTTTCATTTGAATGTACATGCAGTACTTAGCTGCCTGTGAGATCCCAGAATGCCCAGAGAGAAAGCACAATGAAAGACAAGGACAAATAAAACCTCCAGAAAAGTTCCTGAAATTGGAATCATTTAGAGAGAAATAAAAACTGGGCTAAAGACCAAAGAGGCAGCTCAGGGCTAGGGTCCTCCGGGGGCAGCCGCCTCCATGTCTGGGCTGCAGTTAACAAGCTGTGCCAACCCTCTGTTGAGCTACTCAGCTACACTAACAAAGGAGCCCCTGGAACAAAGCTTGCCCAGCCATGGGGCCACAGTCACTAATTCAGCCTCATTCTGCTGCATTTGGGCACCATCCCTGTGTGCACACTGAGTGTGCTGTCCACTTTTGGTTTGGTTCATTATTATTATTATTATTATTGTTGTTGTTGTTATTATAGGCAATTGGGGTTAAGTGACTTGCCCAGGGTCACATAGCTAGTAAATATCAAGTGTTTGGTCTGAGGCCAGATTTGAACTCAGGTCCTCCTGACTCCAGGGCCAGTGCTCTATCCACTACGCCACCTAGCTGCCCCTGGTTTGGTTTTTTAATCCAGGTCTAATAATTCATCCATGTGTTGGAAATGCTACCCACATATACTAATCCCCAATTTTAATTGAGAGTCTTAGAAGATGACCTGGAGAATTGTCTCACTCTTATCCCAGTATCTGCAGTGCTTGGCCCATAGTAGACACTCAACTGATTTGTTTTATAGTCTAATAGCTCGGTCAAGCGATTTACCAATAGTTAACCTAGCCAATACATGTCAAAGGCAAAACTTGAACTCAGTTTTTGATGACTCGAAGGCGAGACCTCTATTCCTGACTCCATCCTGAGGGCCCATGCCAAAGTAGAAACAGAGATCCATAAAGCACGCTTTTTCCCGTTGCAAAGTTTTAGCAAGTAGAGATAAAGTTCGTATCTATATTCTATCTGTCTTAGGCATATACTACATATACAGAGACCCTGTGCTCGGCATTGGGATTATAAAGACTAAATGGAAAAAAATAATCCCTGACCACCAGAAGTTTACAATCTAATGGGGGAGAGGGGCATGCAAACAACCATGTACAAGCAAGATTAAGATGAGATCAATGAGATGATATAATGAGAAGAAAGGTCCTAAGATTAAAGAGGACTGGGAAAGGCTTCTTGCCAAAGATGAGACTTAGCTGAGACTTGAAAGAGGCCAAGGGAAGGCAGGAGGTGGAGACAAGGTGCCTCTTAATCCAGGGTCAAATTAATTCCTTTGCTGATGAGGGGCAGTGAAGGTGAGCCTGGGGAGGAGAACTCTGGGGATTAGCCCAAGGAGAAGGGAGGGTCCTTGTGCAGAGTAGACCAGGTCAAGCCCAGGCAACCAAACAGCAAAGTGGGCTGGGCCTCAATTTCCTTCTGAGTCCTGGCCTCAATGTCCTCGTCTGTAGCATGAGGGAGTTAAATTAGCCTGTCTCTAAGGTCAATTCAATTCAATTCAACACACATGTATTAAATATATGCTACATCCCAGGCACTGCTCCAGTCTCTGTGGCTACAAAGACATAAATGAAACAGTCGCTACCCTCAAAAGGCTTACGTTCTATAGAGAATACATAAAATATATATTATGTATATTTATGTATTACATATGCATGTTACACATACATGAGATACCTATGTATTATGTGTACAAACATAAACATATATATACTAAATATACTATACATACACATGTTTATATGTCTACATATATGCTGTTTCCCTCTTAGAATGTAAGCCCCTTGAAAACAGAGAGTAATTCATTTTTGGTTTTGTATCAATAGAGCCCAGAACAGTTCTTGGAGTACTGCAGTTATTTCATACATACATAGACACATATATACCCACAAAAGAAGACTATCAAATGAGGGAAGGCATATATCAGGAAAAGCTTTCTGAAGACGGCAGATTTAGAGCCGAAGCCTGAAAATAACTAGGGATTCTCTGAGATGAAGGTGAAGAAGGAGAACATTCTAGGCACGCAGGGCAACCTGAACCAGAAGATGAAACACTGTGTGCAAGGAATGGCGAACGGGCCAGTTTAGCAGTAGTATCACGTACATGAAAGAGAATGATGTGCAATGAAACCAGAAAAGTGGGCTAGAGCCAGATTGTGAAGGGTTTAAGAAACCAAACATAGGAGACAAGAGAGAGGGAGAGACAGAGAGAGACAGAGATAGAAACAGAGAGACAGAGACAGAGATACAGAGACAGAGATAGAGACAGAGAGAGATGGGGAGGGAGAGAGACAAGCGAGACAGAGATAGAGATAAGAGAGAGTGATTGGGTGGAGGAATCAGTGGAGCTTTTTAAGCAGAGAGGTGACATAGCCAGTCTCTTTCAGATCTAAATTGTTCGTTAGAGCTAGGATTCTTTTTGAGTAAGCCTACCCCCGGGTGCCCAGGGCCTTCCTGCTCCCACCTTCTTCCTCTTGTCCAAACCTGTGCTCCCTCAAGCCCTTATACACCATTCCTGATACACCAATAACTGAGAAGGACTAAAAGGGAGTGCGAATTAGAATAGGGAACAAAGCCTGAATCAATCAGAGGAATGACTCTCAAATGGTTAATTTCACCTCAGTGGAGGACATACGTGTGGTCCACAGTACTTCCTGGAAATTCATGTCTTTACTGTCATTCCTACCAACCCATAAAGACAGTCATGCCTAAGCTGCACTGGCCAGGACCATAGATGGGGAATTTTCTGGAGTTCCAACTAGAAATCTACATTTACTATGGACAGACGAAGGTCCGTGTGGAGCAAAAGCCAACATCCTGAGTTTGGTGCATATAGGGGATGGGTGGTGAGGAGAAGTACAGTTGAGAGTGAAAGATTGATGGGAGGGAGCTAAAGAGTGAGAGAAGAAAAAGATGGGGAAAATAGCGAATGGATGGATGGATGAGTAGATGAATGAATGAAAAACATTTACCAAGTGCTTACTATGTATTAAGCACCGTGTACTGCAAACACAAATACGAAAAGCAAAGCCGTCCCTATGTTACAGGGGCTTATACTCTAAAAGAAGGAGAGATGACATACATAAGGGAGGGGTGTTTTGGTTTCAGACCTCACAGGGATGATGAGACACATGCACCAGTCAGGACAACGTGGCCTTAGCCAGATGGAACAAGACGTAGCAAGAGAAAGACTGCACAAGAAGATAAAGAGAGAGACAGAGACAGACAGAGGTACAAAATAGCTGGAGACAACCTGGACATGATTTGGTTTAGGGAGTTTCTTTTTTTCTTTTAATGATTAATTAGATTGTGTGTCAGTACACGGGCATGTGTTTAATAAGCTGACATAGAGAGACACACACAGAGACAGATATGGACATTCAGAGATATATGTAGAGGAGGCAAGTGACAAGGAATGTTAGCTCAGGACGGTGGGACTCAAGGATAGGACATTTTCTGTCTGCCTACAGGGCATAGTAGGTCTGTCTCAAAGGGACGTTCTGTTTTCAGGACTAGAGCAGCAAGCATCTGAGCACAAAGCCCTCTAACTTGGTGTGAGAGATCTTCTGTGTCAAGAAGACTTAAATCAAGTGTGCAGAATGTCCTCTGGGTGCACAGGTCTCTGATGGAAGGAGTGTGCAGAGCCCTCTTTGTCTGTATGCAGAGCCCCCTTTGTGTGCAGAGCCCCCTCTGCATGTCCACAGCCCCCTCTCTCTATCTGTCTATTTGTGTGCAGGGTAGTCTGTTTCGGTGGTCAGTGAAGTCTCTCTCTCTCTCTCTACCAAGAAGCCTCTTTTGCTGTCCTGTGTCCTCTCTGGGCTGGGTAGCCTCTCTCTATATGCAGGGAGGCCTCTGTCAGTGTGCAAGACAGTATGGCTCTGTAAATACAATGAGCTCCAAGCCGCTTGTAGAAAGCAATCAGTCTGTGTGCTGGGGTAATCTCCATTTGTAAACTGGTCTATGGGATGTTTCTTCAAGTGTTCGAGGCAGTGTGAGTCAGTGATCACAGCGGGCTAGCCTGGGATCACACATAGTCTGTGATCACTGACTATAGAAAGCATTCGGTCTAGATGCAGGGAAGCTTCTATCTGTTGGCAAGCAGGCATATGAGCAGCCCCGGTCTGTGGGCAGGCTGCCTCTCTGAGTATGCAGGATACAGGTTATCTCCTATGCCTAGAATACACTGACATCTCAAAATGCTAATGACCTTCTCTTTCAAGGCTCAGTTCAGGGGCCATCTCCTTCATGAAGTCTTCTCTCTTTCCCCAGATCATAGAATCAAAGATTTAGAACTGGAAGAGGGACCTTAGAGGTCCTTGAGTCCAACCTCCTCATTTTACAGAGGAGGAAATGGAGGTAAACAGAGGTTAAATGACTTGCCCAGGGTCACATGGCTAGTAAGTGTCAGAGGCAGGATTTGAACCCGTCTCCCTGACTCAAAGTCCAGTGGTCTATCCACTTCACCAATGTTCTTTGTCTAAATCATTTCTCCCATCACACTTTATTTTGTATTATATTTATTTGCATGAGGGACAAAATAGCTGGAGACAGTATGAACAGGTTATATATACTGTGCTCCTCCCAATAGACTGTCAGCCTCTAAAGGGCAGGAACTGTGTTGTTTTTTGCCTTTGTGTCTCTGGAATCCAGAACAACACTTTCAACATAGAAAGCATCCAGTCAATGTTTGTTGAATGAATGAACGAATGAATGAACAAACAAATGAACGAATGAATTGTGCAGGGCCACTTCTGTCTGTGGAGAACAGCTTCTCTTCTCAAGGCTAATGTGTCTCTGATTCCATTGGATTGTAAGCTCCTTGAGGGCAAGGATTGTCTTTGGTCTCTTTTTGTATCCCCGGAACTTAGCAGAGGGCCTGGCACATAGTAAGCGCTTAATAAATGCTTCCTGACTGACTAGTGAACAAATTTTCAAACGCTTGCCATATGAGGAAGCATGTTTTAGTGAATAGAGTGAGCCTGCCTCTGTGTCAGGAAAATCTGGGTTCAAGCCCTGCTCCTGACATGCACTGGTCACAGCTATCTTGTGACCTATACAAATCTGCTAACCTTAACAGGAAATCTCTAAGAAGTTAAGTTGCCAGACAGTTGCTAATCTGCATTGGTAGACCCGGTTCCACACTAAGAATTTCCCACACTGATAAAATTCTAGGTACAAGCCAGCCCCACTACCCCCACTGCCCACCAAAATGGGTAAGGCACTAGGCTGGGTGCTAGAGTTACAAAGATGAGAAAGAGAAAAACAGGCAGAGAAAGACAGAGACACAGAAACACGGACAGAGACAGAGATAAAGAGAGAGGCTAAGTGAGAGACTCCTTGCCCTCAAAGAGGGGGTCAGCCTATAAACAGATAAGTAAATATCTAGTTCATATCATTTATTATTTACTTATTATACATTATTCATATATTAATGTTCCTATATTAATATCACTATATCATTAATTACTTATTATCTCTTATTCTAGCCCATTAAAGCATTTTGCATATGTTATCTCATCTGATCCTTACAACTACCCTGTGAGGTAGGTGTCATTATTATAACCATTTAACAGAAGGATTCGTTGAGTCTGAAAGGCGGTTAAAAATTGCCCAGGGTCACATAGCTAGTGAGTGTTGGAGATAGAATTTGAACTGAGGTCTTCCTGGCTCCAAGTCCAGTGCTCTATCTACTACACAAAGCAAATACAAAGTAATTTCAGGGGTGGGCAGGGGGTGGAGAACACTAATAATTCCCTGTACAGCCAATAGTTATTAAGCTGTTTGCAAGGGCCATAGATTTTGTAAAGAGCCAGTCAAAAAGCTTTCTCCCATTCCCAATGCATGTGTCTGAATGGGTTTTATGTGGTTTCACCCTGGCGGTGTCCTCTGTGTGTGCTCATTGTTAATTAAATGGTTCATCGTTAATCGATTCATACCTTTTCTGACTCCTCATGGATAAATCAAATATTTCAGGGTCCCAAAGATGCATGGATCCAAAGAGAACCATGTTGTCTGGGTGGGAGGTTAAAAGTAGTTAGTGAAATTGAACAATTTCAGTTCAGTAGAAGCTAACTTCCAACAGAGAGAGACAGAGATAGAGAGACAAAGAGAGACAGAGAAACAGAAAGACAGAGAAAGAGAGGGAAAAAGAGACAGAGAAAATGAGGGAAGAAAGGAGGAAGACAGAGAGAGAGAAAGAGAAGAAAAGAAAGAGACAGGGAGAAAGAGAGATAAAGATAGAGACAGAGAGAGAAAGAGAGAGAGAGTGAAAAAAAAGAAAGTGACAGAGGAAGGAAAAGAGACAGATACAGAGAGAGGGAGGGAGAGAGACACAGACACAGAGAGAAAGATAGTTATAGGACTGCCAAGAGAGGATAGATCAGTGGAAAGCAAAGTGGGGGTGTCCAGGATGCTTGAAATGCCAGTCCTAAAGGACTCTGGACTAAGACAGGCTAAACTCAGGACCTGGACAGAGATATCCAGGCTGAGGGAAACCTGTAAGCTACCCTTCATGTGGGACAAGGCTGGACTCCATTCCTAATCCTTTTACCCATCCTGGCCTATACTATAAACTATCATTTCTACTCTTAGCTATGTAATAAAATTGTTCCAATGATACCCAGAAAAAGTGACCCAAGAGTGTGCTAAAGACAGATTATAAAAAGGAAGGCAACAGGAAGGAGGGTTCCTGTTCACAAGATAGAGCCTCAGACTCTCTGCTCTTGTCTGAGCTACTACAAACCCCCTTTATTAAGTGGGTGCATTTTTGAAGCAAATATGACATTGAGCTGGGACTATAGAGAAAATATTGCAGGAATACTGAAAGGAAGAATCCATGAGGAAAGCTTTTAGTCAAAGAAAGCAAAAGATTAGCTTAATATTCATGACCTCTAAAAGATCAGTGATCTCATCAATTTGGATGTTCCCTTCAGTGACAAAGATCATATCTATCCATCCTGAGCAACTCTATCCAATGTACTGGAGGTATAGCCTTCCTCAGTTTTTCCTGTCACATCCAGGATACTGGTACGGTACTCAAGCTCTCTATGTATCACTCCTCACCCTCCACAACATGACCAGCCTGTCCTCTCTTCCCATTTTCCATTTTCCTGATGACATTTTCTGTTCTTCATTGGGATTTCTCAATGGTTCACACTCACCCTGAGACTCTCCATTGTCATTTGAGTGATATTCATTTACTGTAACTATTTTCATACCACTGTTACTCATATTATAGCTGAAATTATTAAAATAACAAATTGCAAGTGACCCCAAAGGTTCTGAAGGACACATTTTGGGTGTGAGTAGGCTACTACAACATGTTAGAAGTGATGACTTGCACACACAGAGTTCCATAAAAGGCACCATTAAAAATGGGTATAACCAGAAAAGGAAAAGACAGGTCAGTTACATAGCAAGAATAGGAGATAACAGTCCCATTTCCTGATCTCCCAGTGGTTAATACTCCTTCCTTCCTGTGTGCAGTGGAAAGCAAACTCCATAGGGCAAGGACTGATTTTGCTTCTTATATTTGTCTTATATTCCTACTGCCAAACACAGTGGCTGGCATATAGTCAAAGCTTAATAAATATTTGTTGACTTTTTTAAAAAAGCTTAAGAGATTTTAGATGGGCATGCTGATAATTGCACTGCATTGGGTAGATCTTTGATGGAAGGTTTATAGAAAAAAATGGACAAAAATAATATAAGTTGAAAGGATGAACCATTATCTGTACTAATGGTGGGCATAACCACACGGATGAGGTCATTGGTCCATTAAAGTATTGTGATAGCTGATAGCAACATGATGATTGGTAACTTACAACCAGGCTTTATATCTGATACCTCCTTTGATCCTCGCAAAAACCCTGTGAGTAAGTACAACTAGGAGAGGCAACTTGGAGTGCTGGATAGACCACAGAACTTGGAGTCAGGAAGACTTGGCTTCAAATCCCACCTTATAGGTAAATGGAAGACAGAAGTAAACAAACATAAGTCAGAATATGCATATGAATAATAATCTCCTCCCTACAATATCCTCCCAAATACTAATCAACCTTCCTCCTGTGATAGATAGCTCACTTGTTTCTTGAGGCAGCCCTGTCTACTTTAGGACAACTGTCGGTGTTAGGAAGAATATTCCTTAGGTTGAGTCTAAATCTGCCTCCCTATAAACTTCCATCTGGTCCTAGCTCTGCCCTCTAGGTCCAAGGAAAACAAGTAATCTCTTTTCATGATAATACTTCAAATTCTTGGAAAGCATATGGTGTTTTAACGAACACCCACAAGATTTCTTGAAAGATATAAGAACAGGGGCAGAGCCAAGATGGCAGAGTGGAAGCAGTGATTTGCTTGAGCTCTCCCCCAAATCCCTCCAAATACCTGTAAAAAAATGGCTCTAAACAAATTCTAAAGCAGCAGAATCCACAAAAAGACAGAGTGAAACTAATTTCCAGCCCAAGACAAATTGGATGGATGATCAGAAAGGTATATCGCGCCGGGTGGGGACAGGAGCTCAGTATGGCTTGGGTGTGTAGGCTGCAGTGACCCTGGAGCAGCCTCAGAGGACTGAATCATGGGCAACACTGGTGGTTTCCAGACTTCTCAACCCCTGAATGCCAAAGACAACTTAGAAGGTCAGTGGGAAAAGTTTGTGACTGAGGTGACAGAAGGAGCTAGGCCTCAGCCACAAGTCTTGAGCGTGGCCTCTGGGCAGCGGCTGCCTCCTGAGCTTCCAGCCCACAGACTGAGGGGGAATCGAATGGCTGATCAGAGGGGATTGCAGAGATCTCTTTGCCAGTGCTGAGGCAGGAATCTCTTGCTCTGCCTGTGCTTGGATTGAGGCACAGTTCTGAGGTGGAGTCCTGGGTTGAGGAGGAGTGCTGGCATTGTTGAGCTTATTGTGGCAGTGGAGAGGAAACACCTCACCCCTTATCATACCACCTTGGAAGAACTGAAAATCTACAGGTCCCTAGAAGTAGCTCTGAAAACAACTGTACAAACCCCCGAAGCTTGGGACAATACATTCTCCACCTTGGAAGCAGACTGTTACCTTAACAAAGAGTTTAAAACTCAAGTAATCAACTGGGATCATGAGTAAGCAGCGCAAAAAGAGTCAGACTATATTATCTTACTTTGGTGACAAAGAAGATCAAAACATACAACCAGAAGAAGACAACAAAGCCAAAGCTCCTACATCCAAAGCCTTCAAGAAAAATATGAATCAGTCCCAGGCCTTGGAAGAGCTCAAATGGTATTTTGAGAAGCAAGTAAGAGAAGCAGAGGAAAAACTGGGAAGAGAAATGAGAGTGATGCAAAAAAATCATGAAAAATAAGTCAACAGTTTGCTAAAGGAGAGCCAAAAAAAAATATTGAAGAAAATAACACCTTAAAAAATAGCCTAATCCAAATGGCAAAAGAGGTCCAAAAAGCCGATGAGGACAAAAATGCCCTAAAGAGCAAAATTGGACAAATGGAAAAGGAAGTCCAAAAGATTACTGAAGAAAATACTTCCTTAAAATTAGAATAGAGCAATTGGAAGCTAGTGACTTTAGGAGAAATCAAGACACTGTAAAACAAATCCAAAAGAATGAAAAATTAGAAAACAATGTGAAATATCTCATTGGAAAAACAACTGACTTGGAAAATAGATCCAGGAGAGAGAATTTTAAAATTATTGGACTATCTGAAAGCTATGATCAAAAAAAGAGCCTAGATGTCATCTTTCAAGAAATTATCAAGGAAAACTGCCTTGATATTTTAGAACCAGAGGGCAAAATAGAAATTGAAAGAATCCACTGATCTCCTCCTGAAAGAGATCCCCAAAGGAAAACTACTAGGAATATTGTAGCCAAATTCCAGAGTTCCCAGGTCAAGGAGAAAATACTACAAGCAGCCAGAAAGAAACGATTCAAATATTGTGGAAACACAATCAGGATAACACAAGATTTAGCTGCTTTTACATTAAGAGACCACAGGGCATGGAATATAATATTCCAGAGAGCAAAGGAGATAGGATTACGACCAAGAATCACCTACCCAGCAAAATTGAGTATAATCCTTCAGGGGAAAAAATGGTCATTCAGTGAAATAGAGGACTTTCAAGCATTCCTGATGAAAAGACCAGAGTTGAATAGAAAATTTGATTTTCAAATACAAGACTCGAGTATAACATTAAGAGGTAAACAGGAAAGAGAAATCATAAAAGACTTATTAAGGTTGAACTGTTTACATTCCTGCACGGAAAGATGATATTTGTAATTCATGAGACCTTTGTCAGTATGAGGATAGTTGGAGGGAAAAAACCGTATGTATGTAGATAGATAGATAGATAGATAGATAGATAGATAGATAGATAGATAGATAGATAGATAGATAGATAGAGGGCACAGGGTGAGTTGAAAATGAAGGGGTCATATCTGGAGAATAAAATTAAGGGGTGAGAGAGGAATATACTAGGAGAAGGAGAAAGGGAGAGGTAGAACAGGGTAAATTATCTCACAAAAATAAAACAGAAAAGAAAAGGCTCTTACAGTGGAGGGGAAATGGGGGAAGGTGAGAGTGAATGAGTGAATCTAATTCTCATAAGATTTGACTTAAGGAGGGAATAACATACACACTCAATTGGGTGTGGAAATCTGTCTTACCCTACAGGAAAATAGGGGGGAAAGGGGACAAGAGAGTAGGAGGATGATAGAGAGGAGGGCAGATTGGGAAAGGGGGTAATCAGAAGCAAATACTTCTGAGGAGGGACAGGGTCAAAAGAAAGAATAGAATAAATGGGGCAGGGCAGGATAGGATTAAGGGAAATAGAGTTAGTTTTTCACAGCATGTCTACTATGTAAGTGTTTTGCATGACTGCACATGTATAACCTATGTTGAGTTGCTTGCCTTTTCAATGAGGGTGGGTGGGGAGGGAGAATGGGAGAAAATTTGGAACCCAAAGTTTTAAAAACTCATGTTTAAAAAAAGTGTTTTCACATGCAACTGGGAAATAATAAATACAGGAAATGGGGTACAGATATCTATCCTGCCCTACAGGAAAATAGAAGGGGAAAGGGATAAGAGAAGGAGGGGAGAGATAGAAGGGAAGGCAGACTAGGGGAAGGGGTATTCAGAATGCATGCCATCTTGGGGTGGGGGGAGGGGAGAGATGGGGTAAAAATTTGAAACTCAAAATCTTGTGGAAGTAAATGTTGAAAACTAAAAATAAATAAATTTATTAATAAAAAAGAAAAAAAGAAAGATATAACAACAGAAATCACTTTGTTTGCTAGCCCTCTAATCACTGACCTCAAGGAAGCCATAAAACAAGTAGACTTATTCACCAAAGTATGTGAATATAACCACTGTTATTAAGAATATATAGTATAGAACCCAAGTAGAAAATGGATTCCCTATAGATGCTAAGGTCCTTCAGATGTTCTTATTCATGGGCAACATTATTGTGCTTTTTAGAATTATTAAGATATTGCAGAACCTTCTAAATGAGACCCCTAATCACTCAAAAGAGTTTGGCCCAATTAATCATACAAGAAATACCATATAGATAAAGATTACCTATTTTCCACAATGATGACATACAGGATTGGATGGACAACTCTTTGAATTAGTCTATGGATGAGTGGATGGATGGATGGATGGATGGATGGGTGGATGGATGGATGGATTTGTAGATGAAAAAGTATTTATTAAATCTCTGCTCTGTATTAGTCATTGTGCTAAATACCAGGAGTATAAATACAGACAAGCAAGACAATCCCTGACCTCAAGAAGATCATATTCTAATGAGGGAAGGTGGCACATACAATGACTTAGAAAGTGGGGGAGGGAGATGTGGAACAGGAGAGACTTGGTCACATGTTCAGGATGTGATATGGTGGGTTTATTCTAGGCAAGATAAGGTGAAAGCTCACTATCAGAGCCTAGAGTACCAAGGACAGAGGGTAGGTGATAGTTGGGATAATAACAGTGGTTTGATTCATCTGGCATATACCCTGTCAGTCCCAGGGGATACCTTACTATTTCTGGCAAACTGACTTGCCTGGCCTCTTGATGGCAGGCAGGGAATCAATCAGTCAGTGCTGGTGGTAGCAGGGATGGTGGTCCTCTTCTCCACATGAGTGATTCCCCTGGTTGATGGTTATGAGTAGTGGAGGTGATGGGAGCAGAGAGCACACTACTACTCCCAGGGCTCTTCATATGTCTTGAACAGCTTATACATGTAAACATTGAGCTGAACCCCAAAATTAAACAAGAGGAGGAAAATAGACTAGATTCCCTTTGGAAAACTACATGGTGCTTTTAATGAAACCCAAATTCTCCTTAAAACAAAGGCCCACGTATGATTGGAGGATGAAAATGAATGTTTTCTTTTTTTTCTGGAGTAACACCGCTACCAACTAATACCTTGTACTTCTAGGACTTCCTCCTCCCCCATAGCCCTAACTGGCATCAATCAATAAAGACAATAGCTAACTTCGTATGTGTGTGTGTGTGTGTGTGTGTGTGTACTTACTATATGCCAGAACCTTGTAACTATTATCTCTTTTGATCCTCACAACAACTCTGGTAGTAGATGCTATGATTATCTCCATTTTACAGATGAGGCGACCGGGGTTAAGTGACTTGCCCAAGGTCACATAGTTAGATTTGAACTAAGGTCTTCTTGACTCAAGACTCAGCACTCCATCTACTGCACCACCAGCTGTCTCCTAAGAAAAAGCATTTATTGATTACTCACTCTGTGCCAGGCACACAGTGATATAGAGATCAAAATAAAAGAGTACCTGCCCTCAAGGAGCTTATATTTTAAAGACAGAGACAACACATACAGATAAAAGTACATACATAATATTCAGAAAATGTGTATCTAAGGTCGTTTGTGCAGTGAGGGCACTAGAAATGGAGGGAATTAGGAAAGGTATGCTGATGAAGATAGAGTTTTAGCTGTGTCTTGGAGAAAACCCAAATGCTAGGCACTATGCTAGATGCTGAGATACCAACAGAAATGAGGCCATCACTGTCCTTGAGAAGCTTATAGTCTACATGGCCTGTATTCAAAACCCATAACCTGGCACAAGAGCCCTATGCTTGCTCTCATCTGGGCTGTATGCGTTGGAAGTGGAGAGACTGACTACCTGAAAGGCTGAATCTGTGGGAAAATGTTGCTCATCAGAGGCTGGCTGGCCACCTGTCAGACTTCCCATAAAGGAAATTCTTGTATTGGATGTGTAGTTAGACAAGGTGTCCCTTGAGGTTTCTTCCAATTCTGAGAGTCTATACAGAGGCAAAGTAGGCCTTTTTGCTGCATCTCATACATAACAATCCATCTTCTATGCCCATGCTTTTGTGCTGGCTGTCCTCCCTACCTGGAATGCACTCCTTCTTCCCTTACCCCTCTTAGGTAGCCTAGCTTCCTTCAAGATTCAGGTCAGGCATCTTCCCATCATCCCATTTCCAGACACAGAAGCACTCCCCAGGGAAAATGGTAGCAAGCTCACTATTCCAAGCTATAGTTACCAGTTTTACTTTTCCCAGCTCAGTTGGCAAAAAATAGGGTACAAGTTTTCAACAGCTCTAGTACACAAAAAAAAAACAAAAACATGGCAGTGGTATGAAAGGATGGCATAGTTCTTGGAGCAGATATAAGAGCAACAGAAGGAATTAGCTGACATGACTGACAAGACCTGTTCAAAAATACACTTCATATCTTCTATAGGTACACTAGTGCATTATTGGTGGAGCTGTGAATCAATACAACCATTTTGAAAAGTAATGCGGAATCATGCAAATAAAGGGACTAAAATATCCCCATACTTTGACCCAGAAATTTTACTACCAGGCATATACCCAAAAGAATTCTTTGATAAGAAGAAAAACCTTATGTTCACTAAAATATTTATGGTAGCAGTTTTGAAGTAGCAAAGAATCTGAAACAAAGTAGATTGAGGGGTGGCTAAACAAATTGAGGTACATGAATGTAATAGAATATTACTGTGCTGTAAGAAATGATGAAAAGAAGGAATACAGAGAAACATGGGAAGTCTTGTGTGAACCGGTGCAGAGTGAAATGATCAGAACCAAGAACACAATACGTACAATGACTGTAACAATGCAAATGGGAAAAACATCCCTCAAATCATCAAAAGACAAGGATACCAAATTTTAAAGACCATAAAAGTTTCAAAAACCGATGGGGCTACAAGAAGATCCCCAACCTGATTCCTTTGCAGAGGGGGGTGGTCCACAGGTATGGAGCAGTGTGGAGATTTTCAGACTTTTTTGATGTATTGATTGGTTTTATTGATTTATTTTATTTATCTTAAAAAAATTATTTGTTATATGGGATTGCTTTCTTGGAAGGAAGTGGGGATCCTGCAAGAAATTTGGATGATGTGAAAAGTAAAGATATTAATGAAAATTTACTTTTAAAAATATGCTTTATATCTTCTAATACCTGTTGTTATAGTGCTGGTATTACAAAGGTCGCTGGCATGACAACCTGCTGACCTCTTCTCATTTGGAATTCCATTTTTTCCATGGGATGTTTCCAAGGTTGTTACTACTAATTGAATGTTTTAACAGATTTTTTTAAGTATCAAGGTTATATAGCGACAGCCCTGTTTTTAGGAAGAGTTGACAGACCTCACCTCTACAGCATCTCCCTTTAAGGATCAGTTGATAAACTGTCCCTTGGCACCATGGATTCTGCATCTGTAAAAGACATAATCAAATAATTAAGGCAAGAGCCCTGGTAGTTAGGGAAAATTCTAACTCTTTCACCTCTTGGTGGGAAAAAGAGGATTTTTTTTCACTTCCTTTCTCTCACATTGTCTATAATGTCTAAAAGCTGAAAGATGAGTTCAAGGAATATGGAGGAGAGACACACACACCAGAGAGAGGTGAATACAGGGAGGTAATCACCAAGACTGGAAGAAGCTTTAATGAGTAGAGCCTCTAGCAGCAAAGAAGAGAGCCAGCTATGGACTCAAGAGAAACCTAGCCCTGACAATCAAGAGTCACTCTATAGGGGCAGCTAAGTGGTGCAGTGGATAGAGCACCAACCCTGGAGTCAGGAGGACCTGAGTTCAAATCTAGCCTCAGACACATAACACTCACTTAGCTATGTGACTCTGGGCAAGTCACTTAGCTCCAATTGTTTCACCAAAAAAGAATCATTCTAGAGAGAAAAGCAGGCCCTCAGGAGCCCAGCTAAGCAGTCTTACCAAACGGGAACTTCTACAGAAGAAAAAGGATTTTGATGGCAGACAGTATTGGAGAGGTAAATAGCTTTGGCCACAATTTATTCCCTACACGTGTGCCTCATTACCATAGCACTCTAAGTTTGTGCTCTCTTCCAACTGATGCTGTGTGTATTTGTGAAAAAGTGTGCCCCAAGTTTATGGGCTGAATGTTTTGTAGCTACTGTTCTGATTATTCCATCTTAGTAAATGTCTTTGCTATGAATTAATTTTATGCACTGTCTGACTATTAATCCAAAGCATACCGATGTGTGCTTGTGAGTGTTAGAAGCAGAGGGTTTACTAGAACCTGCTTTAGTTACCACCTTCTGAGGACCTAGTCCTTGAGTACCAATGCCAGCTGGGGGAATATCTCAGAGGGTGTGTTATACTTATGTATGTACATATTGTCTTCCATTTTGGAATCCGAGCTCCTTGAGAACAGGGATCATCTTAATTTTCACCTTTACATTCCTAGCACTGAGTACAGTGTTTGCAATGTAATAAATGGTTTTGATTGATTGATTGCTCTTTTCAAGATCCTCTCTGCCCAAAAGAAACCCTGCCCCATCCCTATCATCTCATGAAGGAACCTGATAAATGAATTGTCCCTGATTATAAACTCCTTCCTGAAGAGGTTTGAGTTTAAGAGAAAAGCCTAGAAAGGCTCAAAAGGATATATCATCAGCAGTGGAATTTAGCATGCTAATGTTGAAATGGTATAGAAATGCCCGTGCTCTAGGGTAGCCAGGATGTACCCAGTGGGGATGCTGGGGCTGTGGACACAGGGAGACCTCTATTCAGACCAGTTTGTAGTTGACAAAAATCATGAATTTGGAAAAATGGGTCTTCATCAATCTCCTATCCCCTGTCAATCCTCTCCCTCATGTCAGTTAAGTCCCTTAACTTCTTAGCCTCAGTTTTCTCATTTTCAAAATGTATGTGGGGGTGGGGGTCGATAAGATTATTTCAAGATTCCTTATAGCTCTCAGTCTGTGATGCTATGCTTTTCCTCCTGGCTTTCCCACTCATGGGGTACCTGCCCTGGACCCAATCCCTTTCAGGGTGCTGATCTCAGCTTTTGTCATGGTTGGGAAAAATCAGAAATACTCGTCTTGGCTGAGAAATGAAGGCTGATGAAGGAGCTTTGCTTCCCATAGCTGTCTGCTTTTCTCCTAGGAGACTCTGAAAAGCAGTTAAGACCCAAAGAAATGAATCATTAATGGTGATATTTCAGGCAGATGGGCTTCCATTCTCCTTTTTTCAGCCTCTTCAGAGATGAAGCTCCCACAGTTTGTGGCAGTGTCTAACTGACATGGGTCCTTTTTTCTTCGATTTCAAATTCTGCCATTGACCTACTTTATGACCTTGTGAAGGTGGCTTCCTCTGTTTAGGCTTCAGTTTCCTCATTGGTAGAATGAAGGGGTTGAAAAACATGATTGCTAAGGCCCTTCTCCTTGCCAGCCTAATATAATGGTGTCCCTATATTTTTCCAAGTGGTATAGACCATGGTTGGGGGGCAGGGTGTAGACCAGTTAGTCAACCTTCCAGAGACTTGAGGACCAGCATCCTGGTCTTCCTCTCTCCTTCCTTATCTCTTTCAAGTGAGCACCCTAGGAGAATTTAGGCAAAGGCTCGCCTAGAGCCAGATGGACTGGAACCTCCACCTCCTACCATGACCAAGGCCTCAAAATACAGAGTGAATACTGAAAGGACCAGGGCCTCAGATACCAGAGCCGAGGTAGAACAAGAACGCATCCTGCATAGACGACACTGTGTGTCTGTGCCTCATCTCTGCCATCTTGGAATATATTTATTGAGATAATGCCATGTGGAAGTTCAATCTCTGCGCTCTGGACTCTAACTGATGGTCTTTAATCCCTGCTGCAGCCACTTCCCAGTTCCCTAGGCTTTGGAGAGACAATGCCCAGATCAATTCTGCCCTCCATGTCATCTCCGCTCTCAGTCCCTTTCTCTCTACTAGCACGGCCAGCACTCTGAATAAGGGCCCCATCACCTGGATTATGCAATCACTAGCCTCCTCATTGGCTTCCCTGCTTCCATTCTCATTGTTCAATGCATCCTCCAAACAGCTGCCCTTCTCAAAAACCTTCATTGGCTCCTTGTGTCTTTGGGACATTTCTCAAAGTCCTTAGCCTGCCAAGTCAGGCCATTTGCAGTCTGACTCCTGCCTACCTTTTGTATTACTCCTGTTAATGAGCTCTTCATGCCAGCCAATACGGACACTATCTGCCTTCTAAAATTGACACTGTATCTTCAACCTCTGACATGACCTATGAGTCACTTAATTTCATTGTGCCTCAGTTTCCCCAAGTATAAAATGAGAGGGATAACCATGTACCATGATCCACATCTCAAGATACTTATCTTCCATTCAAGGCTCTACTCAGGAGCCTCCTCTGTGAAGTCCTCCCTGATTACCCCAGTTGTTGCTTCTCTCGCTTTTCTCAATATTTTTGGAGGGGGGCAATGGGGTTAAGTGACTTGCCCAGGGTCACACAGCTAGTAAGTGTTATGTGTCTGAGGCCAGATTTGAACTCAAGTCCTCTTCAATCCAGGACTAGTGCTCTATCCACTGAGCCACCTAGCTGCCCCTCTCAATATTTCTTGTATAATCAATCACCAAGACTTTATTAAGCATCTATTCTGTGCCAAGCACAATGCTGGGGATATGACTGCAAAGAGTGAATGTGCATGTATGTTAGGATCCTCAAGTGGAAGGCAAACTTTTGGTTATGTCTTTGCATTTCTAGAGCCTAGAACAGGGCCCTGCACACTCCAGGCACTTAACAAATGTTTGCTGAATGTCATTGAACTCAAAATTTGGTCTGCAGAACTTCCAGCTGCACCCAGAGAACCCGGACTCCCAGGACCGAGCCCATATCTACTTACTTCCCAGCGACATTGTGAGAAAACACTCCGTAAACCTTCAAGTGCTGGAGAAATGGGAGTTTATTATGATTATGACATGGCCTCTCTCAGAAGAGCCATGTGAAAACATAGGAGACCAGAGTCTCTCTTGATCCTGTAGTCCAGAGACCCTCTTTAACTCTGTCTCTCTATCTCTCTCTGTCTCTATCTCTCATTCTCTCTCCTCTCTGTCTTTCTCTCCTTTTGTCTCCATCTCTCTTCTCTCTTTTTCTGTCTTCTTCTCCCTCTGTCTAACTCTTCTCTGTCTCTGAGTCTCTTTGTCTCTGTCTCTCTATCTCTCTGACTCTCTCCTCTCTGTCTCTGAGTCTCTTTTTTTGTCTCTCTCCCTTCTCTTTTTCCCTGTGTCTCTACCTCTGTCTTTTTTCCTTTCTCCACCTCTCTCTGTCTCCCCTATCTCTGTCTCTCTCCATGTCTACATCTCCCTGTCTCTCTTCTATCTGCCTTTGTCTCTTTTCCTCTCTGTCTCTTTATCTCTCTTCTCTCTGTCCCTGAGACTTTGTCTCTGTCCTGGTAAAACCCAAAGCTGTATCGGAGGAGGTGGTTTGAGAGCCTCAGGACAGGAGTGATGGGTAGTAATGGGGATCTTCCTAACAGGGTTTTCTTTAGTGGGGAGGGGGCAGAGAAAGAGTGTGCCAAAATAATTGAGTAATGCTTTATTGGTGATGAGCTCATTTTTTAAAATCCTATCCTTTTAAATCCTACTCTGTCTCCTGCTTCCCCAGGCTGTAGTCCCTGGCCAGATGAGGTTGTCTTGGGAATACAGCGCAACAGTAATTGACCGGGGAAGAGGACACAAAGGAGACGTAACCAACTTGTGTGGAAGGCTAGGTCCCTCTAGTGTTTCTGAGTGAGACTGTCTAGAAGTAAAACTGAGCCCTGGCTCCCTACCACTGGGTGGGAAGCTCTGGACAAGCGTCCAGCCAGAGGTAAAACTGCTCTGATGATCTCCTCTTGTCCTGGAGGCTCTGGAGCTGGGGGAGCCTTGGTTTGGAAATCTGCTGATCATAGCACCTCCTAGCCAAAAGGACCTTTTAAGATCATTGAGGCCAACCCCCTGCTTTTATAAAAAGGGAACTGAAGTCTGGAGAAACCTGGATTTGAATCTCAGCATATCCCTTTAAATTCAATTTAATTCGTTTATTAAGTTCCTAGTATTTGCCAGACACTGGACTAGGTGCGGGGGGGGGGGGGGGAGGAATAAAAAGACAAAAGTAAAATTGTGTCTGCCCTCAAGGAGCTTATATTCTAATAGGAGAAATAACATGAAAATACAAAATACACATCAAGAAGGGGGTGGGGTGGAGCAGACAACTGAGAAAATCCAAAAAGCCTCATATAGGAAGTGTCTTTTCAGTTGAACAGATCTGGGATTTCCAAGGACCATTTGCTATATAACTCTGGGCAAACCTTCCAAGGCCTCAGTTTCTTCATCTGTAAAATGCGAGGATTGCAGCTAGGTGGTAAAATTGATAGAGTTCCAGGCTTGGAGTCAGAAAGACTCATCTTCCTGATTTCAAATCCAGCCTCAGACACCTACTAGCACTGTGACCCTGGGCCAGTCACTTAACACTGTTTGCCTCTGTTTCCTCATCTGTAAAACGATCTGGAGAAGGAAATGGCAAACCATTCTGGTATCTTTGCCAAGAAAACCCCAAATAGGGTCACAAAGTGTTGGACATGACTATAAAATGACTGAACGACAACAAAAATGAGGGGAATGGAGTAGTTGACCTCTGGGGTCTCTTTAAATTCTTGATTTATGATCTATGATCCTAAGTGCTGTCACCCTCCAGAGCCTCAGTTTCCTCCTTTATAAAATGGGCATCATCACCACCATCATCACCATCATCATCATCACATTTGCACTGCTTAACTACTGGGATGGTTATAAAGAAATCCCTCTATCTATATGAATTATTATCACTGGTATATGAGTTAGAATGTCTTCAGATTTTCAGTTCAAGACAATTCTGCTTCTTTTGACCCCTTAGTGAGCCAAAGTTTGCCTCCTTCCCTTCCATCTTCACTCTGCGCAGCCAGATCCTAGCTGTGTCTCTAATAAACAGCCAATGGAGTTGCAGGTTTGAAGCTGGCTTCTTTTCCTTCCCGTTCTCTCTTTCTTCCTCTCTTCTTCCCCTGGAGCTGCAATCAATTGGAACTTCACTTGAGCACAGAAGTCAATAAGCACCCCACACTGGTACATGTGTTGAAAAGATTATAGGAGGAAATCGACGGAGAATCCGTGGAATCTGCCAGAGAGATGTTTTGACAGAAACCCTCCCTGACACGCTTTGATGCCCATCACCCGAAGCACTATTTCACCATCCTTGACTTGTTTACTCAAACAGCTTATGAGATGGGGCACTCTGAGTTGCATTCATTTCAATGAGCAATATTACACAACCATTCCGTGCAAGGTGCTATGCTAGATGTTGGAAACCCAAAGACAAAAAAAAAAAAAGATACTGTTCTTGCCCTCAGAGGGTTTGCATTCTATCAGAAATTCTTTGTCAAAATAACTCCAGATGTCACCCAAATTATAAAGCTATGCATACGTATCTCTACACAGAAGAGAGGAAAGGGAAGTGGAAGGAGCCATGGATTGGGTGAGTCTTGGGTTCTAATCATTGCTCTGTCATTTAACTCCTTGGGAGAACTTAGACACATTGCTCACCCTTTGTCTCTTTAAAAGTAGATGGTATCACTACCTTTTGTTTTTTCATCACCTACATTTCCACTTGCATGGCTCCCAACCTTCCTTCCAGAGAGTCATCTTTTATAATAAAGAATAAGAAAGGGGGAGAAAAGGCTCAACACAATTAGCCAACATAATGAGAAAATCTGACATTCTATGCAGCGTCTGCCCCATAGTCCTCCCACCTCTGTAAAGCAGTGGGGGAGGTGCCTTCTCACCCTTCTTCCCTGGGGCGGAGCTTGGTCATTATAACTTTTCAGGGTTCACTCTCAGTTATTCTATTGTTCTTTCCATTGCAGTTTGTTCATGTTGCAATGATAGTTTTCTCATCATATGATTTCCCTGGTTCTTCTGACTTGACTTTGCCTCAGTCCATGGAAGCTTTCCCTGATTTTTCAATATTCCTCTCATTTGTTTCTTACAGCACAATAATATCCAATTACATTCATGTAACACGATCATTTAGCCTCAACTGATGGGCATCTACCCTGTTTCCTTCTACAAAAAAAGTGCTGTGACATATATTGTGATATCTGTGAACTGGGTTTGGAGCCAGGAAGACTTATCTTCCTGAACTCAAATCTGGCCTCAAACACTAATTAGCTGTGTGACCCTGGGCAAGTCACTTAACCCTGTTTGCCTCAATTTCCCCATCTATAAAATGAGCTAAAGAGAGAAATGGCAAATCACTCCAGTATCTTTGCCAAAAAAAAAAACCCAAATGAGGTCACAAAGAGTCAGATACAACTGAGACAACTCAACAATATGAAACTTTTCTTTCTGTCATTGACCTCCTTGTGCCATATGTCCAACAATGGCATCCTTAAGTCAAAAGGTATGGCCATTTTTATCTCTTTCTGTGTAATTCTATACAATTTCCCAGACTTCTCACTCACTCTTTCTGGGTTTCAGTTGTACTTCGTAAAATAAGATAAATCCATAAAAAGAAATTTGTTCCAGTTCATAGACTCAGATTCAGAGCCAGAAGGGACCTTAAAGGTCACCTAAGCCAATTGCCCCTCTCCCTCATCTCACAGGTCCAGAACAACTCCTAGTATTTTCATCTCCCTGCCCTTCCCCCAATTACCTTCTTACTTTTGTATATAATTGTAAATGTACATGATTTGGGTTCAAAGAGAATGGAATGTAAGCTCCCTGAGAGCAGAAACTGTTTAATTTATATATTCAAGTCCTCAGCACTTAGTAACATGCCTGGCACATAGTAGGGCTTAATAAATGCTTGTTGATTGGTACCCATGCGTAAATTAGTTTGATTTTCCAAAAGTAACTCACATTTCTATAAACTTTGAGGTTTTGTAATGTTCTTTCTCCTCAATGCCCCTGTGAAGTACAGAATGTTTCATCACCCCCATTTTACAGACCAAGAAACTGAGGCTCAGCAAAGGAAAATAAACACTTAGTTGCAGTCACACAGCTAATAAGTGATTTTGCTAGAATTCAAACCTAGGTCTTATGAAACCAAGTCCAGGGTTTCTTCCATTGCATTCACTTCCTACCCAAGTCCACCTGAGTTTTTTAAGATCTTTAATATGCAGTTGGAAGGAAGACCTGCTCTAGTCTAAATCTCTAATTTGCTATGGCCCAGAGAAGGGAAGGGACTAGTTCAAGGTCATCCTCATTCCAGCAGAGGTCCCACCACCTGCTCTCACTGGGGGGATTATGAGGACAGCCTTTCTCTGTAAACCTTGAAGACAATGGAAAGTCGGGGGCAGAGCCAAGATGGCGGAAGGAAAGCAGTGACTGTCTTGAGCTCTCTCCTAAAACCCTCCAAATACCTAAAAAAATTGGCTTTAAACAAATTCTAAAGCATCAGAATCCACAAAAAGACAGAGTGAAACAAATTTCCAACCAAAGACAGCCTGGATGGTTGATTGGAAAGGTATATCGCACCGGGTGGGGACAGGAATGCAGTGCAGCAGGCGCGCAGGCCACAGCAACCGTGGAGCAGGCCTCAGAGGACTGAATCACGGACAACACTGGTGGTTTCCAGACTTCTCAACCCCTGAATGCCAAAGACAACTTAGAAGGTCAATGGGAAAAGTCTGTGACTGCGGTGAGAGAAGGAGCTAGGTCTCAGCCACAAGTCTCGAGCGTGGCCTCTGGGGCAACGGCTGCCTCCTGAGCTTCCAGCCCACAGACTGAGGGGGAATCGAGTGGCTGATCAGAGAGGGATTGCAGAGATCTTTTTGCCGGTGCTGAGGCAGGAATCTCTTGCTCTGCCCATGCTTGGATTGGGTCACAGTTCTGAGGGGCAGTCCTGGGGCGAGGAGGAGCGCTGGTGTGGTGGAGCTTGTTAAGGAGGTGGAGAGAAAACACCTCGCCCCTTATCATACCACATTGGAAGAACTGAAAATCTACAGGTCCCTAGAAGTACCTCTGAAAACAGCTGTACAAACCCGTGAAGCTTGGGACAATACATTCTCCACCTTGGAAGCAGACTGTTACCTTAACAAAGAGTTTAAAACTCAAGTAATCAACTGGGATCATGAGTAAGCAACACAAAAAGAATCAGACTATATTATCTTACTTTGGTGACAAAGAAGATCAAAACATACAACCAGAAGAAGACAACAAAGCCAAAGCTCCTATAATCCAAAGCCTCCAAGAAAAATATGAATCAGTCCCAGGCCTTGGAAGAGCTCAAAAGGGATTTTGAGAAGCAAGTAAGAGAAGCAGAGGAAAAACTGGGAAGAGAAATGAGAGTGATGCAAGAAAATCATGAAAAACAAGTCAACAGCTTGCTAAAGGAGACCCCCCAAAAAAATACTGAAGAAAATAACACCTTAAAAATAGCCTAATCCAAATGGCAAAAGAGGTCCAAAAAGCCGATGAGGACAAAAATGCCCTAAAGAGCAAAATTGGACAAATGGAAAAGGAAGTCCAAAAGATTACTGAAGAAAATACTTCCTTAAAATTAGAATAGAGCAATTGGAAGCTAGTGACTTTAGGAGAAATCAAGACACTGTAAAACAAATCCAAAAGAATGAAAAATTAGAAAACAATGTGAAATATCTCATTGGAAAAACAACTGACTTGGAAAATAGATCCAGGAGAGAGAATTTTAAAATTATTGGACTATCTGAAAGCCATGATCAAAAAAAGAGCCTAGACGTCATCTTTCAAGAAATTATCCAGGAAAGCTGCCCTGATATTTTAGAACCAGAGGGCAAAATAGAAATTGAAAGAATCCACTGATCTCCTCCTGAAAGAGATCCCCAAAGGAAAACTACTAGGAATATTGTAGCCAAATTCCAGAGTTCCCAGGTCAAGGAGAAAATACTACAAGCAGCCAGAAAGAAACAATTCAAGTATTGTGGAAATACAATCAGGATAACACAAGATTTAACTGCTTCTACATTAAGGGACCGCAGGGCATGGAATATAATATTCCAAAGAGCAATGGAGATAGGATTATAACCAACAAACACCTACCCAGAAAAACTGAGTATAATCCTTCAGGGGAAAAAATGGTCATTCAGTGAAATAGAGGACTTTCAAGCATTCCTGATGAAAAGACCAGAGTTGAATAGAAAATTTGATTTTCAAATACAAGACTCGAGTATAACATTAAGAGGTAAACAGGAAAGAGAAATCATAAAAGACTTATTAAGGTTGAACTGTTTACATTCCTGCACGGAAAGATGATATTTGTAATTCATGAGACCTTTGTCAGTATGAGAGTAGTTGGAGGGGAAAAAATTACATGTATGTATATATAGATATAGATAGATAGAGGGCACAGGGTGAGTTGAAAATAAAGGGGTCATATCTGGAGAATAAAATTAAAGGGTGAGAGAGGAATATACTAGCAGAAGGAGAAAGGGAGAGGTAGAACAGGGTAAATTATCTCACAAAAAAAAACAGAAAAGAAAAGGCTCTTACAGTGGAGGAGAAACAGGGGAAGGTGAGAGGGAATGAGTATATCTTATTCTCATAGGATTTGACTTAAGGAGGGAATAACATACACACTCAATTGGGTGTGGAAATCTGTCTTACCCTACAGGAAAATGGGGGGGGAAGGGAACAAGAGAGTAGGTGAATGATAGAGAGGAGGGCAGATTGGGAAAGGGGGTAATCAGAAGCAAATACTTCTGAGGAGGGACAGGGTCAAAAGAAAGAATAGAATAAATGGGTGGGCGGGATAGGATTAAGAGAAATAGAGTTAGTTTTTCACAGCATGTCTACTATGGAAGTGTTGTGCATAACTGCACATATATAACCTATATTTAGTTGCTTGCCTTATCAATGAGGATGGGTGGGGAGGGAGAAAGGGAGAAAATTTGGAACCCAAAGTTTTCAAAACACATGTTTAAAAAAAGAGTTTTCACATGCAACTGGGAAATAAGAAATATAGGAAATGGGGTACAGAAATCCATCCTGCCCTACAGGAAAATTGAAGGGGAAGGAGATAAGAGAAGAGGGGGGTAGAGATAGAAGGGAAGGCAGACTAGGAGAAGGGGTATTCAGAATGCATGCCATCTTGGGGTGGGGGAGGGGTGAGATGGGGTGAAAATTTGGAACTCAAAATCTTGTGGAAGTAAATGTTGAAAACAAAAAAATAAATAAAAATTACCATAATTAAATCATTTAAAAAAAAAACTTAAACCTTGAAGAACATGTAAATAAACACCAGCTCTCCTGATAGGTCAATGCTCACCATTGCTTACTCTTATCTGGGCCCCAGGGTCTCAGCTGAACCATCCAGCACTCCCCTGCAGGAGGAGAAGTGAAGTTTCATTCAGGCATCTGCTAGGAGGTCTTTCCTGGTCTTTCCTGTTGGGCAGCAGTAATGCCTTTAGGCCAATATGTTCATGCAGGCTGCATTTCAGTCAAATGCCATTTCATTCAGTAAACATTTGTTAAGTGTCTCTTAACAGAGCTGTATTAAGTATTTCAAAGGAACTATGGTTTCCTCAGTTTGGGGACCCCCACATGTGTCTATTATGGGCCATTTGAGGAAACCTTCCTCTTTGTAGATCTGACCAGGCTGCGGCCCTGCCCAAGTTCAAAGCATTTCCAGACTTCAAAGCTCCCCATGTTTCATCCCCCCAGTTTCATCTATACAGTTGCTCCCTCTACCCACGCAGAGCATAACCTGAGTCAGAGATGATCTTCACAAGTTGCTGTGGCCAAAAAAATCGGTTCTTCTGCATCCAACCTCATGCTGAGCATCTCCAAACTTAATGAGGCTGGTCCTTGGGGGATAGGCAGGCAATTGAGTCACCAGACCTTTATCCAAAGTCAGTCTAGCTTGGCAGGACTTAACCCTGCTGGCAGGCAACTAGCAGAGCCATGAAGAGCTCAGGGTCATCGCTGGAACAGCAGAGGACTCTACAGCAGGAAATTCAAAGACAACCAAACCCAACAGTAGGGCTGACTCCAAAGGAAAAAACAAACAGGGTGAATCAACTTGGAAAATTCATCCCTCAGGAGCTCCTTATGAAGTGGTCTGACATGGATCATTTGATTGAGATAACTTTGGAAAGTCTAGAAGCAGCTGGGTGATCCAGTGGGTAGAGTGCTGGGCTTCAAGTCAGGAAGACTTGAGTTCAAATCCAGCCTCAGACCCTTCCTAGCTATAGGAGAAGTTGCTTAACCTCTGTCTGCCTCAGTTTTCTTATTTCTAAAATGAGGATATTAATTGGGTCTCCTCCCTCCCAGAGTTATTGTGAAGATGAAATGAGATAATATTTGTGAAGCACTCTGCAAACCTTAAAATGTTATATAAATGCTGGCTGTTGGCCTATCACCAACTAGCTAGTTTCTACATCAACAATTCTTAATCTTTTTAATGGTTGCAGATCCCTCAGCAGTCTGGCAGAGCCAATAGACCCCTTCTGAAAATAAGGTTTTTAAAATGCATAAAATCAAATGCATAGAATTACAAAAAAATGGGGTATGGATGAACAAGTTGTGGTATGTGATCATGATGGAATACTACTGTTCTATGAGAAATGATGAGCTCAATAATGTCATGAAAAAACATGGATAGACTTGGGCAAAATAATGAAGAGTGAAATGAGCAGATCCAAGAGAACATTGTATATAGTAACAGCAATATTGTTTTAAGAACAACTTTGAGCAACTAAGTCATTTTGACTATCATAAATACCCAAATTAACTACAAAGGACCCATGAAGGAAGATGCTATCTGCATCCAGAGAAAGAACTGATAAATACAAATATGTATAGAATGATTTTACATACATATCTATATATATATGCATTCATATGTATGTATTTGTATCTAATGGCAGCTATGGGGAGAGGGGAAAAAAAGGAAAAAAGTTACATGATAACCTTATTATATATTTAAAAGCAATAGCAAGTTGTACAAAATAGATTTGCAGTGTCATGTGTAATCATCTTTTTTCTATTCTACTATATTACGGAATATAATTTTTAAAAAAGAAAACCAATTCCATTGAAATATAGTTATCAAAAAGAAATTTTTTTATGTTCTCCTACCCCAAGTTAAGAACTTTTGTTCTACATGGACAAAGGCTTGTCTACTCCACTTAGCTAAGGTTACAGGTTATTCGATATTGGCAGTACCATCTGCCATATTTGCAGTATTTATGTAGCAACTGGCTTCCACGGGGGAACTGTAAACTATACAATACAATTGTGACAAGGCTCCTTATTGCACAGACACAGATCCATCGCTGACATCATCACATATCCTGAAATGTACAAGCTAAAAGCATTAAAAGCTTCAGAAACCATAATTAAATGCCTAAAAATATTAGCCCAATTCTCCTGACACCATTAACATAAAAGCGTCCTATGCGCATATGGAGACACACACACACACATATATATATTAGATAATGGTCAACAATGGTTAATATCCTAATATGCCCCATTTCAGTTCCAAAGTAGGTTTACCCAAATTGGCCACACAGAGATCAGAATAACCAACTAACTGCCCATTTCCACATTAATTGGTACTCTATAAGCCCAGAGAAAATGAAATAAAATGGAATCTCTGGCTGTGAGTTACTGGGACTCATACTGCTATTACCACTGCTATCTCTAAGCAGAAATCCCTTCCTCAACAAGTGGTCATCCAGCCCTGATTGGGTGACCTCCAGTCGGGGTGAGGGGTTCCCATTCCCTATGGTTGTTGTCCAGCTCATTGATAGATAGCAGTAACAATTCTCCCTAGAGTCCAACTCCGCCTCCCTAGAACTCCCTTTTATAGCTCCTAGTTTTTACCTCTGGGACCAAACAGAACAGGTCTGAGCCTCTTGCCTCTTCCACAAAGCAACTCTTCAGAGATTTTTAAATGGCTATCATGTTCCCTCTAAGTTTTCTTTTTCCCTAGGCTAAACTTTCTTGGCTCCCATGGTACAGAAGCAGTTCAGGGAGAAGACAGCCTGGCTATCACAACACCATCATCAAAGGACCCTGCCTTAGGCAGAGATTTTCAATGAGACAAATTGTCATTCACTGCTACCTCTCCATCAATACTGTTTTCCTGGCCTTAATCCATGCTGGTGCCGTTCCTGGGATAACTGACTTGGGACCCTTTGCTCCCAGACTTTATTCCAAGACTCTGCTTCTACCTAATCTTATGGACTTCATCTGACTTTGACCTCAAAAAATCATTGGTTTTATTTACTCTGTTGAATCATACCTTGAACCATACCTCTTTTCCTTTCAGGTTTGTTGTCTTCATTACTCCAGGTCCATGAATTGCCCCTAATCGCCAACACCCAATTGCTCCCCACTTGCAGGGAAGGCAGGGACACAATATTAACTCTCTCCCATTTCCTTCAACCAATTCTCATATGACAGTTCCCACAGCATCCGGGTCACCATCTTCTTAAAATGCTATTTTGTCAATGTCCTCCCTAAAATATAGTGCCCAGAACTGAACACCATTCTCCAAATGTGTCCTGATGAAGGACAGGAGCAATAGGACTGTCAAAAATGCCCAGTCCTGAGCTCGGTTTTTAGTATTTGGGGCTACCACATCAGGCTGCTCATGCCCATACCCACACACATTTCCAATAAGTTACCAATGTGATTCTCTATGCAGAAGCCCTTCTTACAATGACTGAAGACTAAGGGAGGAGAGCCAAATTGACCCTTTTTTTTGTCCAGCCTTCTACCCTTAAGAAAGAGGTGATGTATTGTTAAAAGAGGAGCTGAAAGTGTGATAGATACTACATTCCAGTCTGTTCCCAGCTGTGCTACAGGGGACTCAAAAGATGGTGACCAGAATCCTGGCTCATCACATCAAGGGCTGCGTGGGCAGGCAGAGAGCCAGAGGCCAAACACTGCTCTTCTTGAAATGCTTTCTGCTTGGTCCGCTCCACTCTCCTTGAATGGAAGCTGTGTTTCTCCTCGGGGCTGTTGGAACCAGGTTCTTTGGGATAGTCTGGTAAGCCAGTGGGCAGAGATATACCATCCCTGGGGCCAAGTAAGAAGGGAAAGAGGAGTGTAGTGAGTGAGAAGGGGGCTGGGCTGAGAGTACAGAAGCATGATTTCTTCCATAGACTCATTGTGTGACCTTGCGCAAATCGCTCACCCTCTCCAGGTCTCAGTTTCCTCTTTTGCAAAATGTAGTAGAATCATTACAAGGAATCATGGAATTTCTGAGCTCATTGGCCACCTAGTCCAAAACATGCCAGAAGAAAAATTGCCTCCATGTTCCCGCCAAACTGACCTGCCTGGTGTTCTCTTGATGGGACATTTCATCTATTGCCCCTCCGTTTATCCACAAGCTGCTGTTGTTTGTCCTTTGTTTTTGAAGAGGACCAATGATATCACAAGGGATGTCTTGACTTGTACAGGAATTGGATTTAAGTGAGGCAGAGCTGCACAAAGTCATCAGCCTCACTCTCTCTTCCAGAGTCATTGAAGTTGATCGGCAAGACAAAAGTTGAGATGATTGTCGATCGGTAAGGATGCAGTGGATGACCTTGGCATCTCTGATGTTTGACCAAGTTCTGAGCACTTCACAGTGCCTGGTTCAGCTACCTTCATGGCCATTGGAACAAATTGTTCTCATCCACCCATTACACTGGGAGAAGAAGTCTTCACATGCTTGGGGTAGATATCCTCCTAACTCACCAATAGGTTTGAAGCCTGTCGGTTACCTTCAACCTGGTTTAGCTTGTCTGGCAAGATCGTTTTATTAGGGTGTGGCCACTGCCCAAGTTACAGCTTCTTGGAGCCACAGGTGAGAGTTGGGTGAAAGGTAGACACCAAAAGTGGACAAGGAGCCCTGAAAAGGGCTCGGCAAGCTCTTACACCAAGGGGCTAGTCCTCCTGAAATGCTCCATACACTCACAAGCTGTACCCTGTGCCTGGAATGCTTTCCCTCCTCACCTCTATTTCCTAGTTCCCTTTAAGGTTCACTCAAGAACTGTTTTCTACAAGATTATTTTCCTAGTTTCCCCCAGTTGTAAGTGCTCCACCAATTTCTGTGTGTGCATATATATGTGTATAAATATAAATATATATTTACAAATTATATATGTATATATTTACTACACATTTGTGTATACCATTGAGTGCACATGTTGGTTCCTCCCAGCAGAATGTAAGCTTCTTGAGAGTAGTGGTTGTTTTTTATTTTTTCTTTGTATACCCATCATGTGAGATAACAGACTCTATTTTTCATGAAGTCTTATGATTGGGATACAAAAGTTTACCCTAAAATCTTAAAGTGAAATTAAAAGCCACAATATAAGATGGGAGGGAGGGCGGTACAACAACCACTTTGATGATCACTTAAGAAGTTTTAAGGCCTTTCAGTAGGTCTTGATACATTTCTTGGGGCCTCCCATCTCCATACTTGAAAGAGTTGATTAACAATGCCAGATACTATATGAGTCAGTGCTAAAGTGACTGTTACTAGTGATAAGTGCTATAGCAACTTCAAAGGAGACATATGGTCTAGAACCCCTCTCAGATTAGCCCTGAAACTCTCACTGGTTGGTTAAATCCCCTTAGCTACCCTCAGGTTCAAAGGTTATGCCCTATATGTCTACACTCCTAAAACTATAGCTTATGAGCTCCTACTTGTGAGCTTACCGTGAATAGTCAGCTAGTAAACACAATTAGCCCAAAATAAAGCTATTTAGTAAGATAACAAAATAAGAAATTGTATTTGCAATTCATGTCTTGCCCCTTATTATTCCCAATAAGCTTGGTGTGTATTCCCCCACGAATATACACACTATTCGTGTGGAGTGGATATACACTTAGAGTACAATGGTAGTAAGGCACACCATATTACATTTGTTGTTCAGTTGTTTCAGTTATGTCTGACTCTTTGTGACCCCATTTGGGGTTTTCTTGGCAAAGACACTGTAGTGGTTTGACATTTCCTTCTCCAGCTCATTTTACAGATGAGGAAACCGAGGCAAGGTCACCCATCTAGCATATATCTGAGGCAGGATGTGAAATCAGGTCTTTCTGACTCCAGGACTGGCGCTCTATGCACTATGGCGCCACCTAGCTGCTCACCACACTACATAGGGAACACATTTGACCAGTGTTATTCTTGCCTCTAGTACTGCAGGACTGCATTGTCCTTTCTCTTCTCATAGTGTCCTCACCTGGCTCTCCAGTGGCCCCAGCATCTCTTCTAGGCAGGGCACTCAACTGGACTCAATCGACAAAAATATTTCTTTTTCATTCATTCATTCACTAAAGGTGGACTGGAGCCAGATTATAGAGGGCCTTGAGCATAGACTAAGGTGTTTGGATTTTATCCCCTAGTTAATAAGTAACCCCTGAAAGTTTGGGGCAAGGGATGAATGTAAAGAAAGCAGTGCTGAAGGAAGATTAATCTGGCAGTCAGGACAGGATTGATTACCCTAATGTCTCACAGCCCTTATTAGCAGAAAGTGCTTCCTTTTGTTCTATTCTCTTGCATCTACACTTGGGACCAGTTTGATTCCATTTAAAAAACCATTTGTTTGCATCAGCTTGTGGGTGAAATCAAACTGGGATAATCAGTTGTGCTTGGATCCCCAGCCTGGATTCCTCCTTGTTTCTAATTTCAGTCTCTCCCTTCAAGGGAGGTGAGGATGTATCTTTCACCCTTTCCCTACATCACAGGAAGCCCAAGAAAGCATTTTCCAAAAGTAGAATGAGTTGCCTCAGGAGATAGTGAGTTCCCTTTTCATGGAAGACTCCCAGTGAAGAATGAATGTCCACTTAAGATTATAGATTCAGAGACTGGGAGACCTGAGAGCAATGGTATATGGGAGCCATGAGTGCCTGATTGTTAAATTTTCCATGGGAGCATTCACATTATAGAAAACAACAAATGCTACAATTCAGGGCTGGATTTATTGTTTTGTTGATAATCTAAACTTAAGAAAGTGACAGAGAAACTGTTAATAATTCAGATTACACTTAAAAGCAGGACCTGCATACATTTTTGTTGTGGTTGTTAAACATTTACCAGCATACCCCGGCTTAGAGGTCAGTTAGTACAACCTCCTTCTTTTGCGGATGAGGAAACTGAGGTCTACAGAGGTGTAGTGGACCATTATTGCTTCTGGGATAAAACAAAAATTCCTTTGCTTGGCTTGCCCCAGTCTGACTTACACCTCATTTCCAGAATTATTTAGCAACACTCCCCTTCTCATACTCCAAGTTCTGGACAAACCTGCCTTGTCGCCATTACCTTAGCTCAGTGGCCAGATTCTCCCTTACGTTCCCCCTTCAACTCTTTCTCTTAGAGGCCTAGGTTTTTTCTGTGGTTTAACTCTGGAACCACCTTCTCCTCAAAGCCTTCCCTGAGCCCACTATTTGCTAGTGTTCTCTCCCTCTGCAAAAATCTCTTACATTATGTATCTATTGATCGATCTATCAATCTATCATTCTATCCATCCATCATTCTATCTATATATCTATCTATCTATCCATCTGTCTATCTATTGATCTATCATTCTATAGATCTATCATTTTATCTATCCATCTACCTATCTTTCTATTCATCCATCTATCTATCCTTATATTTATCTATCTCTCTACCTATCTATCTATCCATCTATCTCTCTACCTCTCTATCTATCTACCTCTCTATCTATCTATCTATCTATCTATCTATATATATATATATATATATATATATTTCTATCTATACATCTACCTATCTAATTATCTAGGTTTCTATCCTTCTATCTATCCATCTATCTATCTGTCAATCTATCATTCTGTTATTCATCTACCTATCTTTCTATCTATCCATCTACTTATCTATAGACCTAACCTTCTATCTATCCATCTATCCATCTATCTGTCTATCTAGCATTCTATCCATCTATCTTTCTATCTATCCATTTAGCTATTTAGCTACCTATTTATCTATCTATCTGTATGATACCTTCCCCCAATTCCCAGTAAAATGTATGTTCCTTGGGGTCAGGGAACATTTCATACTGTCTTTGTTTACCCAGAACCCAGCACGGTACCTTGTACAGAGTAGGCACTTTAAAAATATTTGTTATATTGAAGTGATTCAGGAAAGTGAGGACCCATACTGATAACATCACAGATGCTTCACATGCTGCCATAGTGACAAGGATCACTTCCTGGAGACCTTTACAGAATCTTGCCTGTATTCTGTGTGGGGAGGATTAAAGGCAGTCTGGGGCAGGGGGGAGAGAGAGACAGAGACAGAGACACAGAGAGAGAAAGAGACAGAGAGACAGAGAAACAGAGAGAGACAGAGGAAAACAGAAAGAGACAGAGACAGTGATTGATTCCATAGAATTGACCCAAGCTAGAGAGTAGAGACATCCTGGACTTCTGGCTTCCAGCTTTGAAAGAGGTGACATCCAGTTTCAACCTCTCTTCAACCTGAAGGAAGAGAAAGACTCTAGGAAGAAACTGACATGTAGAGAAGCCAGTGTTTTGATCATGTCCCTATTCCTAGATAACTCCACTAGAGACTTCAGGGAACTTCCCCTTGGGTGAGATCTTAGACTCTCTCTTAGTTTAGCTGAGTCATCTTTTTCCCAGTGGGAAAGCACATTCACCCTCTGTATTGTCTATTATATATTCTCATATGTATACTTTATCTGGTTTCTGTTTGCTGTTTGTATAAATGGTTTAGTTTGCTCTCAGCTATGTGTGTTCATCGTGGAACTGGTATTTGGTAGGGAGGTAAGCCTGGGATCTATAGCTTGGGATACTCCTTCCCCAGCAATTGGCAATGCAGCTTAAGCCTAAAAATTATTTCTTCTAAATAACAGTTTTAAGGGAGTAAATTGATACAATTCTAGCCCAGTACTTCCTCTTTCTGAGCAGAGTCAAGTGGCTAGCTTCTGATCCCAACCTTCTGCTTCCTCTCCAGACAGGAATCAAAGTCTCTCCTCTTGAGAAGGGGGGAGAAGATTCTAGAGATATCTATTCTTGCATCCCTGGGAGTTACATCTAGATAGACCCATGTGAACACAAATAACCTCTATGGGCCACCCATACCCCTTATATTAAAAAAAATATAGAATAATTTCCTCATCAAAAAATAGGAATGATGTGAGTCTGGCATGACCTGTTCATGCTGACTCTGACTCTTTTTAATCATCTCTTCCCTAGCTAGGCATCCTCTCTCCATCTTTTTAATGATTTGTTCTAGAATGTTCCCAGGAATCAAAGTCAAGTTCATTGGTCTGTACTATTCAGGCACTGCTCTTTTCTCCTTTTTGAGAATTGCCACCTCTCCCTTTTCCAATGATCATTCAGGTACCACTGACATTGGCTCCGTAATATCCAAGGATGTAATTCATCTGGGTCGAGTGACTTGAATTCAACAAAGGATGCTTGGTGTTTTCTTACAACCTCCTTCCTGATCTCTTGAATAGCTTTTTGTTGGTTGGTTGATTTTTGTCATTGATGATGCAAAGATCATTCTCCTTGGCAGAGAAAATGGAAGCAAAATAATAATTAAGCAGCTCTCCCTTCTTCCTGCTCTCTGCTATCACCACACTAAGCACCCCAAGTAAAGGTCCTCTTCCTTCTTTGATCAACTTTATTTTTTCTCCCCATATAAGAAACAAATAAATTTGTGTTGTTCTTAGGTCCTTAACTAACTTCAACTCATTCTGAGTTTTAGCATTCCCAGCACAGTTTTTACAAAAATGTGCCATATTCTTATGTCACCTCTGTTGTCTGGTCTTGCTTCCATCTTTTATACATTTATTTTTTAAAAAAAGCCTAAGTTAGTTGGTGAGTTCCCTAGGTATCCACATTATTTTCTCCAAACAAATTCCATTTTTCTCCTTGTTGATATTGTTTCCTTTTGTGCCTTCAGAATTTTATTCTTGAGCATCCCCATCCCTCCTAACCTGACTTCCCCCATAAAATTTTAGTCCATGGGATCTTATCTTTCCCCTGAACATTTTCTTCTGTTTTCCCATAATCTAGGGCATACGCTAGATTATGCCTGGATTTTCTCTCTTCCATTGCAAAGCATAGGAGGGAATGGCCGTTACCCCGCAGGATTCCTATTATTTTCACAGAACAACTAGTTCTTCTTTATTAATGATTTGTAAGAGAATGAAATTCAGCCTCCATGTTGGTGGTGAAGGATAAAATCATTACTAAGGTAAGTCAAGAAGTTATTAGCTATTGTAATTTTTGGCAGAGAGAAAGCTCCAGCAGATGTCTGGATAATTGAAGTCCTCCGTCACATATCAGGCAGAATAGGCAGAAAAGAATAATTTATTACAACAGCCATGAAGGCAACTGAAGCAGATGCTATGGAGTGCTTAGAGCTTGGTCAGACATTGGGGACTCCAAAGTCATTCACTGCATCCCAGGCCATTGCCAGTCATCTTGACTTTTGTCACGCCACTGGACTTTCATGACTCTGGAAGAGAGAATGAAACTGATGACTTTGCTCAGATCTGCCTCACTTCAATTCATGTCCAAGTCAAGATATCACCCTGTGATGTCACTGGTCCTCTTTGAAAATGAAGGATGGACAACAACAACCATAACAACATGCCTGTGTGTTACACTTGTCCACTCCTTTTACCTACTCTGTTCCTTTTGAATAAGGTATACCAATCCAGAACCATGTTCCATCTCACCAGCTCCCAGTGATACCTATAAGGCCAATTGGTCTCCTACCTCTAGTTATCCTTGTGGGTCACCTGCCCAAACTTGGAACGTTTCTGTATAGACATTTGATGCTCTGGGTTTTGCTGTTTCTTCTCTTGGATTCTGTCTCCGGCGAAATTCTGGGAGTCTCACCAATTCTTCCCTTTTCTATAGCTGCTCTCTATGGTCTCTAGTTTGGACATATGCATAGGCAGTTTTCTCCCTCTTCCATCCATTTTTGTTTAGAATTCTTTTGATTTGATTTGCAAGACAGATGGTGCATACCTTCATACAAGCCATTCTTAGATTGACTCCATCTCCAGCCAAGAGCCCACCATATTCCACTCTCACACAACACCTTCTTAGCCAGCTGTTCTCATCCCAAATTAACCTTTCTCTTCTGAATCTTCTGTTGGCTTCAATGGGCAACAGTGAGGAAAACCTGTGCTTGCATGGTTTTCTCTTCCTTTCCCAAGACTTCAGAATCATTGGCAATACTTTTTAAACTCCATTTGGATGAGTTCAGCTAAGTAAATCTTTTTTTTTCAGCACCTATTTTGAGTGGTAGTTAAGACTGTACTCTGAATGTAGCATAAGATGAACTTGGAGTCAGGAAGACCTAGGTTCAAGTCCAGCTGTGTAGAATGAACAAATCACTTAGCTTATCAGTGCCCTCACACAACTCTGGAAGAGGCAGTTGTGGTATAGCGTAAAAGTACTGTATCTGTAGTCCGAGGTCCTGGGTTCAAACTTCAGCTTTGCTACTTCTGTCAGTGTGATCTGTGGGCCTCATTGCCTCAACTTTAAAATGAAAGAGTTGGATTCAATGACCTCTCAAGTCCCTCCCAACTCTAGAGCCCCTCCAAATCTATGAATTTATAGAACCGCTGATCAGTATTGAAGGAAGGTGTTTCGGTACCAGGAGTTCTCCGTGGTAAGAAAATCACAGACCAGAGAGAAAATAAAAGTGGACAGGGTGCAAAGAATGGACAGAAAGCCAATTCTAACATCTAGATTTGAAGTCCGGATAGAGATCCTGTGTCTTCCATTGATTTTCTGGTCAGCCTCTACAGTGGACAGCTCTGGAGGAGTGAAAGAAATCCCGGCATCTCAAAGGTCCTGTTGCCCTCCGGTCCAGGATCCAGAATCTTCCTGGAAAAGGCATTCTGGCCTCCTCCTCTAAGATTATCATCCAGCCATCCTCTATGTATCTAGCATTTATGTACCCACTTATTTACTTATTGCCTCCCTCATTAGAATGTAAGCTCCTCAAGGGCAGGGGCTGTTTTTCCTCTCCTTTTTTTTTTTGGTATCTCCAATACTTAGCACAGTGTTTGGCATGTAGTAAGTGCTTAATAAATGCTTATTGATTCATTCGTTGATTTATTCAAGATATGGAGGAGCCATTAAGCAAGAATTTGCCTCTCATTTATAAGTGTCTCTTTGAACCCTTGAGCTGAGCTTTCATGAGGAAATAATGTAAGAGTGAGTTTTGAGAGGAGGAGGAGGAGGAAATGCAGTCCCCAGGGCTCCCTCATCTCAAGCTCTCTGGAAAGCATTTCTGGAACCTAGAAGCCAGCACCGGCTGTGAGATAGCTTTCCTTTGCCTCTGCCTTCTCGTTTTTTGCAGCATCTTCATGGCCTGCCAAGAGCTGGGTGACATTTTGTCAAACTTTCCAGTTTATGACATGCACCAACTCCACAAAATTGCCCTGGTGAGAAGAGTAATTTTAAGCTGTCACCAGGGACCGTAGGCCAATTCATCACAGGGGAGAGAGGGCTCTTCAGCCTCCCAACCATTGAATAACATAGTCTTGTTCACTAATTAATCTCCAGAAGAGGAATTATTTTAAAGACAGAGCTCTTGGGAAGAGCCTTGGCTGACTTTATCTTCCTTTGACATGTATAATTGCTGCCCAAACACAGATCATTAGACCCAGGAGGCAGGTGTGGTTACCTTCAGCCAAAGGCTTAGCCCAAGGAGACTTCTTGGCTCCCATTAAGGCTAGTCATTGGTTGACAGTCACTGCCTGTACCAGAAAGGTAGGGCCAAGACAAGGGGTTTAACTCAGCCATGCAAATAGTCTCTGGCCCACACAACCTGTGGAGGCTCCTTGGGGATAAGGATGGATGAAGGAAAAATGATCAGGATGAGGAGGCAGGAGAAGAGGAGGAAGAGGGAAGAGGAGATATGGAGAATGAATGTACAACAGGAAGCAGGAAATACCAAACTTTAGGCTCGCGTGGATTTTTAATGAAACCCAACCAAAGTTCTGTCCTTGTCCGCTCCAGGTCTTTGGAAAAAAACCCAACCTTCTGAGCTAGTCACCCTGTGCCTCTCCAGGTATGGTGCACTGACAGTCACTTAATTTCTCTGAGCCTCAGTTTCCTCATCTGCAAACTGGCTACAGTAACAGCTGTGGTAACTACCTCCCAGGATTGGGTGATGCCCCAAGAAGATAACATGTGTAAGGTTTTTGCAAATGCTAAAGTGCTACGGAGATGTCAGATGTTATTTGTCATAGACAGCCAGAGGGGGAAAAAAGGATCATTAATCCATAAGCAACCTCGACTGTCACCTCGTCCAATTAGAGGCAATGAAGTTTCAAAAAAGGCAGGTTAATCTGTCCCAGTCACACAGATAGCCAGTGTCACACCTGGCTTCTCTCTGACGCCAGAGCTAGGGCTGTTTCCATTCTGCAGAATCCCCTTCTTCTCCGTCCCCTGGGATGGGGCACATCTTGATCAGGGATTCTGGAGGTGATGCCATCTAAACGTTCTTTAAACTCTGGGGATGACAAATAGGAATAATCATGTCTGTCTCTATGGGGCACACTACATTCCCTCACCTACTCTGTCTATTCTACCGCGCTATCTCCAGCTTGGGTACAGCTTGTGAATCTATGACCAAGAAATTTAGGTGGCCCATCTGGGGCCTTGGGCTGTGATGGCAACCAGATTGACGGCATAGGCAGCCAGACAGGCTACAACAGAAACTGGCAGTCCCCAAAATGATTCACTCAGAGAAGAGTCAAGGGAGTGGGCACAGATGTTAAGAGGCAAGCTCTCTATATGTTCTGTGATCTACAACTTGGAAGAACTCCTTTATCCCTGCCTTCAGATAAGTGAGGGGAACATGGCAGGAGGGGAGGGAGACTTCTTCTTGGCAAGTACATAGTTGGACATGAGACATTGGGATTATGGATCTAGAGCTGGGGAGTATTGAAGAGACCATAAAGTCCAACCTTTTCTTTTTTACAGTTGAGGAAACTGAGGCCCAGAAAAGAAATGACTTGCCAAGATGATGCTAGTAATAAGTGGCAGATCCAGGCATCAAACCCAAGTCCTAATCCCCCAAAATCTGGCCTTCTTCCCAGCATTCCACAGTGCCTCTCAGTTCAAGCATGGATTTAACTAACCCCCTCCTCAGACGGGGTCTGAGGTCCCTTCCAACTTGGAGAGTCATATGTATGTCTGGGATTCTGTAATTGCCTGATTCCAGTTCTTTAGTATGGTCTGAGCATCTTGGAACAACAGTCAGAGTATGCAGGCTCCAGTCCTAGCTCAGCTACTAACTCACTCTGTGACCTTGGGGGGGAGGGTCCCTTAACCTCTCTGGGCTTCAATTTCCTCATCTGTAAAAGGAAGACGACAGTCCCTGCTTGTGGATAAAGAGCAGAGCTGGGAGTCAGAAAGATGTAGATTCAAGCCCCGCCTCTGACACATATTGACTGCAGGACCCTGGGCGAGTCACTTAACCTCTAGGGGACTCCAAGCAACTCTAGAAGATAACAAGTTGTAAAATGGTGGTGGTGGTGGTGGTGGTTGTTACCACTAGGTGTGAAATAGTTACTGATCTGAGTTTTTTCATCTGTGGTTAATGACATTAATGAAAGCACTTGAGCAAATGAAAAAAATTAACCTCTTCATCTGCCTCACATGGAGGTTTTCCTTTATTTTGGTGGTGTTATTTTTTCCTTCCCCTCCCACCTTGGTCTGTGATTTTGCTGGTTTAGGGAACTTCCAGTGTGGAAATTCCCTCTATCGGTACCAATCAGCAACTCATCTGAAACGTATACATCAGAAAGTATTTGTTAATTATCTACGTTGTGTCAGGGGCTGTGTTAGGCACTGGGGATACCAACAATAAAGTTAGACAATGTCCATCTCCCAAGAGCTTACATTCCCCCTTTGTTAGCCTCAAGACTTGAACCCAGCTCTCTTTGACTCCAAAGCCAGCTCCTCATCCACTATCCCGGGAGTCAAGCCCAGTAGAAACAGGAGCCACTAGTCCATGCAGAAGGATCCCTGGGGGCTGCATGTTGGCTTAGTTTTCAAATGGAATGCTCTCTATGTTTTGTTGCATTCTTACTTTGTTAAATATTTCCCAGTTACGTTTTAAGCTGGTTTGGGCCACACTTAAGAGTGTTGCTTGTGGCAGTGGGTTTGACGCATCTGCACCCTCCCAGAAGGTCTGTAAGCACCCCCATGGAGGCTGTAAGGATCATTCACATGGGAGGTATATGCTCGAGTGTATGAGGGACAACAGGCAAACCTACACACACACACACACACACACACACACACACACAACAGCCCTCCTGCACATCCTCATGCATGTATAATGCTCATACACACACACATACACACACACCCCTCCTATATGTTCCCACAGACACATACACACACACATACATGTGACTTCTGAATATCCCCATGGACACACACAAGTACACACACACAAAACTCATGCACATCCCCGTGGACACACAAGCACACATACACATGCTTTCTACACATCCTCTTGGACACACTCATGTATATACACATATCTGAACATGATTCCGGAATCACAGAATCTCAGACCTAGAAGGCATGTCAGAGAGCACCGAGCCAATCCTGTGCTAAAACAAGTGTGCAGATGTGCTTAACGAGTGGCCTCTGGCCTCTGCTTGACCAGCCCCTGAGAAGGATCAGAGCATCCTAGCATTCTACACAGACTGATGGAGGTGACCTGGAGGCCAAATTAGTCCAGCACCCACATCACAGACAGGATAAGTGACTTACCAACATCTTAGAGATAGTAAACAACAGAGGTAGGTTTTGAACCCAGGAGTCAAGAAGTCCTGAGTTCAAATTCAGTCTCAGTCACTTACTAGCTGTGTGACCCTGGGTGAGTCACTTAACTCTGCCTAAGTTTCATCATCTATAAAATGATCTGCAGAATAAAATGGCAAACCATTCCATTATCTCTGCCAAGAAAACCCCAAATGGGGTCACAAAGAGTCAGACATGCCTGAAAAATGACTGAACTGAACTTCTAAGTCTGAATCCAGAATTCTGGGAGCCCACTGCCTCCTGAGGCAGTCCTTTCTACTTTCAATCAGCTGTAACAGTTAAGAAGTTTGGGTTTTTTTATTTCTTTGTTTTTCGTTGAATCAGACCTAAATGTGCCCTTTACAACTTCTACCCACAGTTCCTGCTTTGGGGCCAAGCAGAACAAAGCTAATCTCTCCTCCTCCAAATACTTGAAGACGGTTATCATGTCCCCGTCTAGGTTTTCCATTCTCTGGGCTAGGCATCCCCAGCATTTTCAAGGCATGTACACACTTACCCACAGACTAATGCTTAAATATGCACACACATATGCACAAACACATGTACACGTAGATACAGGCACATACCCTCCACCTCAATCTGATATATATATATGCAGTAAAATCAGTCAATCAGTCAACGAGTATTTATGAAGCACCTACTATGTTCCAGGCATAGTGCTGGGCACACCAGGAAAAGCCTGCCCTCAAGGTGTTCCCAATCTCATCAGAGAGACAGTGAGCAAACAACTATATACAAACCAAATGCATGCAGGATAAATTGAAAATAATCAACATAACTCGTATGTGTTGGAATATGGCATGAGAGACGTGTTATGAACCTCAAGGTAGCTTTGTACCCGGCTCTGTTTAAACGTGTCTGGCATGGTAATGACCGAGAACGGGTTGTGAGTAAACAGGGAGATTTCTCTCTCCCAGGAGCAGAGCTCGGTTCCTTCATTCCAGACACTGTGTTTCTATCGATAAAGCCTGAGATTGAATTAGTTTTGACTTATTTTGAGCTTGTGGTCCACTAAGCCCTCCTCCCTCCCTCACCAGGCTTTTCTCCCTCGGATCGTTGTCTCCTTCAAGGCTGAGTACACCTCCTGACACTCTGAAGAAGAAAGCTCAGGACGGAAAAAAGGGGTCAGACCAGACCGAAGGGGTTAGAGGGAGATAACTAGCCTGGGCTGGGAAAATGATAACAACTATTTCCAAGCTGGACTCCATGCACTTGGGCTAGCCTAGCCCGTAAATAGCCAAAACGTGCAGGGTTAATTAGTTTCAGCACCTCAGGTCTATCAGTCTATCGGTCAATAAGCCTTTATTAACTCCCTACTCTGTGCCAGGCACTGTGCTGAGCACCAAGGCTACAGAGGAGGCAAAAGACAGTTCCTCCTCTTGATGAGCTCACCTTCTAATGGAGAGACGATATGCAAACAGCTGCGTGCAAACAAGCTATGCACGGGAGAGAATCCTCCCAGGGAAAGCACTGGGGAACTGGAAAAGGCTTCCTGCTGCTGGGATCACCTGAGAACGAATTGCTTCTGTGATAAGCCATGTCAAGGAAAGGGCAGGGGACGGGTCAGCCCACAGAAGAGAGCCCCGGGTCCTCGGCTGGCCTGAGGTAGGGAGGGAGGGAGGCATCTTCCCATACACACACGCTCCTGAACAGAAGGACTGAGGCATGCACTCAGGCTCACAGTGCTGAATTCTGGACGTGCCTTAGCAATCATTTGGTTCATCAAAAGATGGAGGAAGGGACTGGTGGAACGTCTGCTCTGCACCTAATTTTCCCCAACGAGGAAGAAGTGGCAATCAGATTTTAAGTAGAATTGGAGCAACGGAAGTGACCGCTTCTTGTCAGAATCTGTGTTGGAGGAGAGGTAAATTGGGCACAGTGTAACCCGCACCTGAGATCTGGGGAAGGCGGAGAGATGATACATTCATAGCAGTCTGGTTTTCAAGCTAGAAAGGACATTAGAGATTATAGAACCATAGATGTAGAACTGGAAGGAACTGCAGAGGGTGAGTCCTGTGCCTTTGATTTACAGATGAGGAAACTGAGACCTAGAGAGATCAAGTGACTTACTCAATATGTCTGAACCTAATTCATCTATTACCAGTGGTAGCAACCTTAAATAGAAACGGGGCCTCTAACCCATACATAAGGATCCCTGTGGGTCATATACTGATTTAGAAAACCATATATTAACATTATCTATGTTCTATAATATAGGGGCAAGAGGTAGCACAGTGGATAGAGTGCCAGGCCCAGAGAGTCAGGAAGACCTGAGTTCAAATCTGACCTCAGACACCAGCTCGATGACCCTGGGCAAGTCATTTAACCTTACTTGCCTCAGTTTCCTCATCTATAAAATGAGCAGGAGAAGGAATTGGGAAACCACTCCAGTATCTTTGCCAAAAAAAAAATGGGGTCACAAAGAATCGAACACAACTGAACAACGTGTTCTATTGTGTTTTTATGTGTTTTGTTAAATATTTCCAATTACATTTTAATCTGGTTTCCCCACATTGGGAAGTGTTGTGGGCCTCATATGACATGCTACATACATGAACAACAGCATAGCATAGGGTCATATCACCCAGGAGTCATGAGAATCCTTTCTTTCTTACAAGACTCAGCCAAAGAACTTCCTTCTATAAGAAACCTTCCCAGACTGATCCCTCCCCTCCCAGGGCCTGATGCCCTTCCTCCCTCCTTCCCCAAACAACCTTCTGTTTATTTTGTATCTGCTCACATCCACACATGTTGTCTCTCCCAACAGAATATAGACTCCATGAGGACATTTTTATCTTCATATCCCATTGCCTGGCACAGAGTAGGAACTACAAAAATGGCAGCTGATGTAGGCAAAGGGAAGAACGCATCTACATTGTGTGCTGGGCACTGTGCCTGTGCATACTTTTATAAATACCCTCTCATTTATTGAGACACTGCTTGACCTCTAGGTTACGCCAACCTGGTCCTTGCCAGTTGGGCTTTCCTATGGCTCTCTGGGGGGTAGGCCCCTCCTGCCTGTGGTCAGTGTGTTTGACATGATCCTCCATTCCAAAGGCTCTTCTAGTTGGTATTTGTATGTGCTGAGACAAAATGGTCACAAACAATGAAGCTAACAAAGTTATTTCTTTTTTTAAATAAGTTTTTATTGTTGTCTTTTTTTTTTACATCATGTTTTTGCCAGTATGCCTCTCCTCCCCCTTCTAAAGATACATCCCATATTTTGTAGTTGTTTAGTTGTTTTTTCAATTGTGTCTGATTCTTTGTGATTCCGTTCGGGGTTTTCTTGACAAAGATACTGGAGTAGTTTACTCTTTCCTTCTCCAGTTCATTTTGCAGATAAGGAAATTGAGGCAAGCAGGGTTAAGTGACTTGCCCGAGGTCACACAGTTAGAAAGTGTCTGAGGCTGAATTTGAATTCAGGTCTTCCTGACTCCAGGCCTGATACTCTATGCACTATAGTGCCACCTAGCTAACCTTGAATCCCATTTAACAAATACTATTTTTCTTTTAAGATGGAAAAGAAAGGAAAGAAAAAGAATAGGAAAAAATCATCACAGTCGATCAATACGTTGAAAAATTCTGAAAACATGTACAATATGCACCACTTGGGGACCTCCATAAAGGGCTGGGTTGGGAGTGTCCTCTCATGTCATTTCTTTCAAGCCATTCTTTAACAGCCAGCTATCTTTAAAGCTAGCAGTCCATCCTCAACCTGGTACCAGCTGCTGTCCATCGCCTCCCCTGCCCCTCACCTCTACCATATTTATGCCTCCAGAATTCAATGATTTTTCCTGCAAATTTCCTGTACTTGTTTAATGGTTTCCTTGGCTACTGTGGGATTTAGGGGAAGGGTATAAATGTATGCTTATTGAATTTTTGCATGATACCAACCAGAAAGAGGCAGTCAGGAGATAGAGTGGAGCAAATGCAGGACTGAGAATCAGGGGACATGGGTTCAGAGCTCAGTTTTGTGACTTTACCACCTACACTACCTTGGGACAGTCACTTAACATCTCATCCTCAGTTTCCTCACCAGTAAAAAGAGAGGTTCTGACTCGGAGATCTTTCTACCTTAGTCTATGACTGCATACTCCTACCACATAAATCACTGAATTAGAGAGTGAGGAGTGGGAAACGTGCAGCCGCGAGGCCACACGTGGCCTTCTAGGTCCTCAAGTGTGGCCCTTTGACTGAAATGTATTCTGTGCAAGGCCATTCCCTACCCATGGACTAGGAAATGGAAATAAATGGGGGGAAATGTGATCCACTTGGGTTTTTAAAAAGTCAGTTTCACAAGTGAAGGGTAGGGGTATAAGCAGCGGCTTGTGTGCAAAACATCTAAGATTTTAAGTGGCTCACAATGAGTCAGCAATGCGTCACGGCAGCTAGAAAATGTATTTTTTCTTAAGACTGCATCAATAAACTCAAGAGTCTGAAACAAGGAAGGTGACAGGCTCAAAGTCCTTGGACAGAGCATTTCTGGGCAATCCACATTTTCAGGATGCTGGAGTATGTCCAAAGAAAAGTGAACAGGATGGAGAAAGGGCATGGATCACTTAAAGGAACCGCTGCTATTTAATCTGAAGAATAAAAAATGGGAGGAAGGAACCTCCCTAATAATCAGAATTATTCAAAAAAAGGAATAGGTTACCTTAGAAGGTAATGAGTTCCTCACCTTAGTAGAGTAAATAGAGAACTGGGCTTAGAATCAGGAAGACCTGCTTTCAAACCCTGCTTTGGATACTTATCATCTGTGCGAACCTAGATAAGTCATTTTACATTCATAGGACTCAGTTTTCCCCTTCGTGGTACAATGGAAAGAGGGTTGGATTTCACACTGTAGGTCCTGGGTTTGAACCACCATATGTGATCGAGTACATATGTGAGCTGTTATATGTGATCTTGGGCAAGACTTCTTTTCTCCTCTACAAAATGAGGCAATGTCAGGTTTCTAAGCTTCCATGTCCTATGTCTCTGGATTGTCACTTTTCGAGGGTGTTACCAAGGGGACCCCTGTTCTGGTATGCTATACTAGATGATCTCTGAGGTTCCTTGAAAGCACTTTGGGGTACAATGATTTCCCCTAACTCCAGAGCTCCTTGATCTAAACCCATGGGAGAGGAAGAGTTGAAGGAGTCTCTCTCCTCTGCATACAGGCAATCCCACAGATTAAATTGCATTATGTTAGAAGATTGATACTCGTCTTGGAGAGTCTCTGAGAGAGCATAATCAAGAATGAAAGATGCTCTCGAACAGCAGGATGTCAAGCTGCCTGTGAGAGCTGCACTCTCAGCTAATATTGTAAGGGCTTTTTTTCCCCCTACATTCGCAATTAACACCATCTCAAATAGGTCCATTACACTCTGCCTGCCAGATGTGTACAAGAGAGAAGTTGTTTCACAGACTCATCACCTGTGCACAGAGAGGTGACAAATATTGCAAAACCATACCGAGGAACAGAGTTTTAAAACAGGAAGGGATCTAAGAGACAATCTAACCCAACCCCCCCCCATAATACAGAGTAGGAGACCGAGACCCCAAGAGATAGTGTCTTACACAAGAGAGTAAGAGACAAAAGCAAGATTCGAACCTAGTCCCAGTGATGCTAAATCCAGCCCTTTTTCTACTGGACCACAGCTGCCATGAGCCCCCAACCCTAACTCCCTTCCACCAATTTTCTTTTTCTGCTAGGTAAGAATGCTGCTGTCAGCAGAGCCCGGTAAAAGCCAAAGGAGAGGGAATTTCCATCAAATCAAGGAGGAGATTCGGTGAAACCTTGAGTTGGAGTAACAACAGCTGAGACCTGGTCCCAAGGCACTCTGGGACCTTATGTAAGCTGTTTCCCTTACCTGGTTTTTAGATTCTTCACCATAGAATGAAGGGAGAAGGGGAAGAAGGGAGGGGGGATTACATAACTTACTGAATATTTTAAATTGGGTGTCACATCGGCGCCTCAAACTCCATATGTCCCAAAGAACGTGATCTTTCCCCAAAAGGTCACCGCTCTTCTGAACTTCTCCATTTCTTTTGAAGGCATCATGGTCCCAGGGTCTCAGGTTGGCAGCCTTGCCATCATCCTCTGCTTCTCTCTCGCCCTTGCTCCATATAGCCAAACCAATCAGTTGCCAAGTCTTGTCGATCTGACTTCCACAATATTTCTGCCATCCTTCGATTTCTTCCTATTCACACGGTCGCTGACCCAGTACATCCCCCTGTCATCTCTTACCTGAGCTAGGTGAAGAAATTGTGGGGCATGTTCAAGGTTCCACAACCTTCTGCAGAAGCCCTTTCATTGGTCTCCCAGGTCTCCTCCCTTTCCAATCCATCCTCCGTAGACCTGTCAGAGTGATTTTCCCCAAGCTTAGCTACAACCACATCATTCCCCTTCTGAATAAGCTCTCAGTGGCTCTAATTCTAGGTTCTAATAAATCCTTAGTTACCTCTAGGGTAAGTGACATGACAGATAAAGGGCTTAACATGGAGCTAGGAAGATCTGAGTTTGAATCCTGACTCAGATACTAGCTGCATGTCTTTGGACTTTGTGTGTGTGTGTGAGAGAGAGAGCCTCAGTTTTCTCATCTATAAAATGGGGTAATAATTATCTTCCAAGGTTGCTGTGCTCCACTTTGCATCTGCTGCTCTGCCTTGTTTCACCTCCAGGGAACAACATGCTAAGAACCCCCTAGTTGCCTCCCCACACCATTCCTGCCTCCACTTGTGTGTTGCTCCCTTAATTAGACCACAAGCTCCCTGAGGACATAGACCATCTTTCTTTTCATTAATTGTATTTCTAGTGCTTAGTGGAGTGCCTGTCACATAGTAGGTGCTTCATGAATGCTTGTTGGATTAGATTAGATCAAATGAAATAATATAGAGAGCACTTGGCAAGTTTTAAAGGAGTATATAAATACCAGGTATTATTATTATTATTATTATTATTATTATTATTATTATTATTATTATTATCTCCTGTATTTGGCATTTAAAGCCCTTCCCAACATGACTCCAATGTACCTTTCCAGCTTTAATACCCCTCAGTTCTCCTCCTTTACTCTATGGCCCAGCCAATGTGATCTCCAAGTTGTTTCTCACATCTCTGGAATGAATTCCCTCTTCACCTTGGTCTCCCGCTCCCCCAACTGTTATCGTCTCTCCCCAGCCACAAAAATCACTTCATGTTGATATTGTGTCTATTCTGCATATGCATGCAGTTATGCTTGTCATCTCCCATTACAGAATGTAAGCTCCTTGAGGGCAGGACCTATTGAATTTTTGTCTTTGCCTCACCAGCACCTTTGTTTCATGGGCTGTGTACTGGATGCACAAAGACAAAAATCAGTCTCTGGAAGGGCATGGGCAGGCATGGGTGAGATAGTATCTACAATGGAGAAAGGATATCCTAGCCCAGTGAGATCTCAAATCCATTTAAGCATTATCCCTAGTATCTTGTATGTAGAAAGTGCACAATAATAATTGTACTTATAGCTAGCATTTATATGAGACAGCTGGTGGCTCAGTGGATAGAGCACTAGGCCTGGAGTTGGGAAGATCTGAGTTCAAATCAAGCTTCAGACACTTCCTAGCTGTGCGACCCTGGACAAGTTATTTAACCTGATTGCCTGATAAAATGGATTCACTGGATCCTTTAGAGAAGGAAATGGCAAAGCACTCCAATATCTTTGCCAAGAAAACCCCAAATAGGGTCACAAGGGTCCAACATGGCTGAAACAACTGAACAACAACATTTATATAGTCTTTTAAAGTTTGCAAAGTGCTTTACAAACGGTATGTCAATTTATCTTTACCTCAGCCCTGGAAGATAGGTACAATTATTATCTCCATTTTACAGTTGAGAAAGCTGAGGCAAGCAGAGGTTAAGTGACTTGTCCAGGGTCACATAGCTACTAAGTGTCTAAGGACGGATTTGAACCTGGTCTTCCTGACTCTTGGTCCAGCTCTCTATCCACCATACCACATAGCTGTCTATTAATGCTGCTCTGAATGAATACTTCTGAACTGATTGATGATTAATTGATATGACTTCACATATTCCCACTAGGTAATGAGGGCAACCTAACCTAGTTTATGTAAAAGGAACCTCAGAGTGAGGTACTTCAATGAAGATAAAGCAAGAATTAGGACAGTCACAGACAGAAGCAAGGCTGAGACCCAACGTGATGGCCAAATGTGGCTAGGAGCTGTTACAAGGTTCTTCTTCTGTACTCCGGGCCACTTCCACCAATGGCTGTGGTAGGGTGGAAAGAGGACCATATTTAGTATCAGCATCCCAGAGTTCTGGGTGTGACTTTGACACTTGCTAGTTGAGGGACCTTCAACATCAATAAGGTCATAGAGACATGAATGATATGACATGGGTAGAAATGGTGAGAGGGGCAGGATAGAAGGATTCCCTAGCCCTGGGGAGCAGGGCCAAGACCTCTCAGTAGTGACTCAATGTTCTTGTCCAGCCTGCAGATTGAGCAGATGACAGACGTGCTATGTGGTCCATGCTTGGCATTGCAGGTTCACTATAAAGATGCAAAATGGAAGCCTATTGAAGGAATGAAAATATGGGGAACAATTGATGCCAGCACTTCCCGTAGTCAAAGATAAGGAAACGAGGCAGGACAGAGGATAGAGAGTTAAGTGTGGGAGACATGGGTTCAAATCCTGCCTAGGACACCCACTAGTGACCCTGAATGGTGGCTTGACCTCCCTGGACTTCTGTTTCCTCATCCATAAAATGAGCCATTTGGACTTGATGGTTTCTAAGGTCATTGTTAAGGATTCCCGTAGTCCAGGACACAGTAACGAGGTGGCACAGTGGACAGAGCTCTTAGCTCTAAATCTATGAGCCTATGACAAAAATACGTTCCATTTAAACAGATGTCATTTCAGCTGACAATTTGCCAGCACCTTGCTGCCCAGATGGTAAATGTCTGACCTCAATAGAAGCAGCTAGCATGGGGAGTCTGACCTTTAAAAGTCGGGGAACATCATCACACCCCTTCATGTTCCACAGGAGCCAGATACTGGCCTGGACCCCTCATGTCTTGGGGTTTTCTTCCCACCCCTGTTTTCCCCACAGCCAAGGCTCTCACACTGATTACCCATCAAAGAACAGACTGACTGGACCAGCACCCCAGGTGGGGAGGATGCCAGCCTTTGTGTGCTGAGTTCTGGGGGAATCCAGATAGTATTGTCTGAGGAACATAGAGTAAGCATTAGGGAGCTTACATTCCTCTGCCTGGTAGCTGGCTTGCTTCTACCTTTCCAGCCCAGTGTCTTAGCTTTCCTTTCTAAGTATAATTATAATAATAACAACAATGATGATGAGGATGATAATGAAAATGATGAGAATAATAATAACATTTATATAGCACTTCAAGGTTTGCAAAGCTCTTCAGAGATGTTATTCATTTGTCCTGACAACCCTGGGAGTTAGGTACTATTATTAACCCTATTTTACAGATAAGGAAACTAAGGCACAACTCACAACTAAAACACTTCAAATGCTTCCTATTCTGAGTAGCTTTCCCTGATCTTCTAAGTTTTTAATGACATCTCACTCCTACCTTCCATAGGATTTTGAATTCATCAGAAGACAACATGGTGGTGGGGACAGAAGAGCATAGGCTTAACTGTCAGAAGACCTGGGTGCAAATCCCACCTCTGACACTTCATACCTATATGATTTTGGGCAAGTACTTCACCTCTTTGAGTCTCAGTTTCCCCATATGTAAAATGAGGAGATTGCATCCCTTCCATCTCTAATGCATTTATCAAAATGTGTGTGTAATATAGGTTATGTAAATATATAATATATTATATATGTATTTTACCTGCTATATGTACATATATTTAGATAGAAGGATAGATGGATAGAAATAGATAGATAAATGGATAGATAGATGATAGATATAAACAGAGACAATAGACATAGATATAGGTGGAGATGGATGATAGACAGATAGATGATAAATATAGACAGATCGATGAATGAGAGAGGGAGAAAGGAGAGAGGGGAGAGAGAGAGAGAGAGAGAGAGAGAGAGAGAGAGAGAGAGAGAG
>NW_020954553.1:2909879-2923485 GCF_900497805.2 Vombatus ursinus
GAGAGAGAAAAGGAAAGAGAGAGAGAGAAAGAAAGAGAGAGAAGAGACAGACAGATACAGAGAGAGAGACAGAGACAGAGAGACAGAGAGAGAAAGAGAGAGGGGTGGGGGGGAAGAGAAACAGAGAGAGGGGAAGGAAAAGAGAGAGAAAGAGAGAGACAGATCACAGCTCTCCATGTTAGTGTCCTATTTCGCCTGATGGGCTATTGGTCACTTAAAGTCTGGAACTTTCCAACCCACATCTCACCCTTCCTTCAAGGCCTTCAATGCTCAGGCCTTACTTTTTCCAGGAGGGGTTTTATCCAATCTTTGTGTTTCCTCTGGGCCCAAACCCAGCAGGATCTGAGGAAATGTTTGTTCTGTGTGTATTGTACTGGTACTAAGGATCTGGTTCCCCAGACAAGACACAGGGAGCATTGTGAAGCCCATCTTGGTGCCCTGGTCAGCCTCCCTCCAGGCTGAGCTCCGGAGCTCACCATCAGTCCCAGAAGTAGCTGTTTCCACATGGGTCTGACTGCAAGCTCTAGCTACAAGCAAGGGATGCCAGGATTCCTGGGGGCATGGCAGGCTGGCCAGTAGTTATATGACTTCTTTAGGAGCTGGTTGTCTTTGAAGAAGAGGAGAGAACCATGCGACTGACATGTCCTGGTAGCTGAGCGACAGTAGCTCAGGGATCTGGTTTTCTCAGGTGGCTTTCCCTGGGTGTCCCTGTGTTCTCCCGTTACGTGGGCATGCCTGGAGAAGTCTGGGCAAGGCTGAGCTTGCCACTGCCTAAGGTCCTGGGCAGAGAACCTCAAACACTTCTGTGAGGATAACTCTGGGTCACGAGGTTGACGACAGCCATGTCCTTGACACCTTTCAGAGCCCTTGCCTCTAGCCTCCAGGATCAGACACTACCCAAGGACGTGGAACCCTGACACCACCCCTGCTGTTTCTTTTGCATCTCCACCCTGGCGCCCAGCACCAGGATGGTCCCCAAACAGGGAGCTGGTAGAGAAGGGAGGGCAGGGGACAGACTGAGCAGCAGCAGCCAGCAGGGCCTCCAGAGAGAGTTCTGACCCCAGACATCACCCTGGAACCGTGGAGACTAGACCTAATGCCTGCCAAAGCTAGCCAGGCTTAAGCGTAGTGGGCAAGTTCAGTGTACCAGGTGAGGAGGCTGTGAAGGGAAATTCATTCCTGGGGCTTATGTCCTACTTTGTGCATCGCTCTGGCATTTGGAGAGCCCTGTGCTTGCATCCAAAACAGAAGCTTCATCTTTTAAGGGCCTGGGGATGAGCCTTCCACGATGGATTTTCCTTCACCTCATTATCTTTGGCTCCCCGGGATCAGTGGTCACATCAATAACTTCCCACAGGCCGCTGTGTAGAGATCTGCTGTGAGATTGCAAATCTGTTTTAGGAACCGTAAATCCATTTTCTCCCCTGGAAATCAGTTGGCTGTTCTGGAAACCAAGTTGCTAAATCCAGTGCTAAATGCAATAGCTTATAAATCAAAACATCCCCTTCTATTCCAGGTGCCCAGCCCCTGGCGGGCTCAGGGCAAGCCAGGGGGAAGCTGCTCTTCATCCTGGTGGCATTGGGCATCCTGGTCTAGACAAGGGTCAGGGGAGCAGGAATGGGCCCAGAAAGGGTGCAAGTCTACACAGACTAATAAAAAGAGAGCACGGAGTAGCTCGAGACAATATGAGAGATAGCTGATTAATCCAGATCCAAACAGCCACTCACTCTGTCTTGCAACCTCGGGCAGATCTGCTGTGGTTTGAACCTGTCAACTCTGTAAGGAAAATTCTAGGAGACTTGGGGGTGGTGGAGAGCTGGTAAGGGGGCATGTGTGCTCACCACCTGACCACCAGGCTAACGTAAGGCAGCCCCATTGTGCTGCCGTCCCAGCAGCCTCTGTGCCTGGGTGCAGGGGGATCAGGACAGGAATCTTGAGGCCATGTACCAGTCTCCATGTCAACTTCCTAATGTACCCCCTGCTGAGTTCCCACGATGGATATAACCACCCAAAGGGGCTGGAAAGGAGGGGAAGAAAGATGGCAATTCAGAGTACTTCTCTGAACGATATAGATAAAGGTGGATTCTTATGGCTCCCAGGGCATGCTGAAGTCAGCTCCAAATAGCTCCCGCTAGTTAAATTTTGAGTGTGAGCTTTTATACCTTGGAAATCAGCAAAAGCTACAAATCAGCCCTTGGCTTATTGTTGTGTTGATTATCTAGTGTTAAGAAAGCAATAAGAAAATGCAGATTTAACATAAAAGTGTATCCTATGGCAATTCTTTTTTAAATTTGGGAAAGCTGGTTGTTAAACATTTACCATCATGCCCCTGCACAGAACCCCAAAGCTAGAGAGAATAATAGGGAAGACCTCAGAAACCATTTGTCCAGCCATCTTGTTTTTAAAGATACTAAAATTGACTTACTCAAGGTCACATAGGCAGTAGGTGTCAGGACCAGAATTTGAACTCAGATCTTCTGACTCTACTCTGCTACACTCAGAGATCTCCTAATCTAGCCATACCCTCAGTGATCGGTCTCTGGGCCTTTGCTCAATGACCCCCTCTCTCCACCCACCAATGACAAGAAAGTCTCTCCCTCACAAAGTTGTTCATTCCATTTCTGGATAACTCCTCTTACAAGGGATGATTAACTCTGATGTTGGACTGCCAGCTGTTTTCAGTCTAATCTAAAGTTTAAATGGGAAGTAAAACAAAGCCCTCCATCTGGGAGATGGGAGCACAAGACAGAGGTTCAGAACTGGAAACAACATGAGAGATTGTTCAGTCTGGCCTATCCCTATATCAGAATCCTGCCTACAGTGTCATAGACAAAGGCTCATTGAAATTGTGTTTGATGGGAAATTCACCATCTTTCAGAGTAGTCAATCAGCTGATAGACATGTCTTAATTTCCTATGATGTGTCAGACACTGTTCTAAGCACAGTATAGCTCATGCTTTTCTAGATCTCATTTTTATGAAGTTCCCCCCCCTTTTTCTAGGTAATGGTAATAATAATAATAATAATATAGTAGTGTTAATATTATGCTATATAGCAATAATAATTATTAATAAAATAGTAATATAATAATAAATTGATATTATTGTTCAGTCATGTCCAACTCATTGTGACCCCATTTGGGGTTTTCTTGGCAAAGATACTAGAGCAATTTGCCATTTCCTTCTGTACCTCATTTTACAGATGAGGAAACTGAGGCAAACAGGATGAAGTGACTTGCCCAGGGTCACACAGCTAGTATATGTCTGAGACTGGATTGAAGTTAGGTCTTCCTGACTCCAGGTCCAGCAGTCCACACACCATGACATCACCTAGCTGTTCTCTTCAAATACTTAAAAGACAACTGTTCGTGCCTGTGGTACATGGAAAAGAGTATCCACTTGGGCGTCAGAGAATATGGGTTCAGCTTTTGCCTCTCATTCTCACCACCTGTGAGACATGAAGCAAGGCTTTTAACCTTCCTTGAACTTTGTTTCCTCATCTATAAAATGAGGGCTTTAAGTGGAAGGAGAACTGACTTGGGAGTCAAAGGATTGGGTTCAAATTCTGTCCCTTATGTTCATCCCCTGTGCATAAGTCACAACTTCCCTGGACCACAGCTTCCTTCTCTGTAAACAGGGGGCTGGATGGGATGACCTCCAAGTCCCCTTCCAGCTCTTTGGCTGTGACCTTAGGATTCCCAAGTCTTCCTTTCTTCAAATTAAACACTCCTAGTTCCTTCGACTTACCGATGGTATGCCATTGTTTTTTTTTAATTAATTTCATTTTTAAAATATTTTACTAGTAAACATTTATTTTCTTTCCTTCTTACTCTTCCTCCCCAAAGTTGAAAAAAAAAGAAACTAAAAAACCACATGATAAATATGCATAGTCAGGCAAAACAAATCCCCACGTTGGCCATGTCCAAATATGCATGTCTCATTCTGCATTTTGAACAGATCAACTCTCTGTCATGAGGTGGATAGCATACTTCATCTGTACTCTGAAACCATGGTTGGGCATTGTATTGATCAGAGTTCTCAAGTCATTCAAAGTTGCTTCCTCTTTAAAATGTTGCTATTCAGAGAGAGAGAGAGAGAGAGAGAGAGAGAGAGAGAGATGATGATGATGATGATGATGATGATGATGATGATGATGGATGGATAGATAGATAGATAGATAGATAGATAGATAGATATGATTTCCCCTGGTTCTGTTCAACTCACCCTGTATCATACAATTCACTCTGTTCATACAGGTCTTCCCAGACTTCTCTGAAAACCCTTTGTCGTTTTCTTATGGCACAGTAGGATTCCTTCACATTTATATGCCACAATTTGTTCAACCATTCCCCAATGGATGAGCACCCCTCCCCACTCAGTTTCTGGTTCTTTGCCACTGCAAAAAGAGCTATTATAAATGCATTTGCATATATGGAATTTTTTCCTCTTTCTTTGATCTCATTGAGATCTAGGCCTAACAGTGGTTTCATTGGGTCAAAGGTTATGTACAGTTTAATGATTCCAGGGACCTAGTTCCAAATGATTTTCCAGATTAATTGGACCAATTTGCATCCCCACCAACAGTGCGTTAACATGTATGGCCAGGTTTCAAGTTTCTTTATCATCCTGGTCATCTTCCTCTGGATTTATTCCAGTCAGTCAATAAGCATTTATTAAGCACCTAGTATGTCCTGGGCACTTGTGCTAAGCACTAGTGATATAAAGAAAAGTAAAAGACAGTCCATCCCTCAAAGAACTCACAATCAAATGGGAGAGACAAAATGTAAACATTACTATGGACAGACATACAAGATATATCAATGTCCTTCCCAAAAGGGTTACCCAGGACTGAAGGAGATCTCCTAAAAGTGGTATAACAGGGGAGAGCAACACACACACACACACACACACACACACACACAGAGTTTGTTATAAATCAAAGAAGAATGCTCATTGGTAGGAAGCTAGCCCCGATTCAAAGCTTGAGTTCTCAGTAATCTTCACATACAGGCAGAGAACAAGGCGGTCTTTGACCTTCATGTTGGGATTAAAGCTGGGGAATAGGCTGTTAATGAAATACATAAATGAATTTCAGAGGCTTGTGCTACTTTAGTCTGGGAGGAGTCAGCCCTTGATGGAGTTTTTGTTTCAGTTTGTTTTTTTTTTTGTTTTGTTTTGTTTTGTTTTGTTTTGTTTTGTTTTTCTGTAGAGGATTGAGCAAGAAACTCAAAGACCAATTATCAGGGTATATGGAACCATGGGATTGATCGGGGCTAATAGAAGACGTTGGAGCTTATTGAGAGATAGGTGGCATAAAGGAGGGGCTGTGGATGTGTGTGAGAAATTAGAGATCAGAAAAGGAAAAAGCCTCAAAGTTCACATCTTGGCCAACTAGGAGTCCCTAGAAGGTTCCATGGGATTGCCCAGGTAGCAGAAGTAGAGAGTGAATCATCAGTTTGGTTTGATGTGTGGGGAACCAAAGCACAGAATCATAGAATTTGAGCACAAAAAAAAGGATCTCAGAACCATTCAGGTTCACCATTACTTGACTGAGAATTTGTCCTGCACTATCCCTAAGGAATGGTCCTCCAGTCATTGTCAGAAGATCTCCTGGGAAGAAGGAATTCCCAAGGCTTCCTATCCCACTCTATGACAACTCTAACTACTGGAAAGGTTTTTCTAACCTCAAACCTAAATCTGCCTCTTTGTAACTTCCGCCCTTTGCTCCTGGTTCTTCCCCTGAGACCAAACTGAACAAGTCTAATCTCTCTCCCACGTGTTATTGTTGAGTCATTTCAGTTGTGTCTGGCTCTTTCTGACCCCACTTTAGGGTTTTCTTGGAAAAGATACTGGAGTGGTTGGCCAGTTCCTTTTCCAGCTCATTTTACAGATGAGGAAACTGAGGCAAACAGGGTGAAGTGACTTGCCCATGGTCATCCAGCTAATGAATGTCTGAGGCTGGATTTGAACTCACGAAGATGAGTCTTTTTCTGTTTCTGATCCCAGTGTCCCATCCATTGTGCCACCTAGTTGCCCCTTCTTCCACCTAACAGCCTTTCAAATACCTGAATATGGCTATTACATATGCCCCCAGTCTTCTGTCCTCTAGGCTAAACATCCCCAAATTCCTCAACTGCTCCTCATGGCATGCTCTCCAGTCCTCTTCCCATCATGGCTGACCTCTTCCACACACATCCCAGTATGGCTATTTCTATCCTAAAATTGGGTCCCAGAACTGTTCCAGTGTTCCAGAGTTCCAGTGAAGGTCTCAGTCAAGGCAGAGTAGAGTGGGAACTATGACCACCTTGCTCTAGATTCTGCATCTCTCTTAATACAGCCTACCTACTAAATGTTAGTTGAACTCTTGCCTTAGTACAGCAGGCAGAGCCCATGGTGGTGTAAATAACCAATATGGCAGCAGAGAAAACAAGCCTGCCTGGATATAAGCCAGGAATTCTCAACTTGGGGTGAGGAGGAGGGGATCAGAGCTTGTCAGAAATAAGGAGGAGAACTTAGTGGGATGGAGGAATTCTGCTGCCAAGTTTCTCCATGGAGTGGAAATGCTTTAGGGCACCAGAAAAAGTCAAAATGGAAAGAATGAGATTCTGATAGACTCTAGAACAGCAGATAGTTACATGGTCTGGAGTTTAGTAAGAAAATGGATACTTCTGGGAAGTGACATCACCCAAGGAATGGTAGAAAGAGTATGGGATCTGGAGCCATAATCACCAAGCATTTATTAATTTTGTGCCAGGCACTGTGCAATGCATTGCGGATACAAAGAAAGGTAACTAGCCCCTACCCTCAAGGAACTTACAATCTAATGGAACAGAAAACATGCAAATGACTAATTTGCAAATAAGCCATATACAGGATAGCCTGATTTTAAATTACAGACCTGATGTATCCTGGTCGTATCATCTTAGGCAAATCGTTTCACATCTCAACTCACTTTATTATTCATCTATAAAACTAGGGATTTGGACTAGAGGATATCCATCACCCAACCTCCCGGGCCCTGTTTCATCATCACCAAAACGGACGTTGGTTTGTAGGTTTAGAACCAGAAGAAAACCTGGAAGAATGATTTCCTCATTTTACGGAGGAGGAGGAGACCGAGTCGCAGGGAGATATAGGTGCCATGTGCAAGATCATGGGCGAACAGGTGGGATTTAAAACCAGATCCTGAGACTCCGAGTCTGCGGCCTTACTGCCCATCTCTTCTGGTTTAGAGAGGGGCTGATGAAATAATGAAAGGTAATCAAAGTGCAATACAAATGTTAGCTGGTATTTAACATTGCAAATACTGGGTTCCTGCTCTTCAGGCTCTTCCACCCTGGGAAGCTTTTCAGCACTTTCTTAATGAGCTCCTCACTGACCTTCTGGATTAATTTCTTACTGTGTCCCCAGGTGGCTCTTTTCAGGTTTTCACACCATAAGCAGGATCCTGTATCCCCAGATAAGGGGAGTGTTATAAGAAAGAATGACGAATGAATAAGAGGCACCGTGGCTTGTACTGTTTGGAGAAAAGAGCCTTCCTTCCATCACCACCACCCAGGGAAATAGCCTAGGAAGCCTAGAATCATTGATCTAAGGCTGAAAGGGACCTCAGGGATCATAAAGTATAAATCTCTTATTTAACAGAATATCTCAGACCCACTAAGGTTCCATAACGTTCCCACGATCACAGAGGTTACACCGTGTAGCACCCACTCTGGGCTCACTCTCCCAACTCACACTGGTGCTTCTAGTTTGGGTGCCCAGAATGGGACTGACTACTCCTCCCTTCGGGGCTCTAGGAGTAACCATAGGCATTAAAGTTTCTAGCGCTGTCATTCACAAGCCCTCATCTGGAGCGCTTCCCCAAATGTCAATCAACCAGTTGACCTCAATTAGTTTTCACAAAGGGATATTTAGTGAAAAGTTAGAAAGGACAGAAATTAAAAAAAAAAAACAAAAAACACCAGGGGCGAACTCTCACCTTGCATACAAAAGGTCCCCAGGGGAGAACAGGATAAGATTTTAAAAAGATGTTATCAAACATTTCCCCCAATATTGGGGTATACTTCCAGTCCATACACAAGGTCTCTGGGTAGAACAGACTCAGATTTAAAGTACATGTAAAGGATATGTCGAGCCAAGGGATATCTCATGACTCCTGGCTCTAAGAGTCTTTTTTTTCCCTTTGTGGAGTCCCCACCAAGCTTGCTTCTGCATGTGGTGCTCGAAATGGATGAATTGCATTCTTGCTCAGATGTGCTGTCTCAGCTCCTGCTGCAACTGAGCTGAGTGGTCTGTGCTCTTGGCTCTGGTTACAGGTCACCCACTGCATAGGGAAGTTCTTCCCTCCATAGCTGCCATCCAGGAAAGGCTTCCAAAAGGCCAGGTATTCAAATTCCAATTCCATGCTCCCTAAGTCATCCATTCTTCTGACTCTAGAGACAATTTAGACTTTTCATCACCTATTTATGGGAAAGGCTTTCATGGCCCAGTAGAAAGGACACTGGCTCTGTAATCAGAGAACCTGGGTTCAAATCTTGACTTTGCCAACTATAATGTATATTACCTTGGAGGTTAGATTACTTAAATTCCTTTGGTCTCAGTTTCTTTATGTGTAAAAAAAAATGAGAAGAATTGGATAATTCAGTTTCTTTCCTGCTCTAGATCTAAGATCTACTGTTCCTCTTTCATCTTTGGATTCGCCATTGTGGACCACTTCCACAGATGTGCCACAGTAACCTTCTGGTCCACAATCAGTCTGGCATTTCTTACAGTATGTTATCAAATTACATGGCCTTCCAGAGCAGATGGTGCCATATGGGGATAGGTGTTGGGCACAGTTCACAGCAAAATTCTGCATGGGCTTTGGAAAGAAATTAGGACCTTAATTGGTTCTCACAATAGCGGGTCAACAGACGTGTAAAAAAAAAAGACTTGGAGAAATTAAATGATTTGCCCATGGCCACACAGCTAGCAAGCGTCAGAAAAGGGTTTTGAATTGATGTCTTCCTGGAAGCTAGGTAATATAGCAGATGGATGCCTGGAATTAGAGTGAGGACATGTGTATATATTCAGTTATTTGTCACATCTGACTCTTTGTGACCCCATTTGGGATTTTCTTGGAGGAGATACTGGAGTGGTTTGACGTTTCCTTCTCCAGCTGATTTCATGGATGAGGAAACTGAGGCAAACAGGAGTGATTTGTCCAGGGTCACATAGCTAGTAATGGTCAGAGGCCAGGATTGAATGCGGGAAGCTAAGTCTTCCTGAGTCCAGGCCCAGCACTCTATCCACTGTGCCACCTAGCTGCTTCTAAACCCTATCTCAGACTTGTACTAGCTTTGTGACCCTAGGCAAGTTAACCTCTCTGTGCCTCCATTTCCTCTTTGGCTCTAAATCTACGATCGTACAATGGCCAGGTCCAGCACTCAACCAAGATCAAGCAGATCTGAAGCTTCTACTGTATTGACCGGCTGCAGGCCTGAGCACAGGGCTTGCCCATTCCAGAATCTGCTGACCGTCATGATGCACACTTGGTGCCCTGGAAAGCGATCCTCATTCCAGGTGCTGTTTGGGTTTGCCTACCTCCACCTCAATTTAATTGAGACGCCAGAGCCAGGAATAGCACATGTGGTTAGAGATCCCCACACAGTAGGGCAGCCCTAGTCAGACCTCAGGACTTGACTCCGGGCTGGGGAATCCTTTCATATAAATGGTGCCTTGTGTGTGAGCCACAACACCAAGTCTGGCTGGATCACACCAGTTTACAAGAACAGAAGGCCTCCTGGGCCCTCAGTGACCATTATTTAGGACCCATTTCTATCACCTGGTGGGTTGAGTCTGTTAAAGTTCCTAATAGGGCTACTATGCCTCTTCCCTTACACATTCAAAGGAATTCTTATTTATGGCTCAGCCCCCTAGAGCAGGGGCTCTCCAGGCCACATGTGGCCCATGGCCACACTTGAGAATCTAGAGGGCCACATGTGGCCTCGAGGCCACAGATTCCCCACCCCTGTGCCTAGAGGCAATCAATAACACCAAGTAGCCTTGCCTAAAGCCTCCCTCCCATCCTCCCAAGTGTGGAAGGCTCTCTTGTACAGTCTAGAATGCTTCTGGAACATGATGACCCCCCCCCATTCTATTGGGATGATTGTTCCATGTTTTAGGACCATTTTAGGACTGACCTTTAGTCACAGGTACAGGACACAGCCAGCTATGAGCTAAGATATCAGAAAGCCTGAGAAAGCTTTTCCTGTCCAAAAACAGCTCTTCCCCCACCTATCCACATGGCACCCAAGATTCCACCATTAGATTGTCATTCTTTTTGCTTGGCTATTACATTTTCCCAATATACCTTTTAACAAGAAAGTATCCTTGAGAAAGGAGAGAATGCTGACACTTAGAGCTGGAAGAGACAGAACAAATGATCTAGTTCCCGTCTTCTCATTTTTAAATGAAGCCTGGGAAAGGAATATAACAAGCCTAAGGTTGAGCAGATACTAAGTGGCAGAGCTGAGATTTCAGCCCTGCCTAGTTGACTGACTTCAAATTTAGGGCTCTTTCTGCGTAGCACATTGTACGTCACGCCCTGCACATCAGTGGAAGGTTATACAATACAGCATGAGAACATATCAGGACATAGCATGAGAAACCTGGACACAAGACAAGGCTGTGGGCGAGAGGAGGCAAGACCCAAGAGAGGGAGACGAGGCCCAGAACACAAATTGGGCCAACTTCACAACGTCACTGACATCAGAAACAAGAGGAAAGGGTAGGATACCAGGCAAGAAGAAAGCCCATATCTGAGTAACTCTGGTGCTGAATGTCAAGGCCCCAGCCTCATTCCTTCTAGTGAGAACATTCCGAGCTGCTGATATGGCCACCCGCAAGGGAGCCCACTCCTTCCACGCCAGGATGGTAGGAGGGAGATCAGAAGGATGGAAGGGGAAAGACACATTATCCCATTGTCCCTTCTCTGCTTTAAAGATGGATACTGATAGCTCAGCAAAGGGAAATAAATTACCCAACCTCACACAGCGAGTCAGGAGATGGTCCCAAGTAGAATTATAAACAACAATTTTTGCTTCTGGGCATGAAGTGGTATGAAACCTATGAGATCAGAGGACAGATACTGAGACATTATGAGGTCTCTGATGGGAAGGCTTTTATTGCTGGGAGGTGAGGAGTAGCTGGGTGGGAAAGGGGCTCACTAGGGATGTGTTCAAGGAGGGGACAAAGTTCCTCTAGCATCCTATTTTAACTAATATATTCTTGCTAGGCACAATTGTTTCTATGATGCTTTTGTTGTTTTTAGTTGTGACCTCATCTGGAGTTTTCTTGGGCAAAGATACTGGAATGGGTTGCCATTTCCTTCTCTAGTTCATTTTACAGATGAGGAAACTGAGGATCAACAGGGTTAAGTCTCTTGCCCAGGGTCACACAGCTGGTAAGTGTCTGAGGCCATATTTGAACTCGTCTTCTTGACCCCAGGCCTGGCACTCTATCCACTGAGTCACTGAGCTGCCCTCCATCTATGCTGCTGAAGGGCAACAGATATTGGCACCCTCTGAATTTTGGTGTTCTGGAGAAAGGCCCAGGTCACTCTGCCCTAGTTATGTTCTTGCCCAATGATAGACCATCCCAAGACTTTAGGCTCCCAACGGAGCTCTCAATCCACTAACTCATTCTGTAAACCCGTTTCTCTCATTTCATGCCAATTAAATCCACAGGTGGCCTAGCCTGATGCCTCAAAGACAGGATTTTCCATCCTCCCGCTTGGCTTTGACTTCACAGCAATTAGCGCTGTCATCACAAGCTATTCTGGCTGTTCCAGGAAAGTGGAAAAAACTCATCCCCTGACTGAAGATTTAAAGTTCAACGTCCATAGAATGGAAAGAATTGTTAGCAGTGAATATTACCTGTGCGCTATTCTCTCCATCAGCTTTGTAAGGCTTTAGGAAACTTTAAAAAAGCCACATTTAAGAAGAAAAGAAATGTCCCTTTGGCTCCAGACAAAGGTATTAGAGTAGTTTGTTCCAGATGAGGCAGGCAGTAGGAAGGCTATTATTTGTGCCTTGAAGTTATCAATTAATCAATAAGCAAACATTCACCAGTCTTCTGTCCATCAGGTCTTGTCCTCAGCACTGTTAACCCCTGGGCACAGAGCCTGGCTTAGAAGACAGAACAAGGATATTCTATTTTTCTATATTACCAGTTCCAACATTCTGAAAAGCAATGAGACCTAAGGGATATACCACTCATCTTGGAGTCAGGAAAACCTTGGTTTGGGTTAGAATACTGCCTCTAACACTCAATAGCTATGGAATTCTAGGCAAGACATTTAATGTCTCTGAGTCTCAGTTTCTTCATCTGCCTACCTACCAAATAGGGTTGTTGTAAGACTCAAATGAGATAATATATGTATAGCTCCTAGAGGCACTCCCCCAACTCCCAGGGCAAGTCATCTGGGGGAATTGCTTCCCAAGATTCCAAGAACTCTGTGCATCTGTATCTACTAAAACTTTAGTTCATGAGCCCCAATCGATGTGTTTACCTTTAATAGTAAAAGGGACACAAATAGTTCAAAGCACTGTCTAGTTCCTCACACACAACTTTCCATCTCTCAGTTCTTTCCCTTTTTGTCTACTCACATAAACATCACTGTAATTCAGATTCTCACCATCCCTCATCTGCATTATTTCAGTGCTTTACAGTTGGTACACCTGCCACTAGTCCTTCCCCTTTTCCATCCATCCTCTATACAATTGTCAAAATGATTTTCCCAAAGCTCTGGTCTAACCATGTCACTCACCTACTCCATACTACCTCTGGGATTGAATATAAACCCCCCTGTTTAATATGTAAAGTCCTTCACAACTTGGCTCCAACATACCTTTCCAGGTTTATCACACATTGTTTTTCTTCATGTTCCCTAAGATCCAACCAAACTGGTCCTCTTGCTTTTTCTCCACCATGCTCCAACTCATCATTGGGAAACATCCATTTAATCTCCTCCATTTCAGGAGAGCTAGGTGGCACAGTGGGTAGGGTGCTGGGCCTGGAGTCAGGAAGACTCATCTTCCTGAGTCCAAATCTGGCCTCAGACACTTACTAGCTGTGTGACCCTGGGCAAGTCACTTCACCCTGTTTGCCTTAGTTTCCTCATCTGTAAAATAACGTGGAGAAGGAAATGGCAAACCACTCTGGTATCTATGCCAAGAAAATCTCAAATGGGGTCATGAAGAATTGGACATGAGGGGCAGCTAGGTGGTGCAGTGGATAAAGCACTGGCCCTGAAGTCAGGAGGACCTGAGTTCAAAGCTGGCCTCAGACCAAACACTTGACACTTACTAGCTGTGTGACCCTGGGCAAGTCACTTAACCCCAATTGCCTTAAAAAAAATAATTGGACATGACTGAAAATGACTGAACATTTAAGGAGGGGAATAGGACTGATGTTTCCCCAGAAATTTGCTCACGTCCCACCCAGGTGCACTCAATTTGGACTTCTTTTGCTTCTCCACCAGGTCCATGCACCAAGTACCTTGCCTTGATTTCTCTCTCTCTCTCTCTCTCTCTCTCTCTCTCTCTCTCTCTCTCTCTCTCTCT
>NW_020954553.1:2923513-2925106 GCF_900497805.2 Vombatus ursinus
AGTTCATCTCAAGTATTACTTTCTACATGAAGCCTCTCCTAATCCCCCCAACTGCTGGTGCTTCCCTCAAAACGTTACCTCATATTATTTTGTGAATGCTCACTTATGTCCATGTCTCCATTGTTCAAGTATAAGCAGTCTGAGGGCAGGGCCTATTTTGGTTTTGTCCCTGTATCCCTAATACACAAGACATCACTCAGTGCCCAGCACAAGTAGGTCCTGATTAGTGTGAACAATGAATCCCTTGAATCGGTCCACATATTCCAACTTGCACTATTTGATGTTATAATTATGTAAAATACGGTGATTGGTTTCAGTCCAATGATAATTTGGAGTGCAAATTAAAATTATGAGGCCATTTCATGGGATTTGTTGTTCGCACAAGTTGCAAGCTAGCTGTAGATGCTTGATAAATGTTTATTGATGGATAAAAAAAATGAATTTAAGAATTAATATTACCCTGCAATGTATATTCACTACAGATAGAAAATACTATAGGAGTTCAGAGGAGGGAAAGACACCAGTAGACTGAGGGACTGATTCATAGAAAGCACCCTGGAAGAGGTCTCAGTCTTAAGCTGCCCTTTGAAGGATGGGTAGGATTTGGAACAGCAGAGATTATGGGATGTGAGTAAAATGAATATACTGAATTTGATGGGTCAGTAAAGAGGAGGAAGAGGAGAAGGAAAAGAAGAAGGCGGAGGAGAGTGACTTTATAAGGGTGAGGGGAGAAATAGCATGAAAAGGGGATGGAGAGGTAGGTTAAGGCCCAGTTTTGGAGGCCCTTGGATGCCAGCCAAAGAGCCAAAAGGAGTTATGTGTAACCGTGTGCATTCAGTGTACAGGCAGCAAGCTGTGTGGAGTGTGGACCAAAAAGTACATTTAACTTTGCCAGCCCAGAAATAAATAGCCTTAGGCCATGATGCTTTCCAAGGGCCACAAGGAGGGAAAAAAGAAAAGTGAGTTTGACTACTATTGTTTAACAGTCTACTTTGATCTATTTAAAATGTCCTTTAAGAGCAGATGCCTGTGTGTGGATCTGCTGGCCTAGGACTTTCTCCAACGCAACTCCCGTTCACCCTAAGTTATGATTTCCAGCCTCTCTTGAGGCCTGAATGATACCATCCCCATGCCCAACAAAGAGGAAGAGATTTGGCAACAGAAGCAATGGGACAAGTATCTCCAGTCACTTGATTAAGGTCTAAAAACAAAGTGTTAGAATACAGAATGTTAGAAGGTATTTTAGAATATAAACGGTTCAAACTGGAAGAGATTTTAGAACAGAGAGTTCCAGATCTAGAAGGGACCTAGAGACATAGAATATCAGAGCTGGAAGGAGTCTTAAATATAGAATGTCAGCACTGGGGGGGCCTTAGAACACAGAATGTCAGAACTGGAAGGGCCCTTGGAACACAGAATGTCAGAGCTGAGAGGGGCCTTAGAACACAAAATATCAGAGCTGGGAGGACCTTAGAACACAGAATGTCAGGGCTGGGAGGGCCTTAGAACACAGGATGTAAGATCAGGGAGGGCCTTAGAACACAGGATGTCAGAGCTGGGAGGGCCCTTAGGACACAGAATGTCAGAGCTGGG
>NW_020954553.1:2925209-2932009 GCF_900497805.2 Vombatus ursinus
CCAAATGTCAGAGCTGGGAGGGCCCTTAGAGCACAGAATGTCAGAGCTGGGAGGGGCCTTAGAACACAGAATGTCAGAACTGGAAGGGCCCTTGGAACATAGAATGTCAGAGCTGAGAGGGGCCTTAGAACACAGAATGTCAGAGCTTGGAGGACCTTAGAACACAGAATGTCAGAACTGGGAGGGCCCTTAGAATACAGAATGTCAGAGCTGGTAGGGCCCTTAGGACACAGAATGTCAGAGCTAGGAGGGCCTTAGAACGCAGGATGTCAGAATTGGGAGGGGTCTTAGAACACAGAATGTTAGAGTTAGAACTTCCCTTAGACCATAAAATGTTAGTCTTAGTAGGGACCTTCATCTATGAATCAAACAAACATTTATTAAGGGCCTTCTATATGCTGTGCACTTGAGATACAAAGGTAAAAATGAAACAGTCCCTGCTCTTGAGGAGCTTACATTCTAACAGGGCAAACAATATGCATATACATAGGAATCTACCAAACATTTTAGACCAGAGGCTATCAGAGCTGGAAATAATTCCAGAAGTCCTCTAGCCCAGAGATATTTAATTCTCTGCTATGGGCAGCTTGTAGCCTCCAGAAACTACAAAGTGTAGGGAAGGTAGGTGATGCAGTGGATAGAGCACCAGCCCTGGAGTTGGGGGACCTGAATTCAAGTCCAGCCTCAGACACATAACACTCGCTAGCTGTGTGACCCTGGGCAAGTCACTTAACCCCAATTGCCTCACAAAAAAAAAAAAAAAAATACCCTACAGAGTAGACCAGGAAGCAGATTAAAAATAATTGGGCAATGTTTAACAAAATGAATAAAAACACAATAAAGCATAAACGCTGTTCATTTGAGGTTCTCTAAGTCAATATGCAGAGGCAGATTCCACTTCTGGTTGCATTCTAGACTTCTTCTGTCATGCCCCTATTCGTCCTGGAGTTGCACCCCAGCCCCGGAATTAACATATTGGAAATACCCTTGGTCTCCTGGACCTCTCCCTCTGATTGAATGGCACCCCCTAGAACCTCCATTTAAGGAGGTCACATCTCATTCTTCTCCAGGTTGCTCTCCACCACACCCACCATGCTCCCTGCACTGGACTATACTCTCTCCCCACCCCTTTCCACATCCCTTTTTTGTGTTGTCTTGCCCCTTAGAATGGAAGCTCCTTGAGGGCAGGGAACATCTTCCTTTTTGCTTTTATTTATTCCCAAGGTTTAGAACAGTGCCTAGCACATAGTAAGCATTTAATAAATGTTTGTTGACTGACTGACTGACTGACTCAAACTGAGGGCCAGAAAGATGAAGTAGTTTGCTTAAAGTCACACAGCTGTCATCTCCCCAACTAGATTATAAGGTCCTTGAAAGCAGGGAATGTATTCTGTTCTTATTAACCTCCCCCACAGTGCTAAGTATGTAGGTTCTACACACAAGAGTTGAATAAAAAACATTTGTTGCATTGAATTGGACCTGTTCACGGTCATACAGTGAACCAGTGGCCAAGGTGACCCCAGAACCTAAAACCTAGAATTCTTTGATCCAGAGCTCTATCTGTTTCATCATATTATTTCTCATTATGTACATGCTTGGAGGGTGGGCCAGTCTGGCAAGGGTGGTTAGGAAGTTCTTGGTAACTGAGTTATTGTCACTCGCTCAGGACAGAGCCAGAGACCCTGACCCCTATCAATTCATTCACATATCTGACAATATTAAGTGCCTCCTACTTACCAGAAACATGACTTCTGCCTCAATTAACCAGGTAGCCACTGGACCTAGTTGGCCAAGACTAATGGACAAATGTCAGAAGTAATAGTTGCTCTTTTTCCCAAGGCAAGGCCAGGACAAATTCAAAGAGCATTGGAAGGTTGTCATAGAACTAGTGCATACTGACGACCCCTTACGCGTGCGCGTGTGCACACACACACACACACACACACACACACAATCCTTCAATATTGCTTTCTTTGTGACCTCTGACCATATTGACCTGGCTTCCTGGTCATCTAAGGATATAAAAAAGCCTACTCCCATCAGGCTGGCATGGTAGATGTTCCAAGACCATACAAATCACCATACCTTGCCCTGATGTCCAGACATATTTCCATATGGAGACAAGATGGAGAGAACTAAGCGCCATTGTATCTTTGTTGAACAGCCTTTCTATGCTAAGGCTAAATGAGCCTCCTTTAGTTAACTGTTCAATTACCTACAAACGTCTCATTTCATCCCAACATCAACCCTGAACCAACAAGGAGTCCGCCTTAGTCAGGCCCAGCCCTAGCAAAGGCAGAGCAAGACCAATGCTGTGAGGGACAGGTGGGCTACAGCAGCTCAGCAAAGGAAAGATCCAGGAGAACTTGATGATCGATGTTTGTTGATTGACTTAAGTGATTGGTTCACTGAATTTGATCCCATTCCATTCAATTCACAAGCAGTTATTAAGCACCTGCTATATTAAAAGCCACATGGCTAAATGCAAAGATAGATACAAAAATAATAGCACAAATTCTCTGTCATTTCCCCTAGTAGCAGGTCAGGGAACTATGAGCTATTGTCTTCAAGAAAGCATCTGCCCAGGATTATCATTGTCCGGACTATGAGAGCTGGGCCAGACCTCAGGGGCCACTTAACCCAAACCCTGTCTAAAATGTGAATCCTCTCTGTTGATTCCCTGATATAGGGTCATCTAATGTTTGTTTGAAGACCTCTAGTGATAGTGAACTCACTAACTCCCAGTGACCCATTCCATTGTTGGGTAGCTCTGATAGTTAGAAACATTTTCTTTTGAAGGTGGCCTCAGAGAATCAGAATCCTAGAATAGAATTTTAGGATTATGGAAACTAACTGATGTTTGGGAGGGAAAACTACCTCCATCAATACAACTAGAACCTCCCCTCCAGTCTTAAACAACTCCCCTGCTGTTCTTTTTTATTTACTTATTTTTGGCTCCAGGCACACTATTAGCACAGTGCCTGGCACATAGTAAGTACAGGACAAATGTTTATTTTTTAATTGACTGGTTATTATTCACTGTCATAAAGAGCTAGAGCATTTTCTGGGTGAATTAGGAGATTTGGGCACCCCAAGTAATTACAAGTATCAGTTCCATACAGTTTGGGGGAGACATGCCATTGCATGTGATTTCAAAAATAAGTCATATAGTTCCCAGAAGTTCTCAGCCATGGGCCCATCCCTTTAAGAACTATGGGAGTTGCCTGGGGCAGTGAGAAGTAAGTAACCTGAACCATGGTCTCACAACCAGCATGGATCAGGGTGGGACCTGAACCCAGGGTTTTCTGCCTCGTGGGCTAGTCTTCTATCCACTCTACCTGTAAGCCTAGCCTATGACTCTTAGCATTGTGGAATCTTGGAGTCCCGCAATCATGCAATGTCAGAATACTAAAAGACATTAGGGGTGATCAAGTCTAAATCTCTCCTTTTATAAATGAGGCAGCCAGGGCTCTGAGAAAGAAAAGGGCTCATTCAAGGTCATTTGAAGACTTACAGACAGGTCAGGAGCTCTAGCAACTGCGTCCCTTGTGTTTTTTCACCTCCAACACTCTCCTTCCCTAACGAGCTAGCTGTCTCTCCCTGGCTGCCTGGGATGACTGTGGTCTATTTTTAGTTCACTCTGTTTTCCTTCTCTGGACTTTTGGTTAAAATCAAGTCCAGCTCTCCTGGATTATCCTGGCTTTAGTGGCTTTCAAGTCATTATTGACAGGCAAAGCTCTTCCATATCATGAGCATCACCAACAGAGAAATCCATAGCTCTCCCTTTAACTAGTTAACTAGTAATAGGGAAGGTTATAAAGTAATTTGTTGATGCTCTCAGGCCTCTGCTTTATGCAAAAAAAGTCTTTCATTTGAATAGGCTTTTAACTTTTCCAAAGGGCTTTCACATCCACAATCTCTTCTGACCCTCAAAGTCAACCCTGTGGGAGGGGCAGCAGGGAGATGAGCCCCTGAGCAGAGGAAGGTAGGGAGGTTCAGAGAAACCTAAGTTCCCCCAGGTCACAGAGCAAGGTCAAGGGCACAGTTGAATTCAAACCCAGATCTCTTAAGTTCCAGTCCAGGGACTGGGCTCTTCATGCTACCTCATGTTGCCTCCTTAACCCTCTTTCGTGGGAAAACCAATTTAGAAAACCAAGCCAAATCCAGGGGTCTACCCTGGGCAGGAGTAGGCTTGCTCTCCTCTACCTTGAAAGGTCTATATGGGACAGCAAGAGCTGACATTACTATAGATTGAATTTAATCTGGGCCTGTTTGTTATTTTTCCTAGGACTACAAATATAAAGCTAGAAAGAACCTGAAAGGACAAAAACCCTTGTTATAGGTGATGAAACTGAGACCCAGAGAGGTAAAAATTATTTGACCAAGCTCCCACAAGTAGTAACATAGCTGGGATTTGAACCCAAAGCCAACTGACCACATCATCACTGTTCTTTCCACTGAACCTCTGAGTGGCCAGAATCATCTTCCGAAAGCACAAATCTGAGTATGTCTCTCCCCTTCCAAAGAACCTTCAGTGATTTCCTATTGCCTCTGGATTATCAATCAGTAAAGCATTTATTAAGCACTTACTCTATGTCAGGCAATGTGCTAAGCACTGAGGACACAATTATAACCCTAGTGGTTGGGGGTATCTTTGTAGAAGGTGCAATTGGCCTGCTGATGTTTGCTTTTGCTTTCTCCTCCCTATCATCCTTTGTCTCTGGGGATTTATTCAGCTCTTTCCCATAACCCATTTTTAAACCTGGAGGCAGTATAATCATCCCTCTGGTCTACAGGGTCCTATCTTCTGCTGCTTTGTGAAGTTTATGTTAAACAGAAAGTTAGGAATACAATCATAACAGCTAAGAGCTGCCAGTTAGGAAAATTCCTAACATTTATGCAGAGGTTTGACTCTGAACCCTGATTTGAATTTATCTTTATCTCTAAGTAACCCATAAGCAGCTACCATACAGTGGATAGAGCTCAAGGCCTGGAGGCAGGAAGACCTAAGTTCAAATCCAGCCTCAGACTTACTAACTGTGTGACCCTGAGCATGTCACCTCACCCTGTTTGCCTCAGTTTCCCCATCTGTAATATGAGCTGGAGAAGGAAATGGCAAACCACTCCAGTATCTTTGCCAAGAAAACCCCAAATGGGGTCACAAAAAGTCTAACATGACTAAACAACAACCCCTGGCCTTTTTACGGTTCTGTCAAAATTTCAGGTCAAGAAAAACATTAGGGTAAAGAAATGAAGAGAATGTTACAGCCTGTTAATAACCAGAAACTAGGAGGAGAGGTTGAAGAAAGAACATGTCATTCATTAGAATTTCCTTCAGTCCTGGGACAAGTGGGTACAGCCTGTATCTTCAGCCTGAATTGACTACTTAAAGATTCCCAAAAGGACTGAGGAACCTCTTCAATCTCTCCCTTCTCTGCTAGAGCTCAATCCTATTTATTTATCTTTATCCTTCCATTTCTTGCCCCTGTGATGCTGATTCTTTCTGGATCAGACCTCGAGGACTCCCTTCTGCATCTTAGTTTTTCTCTTGCAGAATGTGTGCATCTCTTTAAGAACTCAAGGACATTACTCCATTTCTGCCTATCAGCTCAAATAGATCCAAATCTCTCTCAAAGGCTAAGAAGGATGTTCTTGTCCTTTGAACTACAAATCCAAAGATACCAGTGAGTTCTCAAATAAAGCAAAACCAGCACCTTTCCTCAAAGATCTTACATTTTAATGGAGGAGACAAAATATGTAAATCAGTACATATGAGACAGAGCAAATGGAAAGTAACCTTAGAGGAGATTAGATTAGAAACTCCTGCATAGGGTCTAGTTTACTTCCCCCAGGCACACTGTAAGGTCTTGCCAAGAGGAGGCAAAGCCAAGATAGTGGAATATCAGGAAGAAGTATGCCAAGCTCTCTTCCTTATAGATCTAGAAAATACAACAGATGAAGTCCTGATGGTAAAATCCAAGGAAAAAAATAAGTGAGTCATTTTTCCAGCATTGGTTGACAAAGGGAGACATATAATAGGGACCGCATTTGGCCAAGAGTGCACCCTGTGCACCCTGTAGCATTCCAGCATAAAGAGAGGCTAAGAAGCTGGGTAAGGAGAGGTCCCAGACTCAGCCCATACAATGGGTAGGAATAGTAGTCTATTGTCAGCTCTGTCACTCTGTACACAGTTCCAGGTCATAGATCCAGGATGGACTAAGAAGGAAACCTGCACCTAGAAGATGTGGTGCAGAGCAAAAAGCAGTCTCAGGCATTCGTCTGAATGCTAAGCAAAGAATAAGTTCAGAAGTAAGAAGCAATTGTGTGGCTCTGACCTCAGGAGTGGATCTGGGTCTCAGGTCCAGTCTCCAGCCCAATACAAAACTTGCAGTGGCATAACCAAGGCAGAAATCTCAGAATATAAGGAACACTGCAGTTTTGTCATTCTGAGCCAGCAGAACTTTCTAATTGGTTAACAGCAGTCTAATGGAACTCCAACCATGGTCAAATCCACAGAAGTGTTACTCAGACCCAACCCCAGATCAGGAACTTTCAGAGCTCAGGTCGGGAGGGCAATGATCAGATGTTGTCCTCAATCAGATCACTTTAGGAACTTCTCCTGAGACCCTGAAATAACATAACACTCATTACCCTCGAGAAAGTAGTGGAAGGTCAGCATAGACATTCCCTCCTAAAATGCACAGAACCTATTCCTAACATAAATTCCAGTCAGGAAGTAGCCTGAAAGAAAGAAAGAAAGAAAGAAAGAAAGAAAGAAAGAAAGAAAGAAAGAAAGAAAG
>NW_020954553.1:2932076-2945957 GCF_900497805.2 Vombatus ursinus
GCAGTAGATAGAGCACCAGCCCTGAAGTCAGGAGGACCTGAGTTCAAATCTGGCCTCAGACCAAACACTTGACACTTACTAGCTGTGTGACCCTGGGCAAGTCACTTAACCCCAATTGTCTAAAAAAAAAACAAAGGAAAGAAAGAAAGAAAGAAAAGAAAAGAATCTCACAACATAAAGAGCTATTATGGTATCGGGGATGCTCAAGACATAAAACCAGAAGAAGAGAATGACTCCAAAACCTCTACAAGCAAAGTCTCAAATAAAACCACAACTTAGACACAAATTCAACTAGAATTCTTGAAAGAGGAGAAGCAAAGTTTTTTTAAAGAGTTAAAATATTTTTATATAAACTAAATGGGAGCACTAGAAGGAAAAAATGGAAGGGAAATGAACTGTGGAAGAAAAAATGAAAAGGGAATTAGCAGCTTGGCACAAGAGGTACCAAACCTTACCTAACAACAAATTCCCACAAAATTAGAAGGGACTAAATAGAAATCAATAACTCCACAAAAGAGCAAATAAATAGAAATCAATAACTCCGCAATAGAGCAAGAAATATTAAAACAAAGTCAAATGACTGAAAAAATAATAAAATGTAAGGCATCTCATAGCAAAAACAGCTGACCTAGAAACAGATCAAGGAGAAAATACTGAAGAATCATTGGATTACCTGAAAGCTGTGGCAGAGAGAGAGAGAGAAAGAGAGAGAGAGAGAGAGAACTAGACACCATATTTGGAGAAATCTTAAAAGAATACTATCCAGATCTCTTAGAACCAGAGGAAAAAGAAGAAACAGAAAAAAATCCACAAGTCCTCTCCTGAAAGAAATGAAAAATTGCAGGAATATTATTGCCAAAATCCAGAGCTTCTGGGTCAAAGAAAAATTGGTACAAACAGATAGAAAATATTCAATACCAAGGAGCCACAGTCAGGATCACACACAATTTAGCAGCCAGCATAAAGGAGTAAAGAACTTGGAATATTCCAAGACATATTTCAGAAGGAAAAAGAATACCTTATGCAGCAAAACTTAGTATAATCCTAAAGAGGAGAAATGTATCTTTAATGAAATAAAGGACTTCTGTGTGTTCCCCATGAAAAGATCAGAGCTACATGGAAACTTTGAAATACAAACATAGTAATCAAAGGAAACATTTAAAAAAAAAAGCTTAAGTGAGCAGTTATGGAGGACTAAACTAGAATGAACTATTTACATTTTAACATAGGTAGATAATACATGGATCCCATCAGAGCTCTATCAATAACAGGGGTCATAAAGTGAGACTAATTGGACTGAGACCCGGGGAATGGTTCTGTTGTATTTTGGTGATCTTAACAATAACAACAACAATATCTAGCATTTATATGGTGGTTTCTATGTGCCAGGCACTGTGCTAAGTGTTTTACAATTATCTCATTTGTTTCTCACAACAACCCAGAAAGGTAGGTGCTATTTTTCAGAGGAGAAAACAGGCAAATAGAGGTTAAGTGTACTAATTGCCTAGGGTCACACAGCTAGTAAGTGTCTGAGGACAGATTTGAACTTGGGTCTTCCTGACTTCAGGCCAGCTCTCTATCTACTGCAGCACTTGGAAGAGGTATCAAGGAGGAAGGGGATGAAGAATATTGGGGGTTGGGGGAGATAGAGAAAAGATGAAGAAAATCATCTCCCATAGTTGGGGTGCACAGGTGACGGTCTGTACAGTCAAGCAGGAAGGGCTCAGACAGGGGAGTGGTTCATCATCTGAACTGGTCAAAGGAGGGGAAATATATTCACAGAGCCGATTACAGAATTACATTATATTCAGCAAGGCTGCAAGAGGGAAAAGGGGGAATAAGAGAGAGGATAGGTAAAGAAAAGACTAGCAAAACAAACTGTAACTGGCAAAGTTAATAGTAAAGAAAGGTTGTGGATGCTGTGAGAAAATTAGTACATTGTTGGTGGAGCTGTGAAATGCTACAGTTATTTTGGAAAACAGTTTAGAACTATGTCTAAGGGGCTATTAAACTGCATGTCTTTTGGCCCAGTGATGTCACTACTGGGTCTATACCCCCAAGGAGAACAAGGAGAGAGAAAGAGAGTCCATGTGCATAAGAATACTGGAATAGCGCTTTTTTTTTTGTATTGGCAAAGAATTGAGGGTGTGCCCACTAGTCATCACATATAAAAGGAATATTATTGTTCTTTAAAAAAATGATGAAGACAATGACTTCAGAGAAACCTGAGAAGGCTTGTGAACTGACGCAGAGTGAAATAAGGGGAACCGAGTGACAAATTTCTACAAGAAAAATATTATAAAGACAGACAACTTTGAAAACTTTAGGAACTCTGATCAATGTAATGACCAGCCGTGATTCCAGAGGACTCACAATACACAATACGTTACTCACTTCCTGATAGAGAAATGATGAATTTGGAGTCTAGATTGAGGTAAGGAAATTTTTTGGACATTGCTAATACAGGAATTTGTTTTGCTTGACTGTGCATGTTTGTAATAGAGGCTTTGTTTTTTCTTACTTTCCAGAGTTGTGGGGAACGGTGCACGGGGCTAAAGAGAGAGAAGGTGAACTTTTTAATTAAAAATAATTTTTTTAAGTTTTAGCCTAAATGGATTACCTACTCTTCCCTAAACTTGACATCCCACTTTCTGCCTTCATCATCTTTGCACAGGCAGTACCATATGACCACAATGCATTCCCTACTCGTTTTTGACTCTTAGAATCCTTAGCTTCCTTCACAACTTATCTCAGCTTGCCATAAGTAGCTTTTTCTAATCTCTCTAATTATTAATAATCTTTCCCCACTTTGATGATCTTGTACCATATACTGTGTATATGTGTTATACCCTCAATAGACTATAAGCTCTTTGGGTCCACCAGTAGCTTCAGAGTTTTATCCTGTAGTTTTGTGGGCCTGAACCTCACTTGTATTGTGAAATATATAACAATTCTTCTAGAAAGATCAGAGGGAATTCAGAGGAGACAGGGGCCAGCTCTCTGAGTCCCCAGGAATTTGGGACAGTCCCATGATGCTTTTTGGCTCTCTATCTGCTTCCCTTGCTCTGGCTCCACAGAAGATAAGTCCAACACCAGGGCAGAGTGGAAGTGATATGTTGGCTGTGGGAGAGGGAGAGCTTTACGAAGAAAGAAGCTAATGTGCTTTTCAGCCAAGGTTGGTATCAGTAAATTACTCCCTATAATGGTAATGTTTGCTCAGAGAATAGAGGAGGTTGTAAACAGTTGCTGGAGTAATTAAACACAAACCATGGACGTGCTTAGCCTTCTGAGGGGGTGAGATGAAGTGGATTATGAATCTCATTGTCCTGTCTCTTTAAATAACCACTAGAGAGTCCCCTGGTCATCTTTGGAAAATCATTGATTCTTAGATTATTGGAACTAGAAGGATTTAGTACTATATAATGTTAGAGTTTTAATGTCAGAGCTTCCTGTTAGACCACAAAATTATCAGGAAGGGACCTGAGAATATAAAATGTTAGAAGAGAGAATGTTAGGGTTGGAAGGGACCTTAGAACAAAGACTGTCAGAGCTGAAAAGGGCCTTTATAAATGTATGATGTTAGAGCTTAGAACCTAGAAGGTCAGAGTTTGAAGGGGTCTTGGAACACACTTAGGATGTAGAATGTTACAACAGAGATGGAGCCTTCCAACACAGTGTTTTCACAGAGGATGTCCTAGACAAAAGGAAACCCAGAACAAAGCAAGAAGGTGCCTTGGAATGTAATTGATTTTAGAAGTGGAAGGGACTTTAAAACAAAGAATGTCAGAGCAGGAAGCAATCATAGCAGAAAAATTGTTAGAACTAGAAGAGACCTTAAAAAGCAGAATGTAGAAATTGGGGGGAGGGGAATCTTAAAACATGGGTTATTGGAAATGTTAAAGACCTTTGAACATAGAATGCCAAAACTAGAAGGGAACCTAGAACACAGGATGTCAGAGCTTGTAGTGATAGATCTCAGAAGAACCCTAGCAATCATCCCATCTAACCCAGCAATTTTACAGATGAGGAAACTAAGGCCCAAAATGCAGAAGTGACCTTCCCAGGGCCATGTAGAGGGAGAACCAGAATGGAATCCAAGTGCCCAAAATGTTAGTCTAATGCTTCTCTCCACTGTACCAGAAACATTTCAGGAACATGAAAAAATCTCCCATTCCCATGTCCCCAGGTTGGGGAAAGAAGATAGACAAAAGTCCTTAATTGCCTATTAGAAGCTAATTACTAGCATTCAATGTCCTGTGGCCTCCTGGAAGTAATAATGCTGACAGCGTGAAGGCTACTTCGAGCTTCAGAAGGCAGCTTTACTGAAGAGTATCCACAGCCAGATGAGAAAGAGGGAAGGAAGGAGCCTTTTCTTATGACTTCTTTAGGAATGAGCTGATCTCTTCTTTAATGCCCAAATGAGAATTTATCTTCCTCAGAAAAGGACATCCTGTTGAAGCATATTTTTTTAAATTTTTTTCCTTGAGGTTTTTTTGTCTGTTTTCTTTCATAGTATGGTTAATACAGAAATATGTTTTGTATGACTTCATATGTATAATCTATATCAAATTGTTTGTCATTTCAAGGAGGAGGGAAGAGCAGGAGTGAGAGAGAGAATTTGGAACCTAAAATTTTTTTAAATGATTGTTTTAAAAAATTTTCATGTAACTGGGAAATATTTAACGAAAAAAATTTTTTAAAATTTTTAAACTTACACTGATCTGCCATGATACCCAAAATAGGTCTCACTGATTTTTGTTGTTGTGTTATTTCAGTCATGTCTGACTCTTCATGACCCCATTTAGGGTTTTTTTTTTAGCAAAGATACTGGAGCAGTTTGCCATTTCCTTCTCCAGCTCACTTTACAGATGAAAAAACTGAGGCAAACAGGGTTAAGTGACTTGCCCAGGGTCACATGGTTATTAAGTGTCTGAGGCTAGATTTGAGTTCAGGCCTTCCTGATTCCAGGCCCTGCACTCTATCTGCTGTGCCACCTAGCTGCCCACTGATTCTGGGGATTTAAAATTTGGCCAGGCACCTTGGAAACTTTCCCTTATAGTTCAGAATCCCACAGCTGTGGGGGCCTTTCAGAAGCTATAACATCCATCCCCCTGCCTCCGTGCGTGTCAGAACATAAGCCTTGTGAAGCATCTGGCCTCTGTTTGAGACTTAGAGGCCTTAGGCAACAAGATAGTTGAGTCCTTCTTAGTAGTCATTCCAAAGTTCTCACAATTTTTAAAGTGGCTTTATTCTGCATTATAGGCAGCAAAATGACACTGAATATTTTAAGCAATGACTCAGATAAAGGCAAAGATGGCACTCTCATCAAATTTGCAGGTGACATAAGGCTGGTAAGAAGAGCTAACACAGCGGATGATGGATTCAGGACCCAAAACAGTTTTGACAGGTGACAACATTAGGTCAAATATGGTAAGATGGAATTTTTTTTTTTACTTAATAGTATTTTATTTTTTTCCAATTACACGTAAAGATGGTTTTGAACATTCACTTTTATGAGATTTTGAGTTCCAAATTTTTCTCTCCAGGACAGCAAGCAATCTAATATAGGTAATACATGTACAATCATGTTAAACATATTTCCACATTAGTCATGTTGTGAAAGAAGAATCAGAACAAAAGAGAAGAACCACAAGAAAGAAAAAACACACAAAAAAGTGAAAATAGTGAGCTTGGATCTACATTCAGACTCCATAGTTATTTTTCTGGATGGGGATAGCATTTCCATCATGAATCTTTTGGAGCTGTCTTAGATCATTGTATTACTGAGAAGAGCTAAGTCTATCATAGTTGACCATAGCAAAACATGGTTGTTACTGAGTACAATGTTGTCCTGGTTCTGCTCATTTCACTCAGCATCAGTTCATGTCAGGCTTTCCAGGTTTTTCTGAAATCCGTCTGCTCATCATTTCTTACAGCACTATAGTATTACATTACATTCATATATCACAACTTGTTCAGCCATTCCCCAATTGATGGGTATCCCCTCAATTTCCAATTCTTGGCCACCACAAAAAGAGCTGCTAGAAATATTTTTGTACATGTGGGTCCTTTACCCTTTTTTATGATCTCTTTGGGATAGAGACCAAGTAGTGGTGTTGTTGGAGCAAAGTTTGGTTGCCTTTTGGACATAGTTCCAAATTGTTCTCCAGAATGGTTGGATCAGTTCACAATTCCACCAACAATGCATTAGTGTTCCGATTTTCCCGCATCTTTTCCAACATTTATGGTAAGATGGAATTTAATGGGGATAAAGACAAAGTCTTACACTTAAGTTCAATCTCCTTCACAAGCACAAGATGGGGCAGGTGTGTGCAGACAGACCCATAAAAGATGGGGCAGAGGGAGGCACTGTGAGCTGTAAACAAAATGTGAATCACCAGTATGACATGATAGCTAAAAAGGCTTATGCTATCATGGACTGCATTAAGTACAGGCTAGTGTCCAAGACCAGGGGCATTGATAGTGCCCCTGTACGTAGCCTGGTCAGACCACATCTGAGGTCTGCTGTTTAGTGCTTAGGACATCTAGAGCTCAAAGGAACCTCAAAGCCCCACCATGTCTACCATGTTACAAATGAGGAAACTGAGGCTCAGGAAAATTGAATGACTTACCCAAGGTCACATAGGTAGTGTCAAGAACAGGATCTGAATTCAAGTTCTCCAACTCAAGAGTCAGTATTCTTTTGACTGTGCCTCATTGCCTCTTCTGAATGCCGTGTATTGGAGAGGAATTAGCGCACAGGAGAATGTCCAAGGAAAGGCAACAAAGATGGCAAAGGGACTGTACTTCATGTCGTATGAGGATAAGTTGAAGATGGTGCAATGGATAGAGTGTTAGACCTGAAATCAGGAAGACCCGAGTTCAAATCCTCCCTCAGACACTTACTAGCAGTATGATGGGGAAGAAGTCATTTAACCTCCCTTCATTTCACTTTCCTTGTCTGTAAAATGGCAATAATAAAAGTCAACCTCCCAGGGTGTTTGTGAAGATAAAATGAGGTCTTTATAAAGTGATTTACAAACCTTAAAGTGCAAGCTAGTAAGTACTAGCTATTGTTATTTTATATGTATTTATATGTTATTTTATATATTTATGTATATTATATTATATTACATTACATTTTATTATATTATAATATGCATAAGATATTATATGAGGTAATAAAATATACAATATGTTTTATATTTATATCATATATATTATTTATATTACATGTTTATATGAATGCTAGCCACTGTTATTTTATGCATTTTGTATATTATATCTATTTCTGTATTTTCTATATAAAGGGAAGACTTAGAAATACCTAATAACTCTCCCCAAGTATTTGGAGAGCTGTCCAGTGAAAGAGAAATTCGATTTGTTCTATTAGGCTCCAGAGAATAATAGATGGATGGCACAGAGAGGCAGATTTAGGCTTGATTTCAGGAAAAGCTTCCAAATCATGAGCTGTCCAAAACCTGAACAGGCTGCCTCCCTCCTATTGTGGTGGGCTCCCCCTCTCTGAGGCCGGATGACCACCAGTCCCAGATGTCAAAGAGGAGCCCCTTATTCAGACCCGAGTGATCCAAAATGGCCTCTGGGATTCCACGGAACACGAACATGGGCAGGGAGGATCAATACCCTTTAAGAAATACAATGCTAGTAGTCACCGCTGTATTCTCAGCTCTTGATGCTGCAGGTTAATAATATGTGTCAAATCTCACTTTCAGCTCTTTGTAACACTCATTTAAATGTCTTCTCTTTTCTACTCATCACTATCTGCTCCCAGTCTAGTGGGAGCTGCGAGGGAAGGAGGCTCGCAGCGAGTGCCCTTCTCCTCATTATGTCTACATAGGCCACGCCATCGATTGTTTCAACTAAACTGATCAGTGGCACGTAGAACGAGAAGTATATGGCATTTAGATGTTACAGTGGCATAGGAGCAATTCTGAACTCAGAGGAACTTTATAGCAGCAACAACGGTAATAACAACCCACATTTATATAGAACTTGAAGGTTTACAAAGCACTTTATCTCTGTTGATGATATTAGAGCCTCAAAACAATCCGATGAAGTAAGTGCTATTGTTATTCACATTTGACAGTTGGGAAACTGAGGCTGACAGAGTTTAAGTGACTTGCTTAGGATCATACAGCTAACAAGTATTTCATCAGTATGGGAGACACTGAATATGTCTCCCATCCTGAATAGATGTGAGGATTTCCTGCTACCCACCTGGGTAGAAGGTGTGCAGATTCCTTTCTCTGAATAGAAAGGGAGGACCAGTGATGGAAAGAAGGAGGAGGAGGAGGAGAAGAAGAACTAATATTTATATAGTGCCTTAAAGTTTGCAGTCTCATTTGATTCTTAAAACAACCCTGTGAAATAGGTGCTATTATTATCCCCATTTTACAGATGAGAAAACTGAGGTTGGTGGAGGCTAAATGATTTGCCTAGGGAAATAGAGTTAATAAGTGCTTGAGGCAGGATTTGAACTCAGGTCTTCTTGATTCCAGGTCTGGCATTCTACTCCCCACATCCCCTGGGTGTTGTAGGGCATGCCAATAGACCCTTTACACATGCCTATGATCTTGAAGCTCATAGGGCCATAGGTTTAGAGCCAGGAGGGACCTTGAAGGTCATATTGTCCAGTACTCTCATTTTAATATAAGAGATCCAAGGTCCAGGGAGAGGCAGAGATTTGCCCAAAGTCACAAGGTAGTGAGTGACAGAAGTAGGGATTTGAATCAAGTCCTCCTACACCATTCTCCGTCTTAATTCAGGGCTTATTCCAATTCTTGTCTACATCCTAGGGAGAGCTCACCATCTCAATAGAGTTTTGCCAACAAATGGCACTGTGGGGTCATTCACCTCAGCAGGTAGAAAGGGTCCAGCCAATTATGGGAGCCACAATTCATAGAGATCTAAAGCAAAAGGGGACTTCGGATGTCACCTAATCCAACCCCTTAATTTTACAGAAAAGTAATCTAGGACCTAGAGTATTTAAGAGACTTGCCTAAGAACAAGGAGGTTGTGACAGGTAGTTTTTGAACCCAGATCTTCTGACTTCAGAACCTATGTCCTCTCCATTCTAGTGGCTCCCCTGTTGCCGTCCAGGTCATGAATCTGGGCAATAGAACAAGGTTTTGTACCAAGAGTCCAACATAAGGTCAGAGCCAAGCAGGGTCAGATCACGGCAGGCCCAGACTCTTAGTGAGTAGATGTGGTGGAGATAAACAGCAGGACCTTCAAGGCCAGGTGGATGAGTAGAAGAGGTGTCAGGCCAGATAAGGCCCCACAGGGAATTGACTACTGGGTGAGCATATTGGGCCCAAAGAGTTCAGTGATTAAGCAAGGTCCTTTGGAGGCCTAATAGAGATAGTTTCATATGAGATAAGTGTAGGGCTTTGGGGAGAGAGGGTAAAATTGCAGGGGAAGAATCTATTCAAAAGGAAACTATGAATTTGAGTTATGAAACCATAGCAAATTCTGGTGTAGATGGAAGCGTTCATTGGTTGGTAAGAATATGGTCACACTCTGTGACCCTTTTACCTCTGTGGGCTGGTCAACTGCAGGAAACCCAGCCCACTGACTACAGCAGCCACATAAATAGAATTAAGACACTAGGATCTAAATCCATATGTTGGCTTGAGCTTAATCTTGGAAGATGGGTCTGGAGGCAACCTAGGAACCAGAATCAGGAAATGAAAATGGATTTGTAAGTCCATAATGCCATCTTTCTCAGGAACATTTCATGTCCTATCACTGCGTAAGGGACTTGACAGGGAGAGGGGAGAAAAAGCAATCCTTTCCTTTAAAAAAAATCATCATATGGTATAACTTAATAACCATCAGCAAAGAATAATCAAATATACAAAATAATAAAAAAGAAAATCATGGATAAGACCACAAACCCCAAAGAATTTTCACTTGGCAAAAAAAATGAGTATATTAACTTTAAGAAAATAACATTTGCTTCTGTGTTCCCTCTAACCTCTTTCTTCTTGTTATTAGATTTTGTTGCTGCTATTATGATTATTGTATAACATTTGTGTATAGTCATTATGTGTATATTATTGTACTGCTTCTGCTGCCTTCTTCTCAAATCACTTCATATAAGTCTTTCCATATTTCTTTGTGTTTTTCAGATATGTCACTTCTTGCATTGGAATAATATTCCATTCTGTGCATATGCCACAATTTATTCCACCATCCCCCACGCCTGGGACTTCAAGTTCTTTGCTATTACAAATAAATCAGCTACAAATATTTTAGTACAGATAGATATTTTTTCCATGCTTTTGATAACATTCTGTGGGTAAAATCTCTGTCGAGGGATCCATGGGTCAAAGGAAAAGATCAGCTTTTAGCAATTCTTACATGTTGTCCTATTGCTTTCCACATATATTGACCTAATTCATACCAGGCCAATAGTGGACCTATTTTCCACAACCCCACCAGCACTAAATTTAGAAAAAAAATGTGACTGTCTTTGCCGGATTAATAGGTGTGAAGATACAGTGCCTCAGAGTTGTTTTAATTTACATGTCTCTGATTATCAATCAGCAAGGATTTATTAAGCACTTGTTAAACACTTGCTTAACAAGCCTATTATACTTTAAAAGATTATTATTATTATCATTAACGATTGTTATTAATTATCATTATTATCATTCATTAGTCAAGCTTATTACGATTAAGGATTTCAACATCTCTTCAAGTAATTATCCAATCTCATTCAACAAACTATCACTAATCACTTGCTATTCACATTTCTTCCTTTGAGAACAGCTTCTTCATATCCTTTGACTTTATCAATTGTTGAATAATAAGAATTCATCATTCTAAGGCATTATGGTTTACAGAGTACAACCCAGTAAGGTAATTAGAATAAATATATCCCATAGTCTAATAGCCCAGGCTCTAAGCCATGGGTGGGGAACCCGTGGCCTCAAGGCCACATGTGGCCATCTAACAAACCTGATTTGTCCTATGAAGTTTGTATTCAGGCAAAGGGCCCCACTTGAGGATCTAGAGGGCCACATGTAACCTCGGGGCTTCAGATTACCCACCCCTGAGGGCTTTACAGACTGAGTTCACTCCTGCCCCTAAATGACTCTATAACTGACTTATTTTGATCCCACCCAGGATTGCCACTGAGAAATCTCCAAATATCGTTTAAATATAGCTTGTTTCTATATATTCAAAGATTTAGGCAAAATAATCACCATCTGCTATAAAATTCTCAAGGTCACAACACCTATCAGTCTTAGGACAGCCTTAATTTATCTCCACTGCAAATGCAGAAAACCCCTAGAAGGACAGAACAATCAATGCATTTGTTCTCCATCTCAAAGTTGTGATGATGGTTGGAGTCAATATAATTTACTTTTGCCTGTTTTAGATTTTTTTCAGAGCTATCAGCTTATTTAAAATGGGTTGTTGTGATTTCACACGGTCTCTTGTCATTTTATTCTTCCTTCTAATTTAGTGTTAATTACGGCCTAGCCAGTTGACAGTCTCACTGGACATATAAAGCTGATTCTGAAATGAACTCTGCGTTGGCAACTAGTCATTTTCTGCCTCCTAGGATATAGTAGATTTAATTTTCTACAATGCTATTCAAAGCTAACAATGATCAGCATCTTCCTCCTCTTTTCCTGAACAAAATAATCATGTTACACTGGCATTGGACTGAATAATCCAGAAACCTTTGACCTCTTTCTCTTTTTAATGCTGAACCATGTTTCCTTCATGTTTTTTGCGATCTTCTACTATTCCCAGCTTCACATGGGGAGTCATACATAAGATCATATGACCAAGGAAAGTTAAGTAACTCACCCAAGGTTACACAGGCAAGAAGTGTCAGATATAAGATTTCGACCCCAGAGTCAGTGCTGTCAAGGTATACCTTTGGAGGATCTGATCAAGTCCTTCATAGAATTTCTCTATTTTCCATTTCTACCTTCACAGACATTGCATCCATCACCAGTTGTCTTGACTTTTGTCCAGAGAGTGAGGTTGACACTTCAGTGCAACTCTGCCTCACTTCCATTCACACACGAGTCAAGATGTCGCCCCACGATGTCACTGGACTCTTTGAAAACAAAAGACAACAACAACAACAATCTCCCATTCGTCTGTCCACTTACACAACTACCATGTTAGTCCATATCCTCAACACATCTTTCTTAGATTATTAAGACAGTCTCCTAATTGGTCCCCCAGCTTCAAGTCTTTCCCTACCCCAGTCCATCCTACACACTGCTGCTAAAGTAAATTTCCTTAAATGCAATCTTATCATGTGATCCCTCAACAGTCAAACTGAGACCTGGGAGAGACCTTAGCTTAAAAAGGCCAAGGGCTCTCACTGCATCCATGCCATCTCCAGACCTCCTGATCTACATCTGGCCACTGGACCTAGATGGCTTCGGAGGAGAAAGTGAAGCTGGTGACCTTGCACGGCCCTCTCTCATTTAAATCCAATTCACTTGCAAGTGATGGCATCACCTTTCTGATGTCATGGTCCTCTTCGAGAAAAAAGGACAAACAACATCAACAGCCATGTGATTCCATTATTCAACCAACACCAGCAGCTTCCAATCACCTCTAGGATAAAATAGAAACTCCTCTGTTTATCTTTCAAAGCTCTATATAGCATGGCCTTAGCCTATCTTTCCAGACTAATTAGGCATTACTCTTTTCCCCACATTTTGTGATCCAGCCAGACTGGCTTTGTCTCTGTTCCTTGCATGTAATTCTCCATTATCTGCCTCTTTGCCTTTGCCCTGGTCATCATTTCCCATACGTGGAATGCCTGCCCTCCTTTCGTCTGCCTCATTTAGTGTAAGCACAGAAATATCATTTAACGTTTTTGGCAATGACTTGGATAAAGGGGTTGATGGCTTATTGGACTCATGTTTTGATACTCAAGACCCTCAGTCGCTCTCCTCTCTGACTGGAGGACTGGAGGGCAGAGCATTAAACCCACAAAGACTTCCTTTATGGAGGGCTCACAATCTTCCTGATAAATCCATTCTCCATGAGCAACTCAGTTTGGCTTCCACTTAATGAAATGATCGTCTCCCACACTGGGGACTCTCTGGTGCCCCTCTTCACCCAATCCTCTCCCTTTCAGCTTCTTTTTGTGTTGTTTTCCCCGTGAGATTGCAAGCTCCTTGAGGGCAGGAACTCTTTTTCTAATTTGCAACCCTAAGGCTTAGCCCAGTGCCTGACACAAAGCAAACATTTAATGAATGTCTAGTGAATCAAACTGAATGCTCATCATTTTTTTGCAGAATACACAAAGTTTGGAGAATAGCTAACACAGTCTATGACAGAGTCAAGTTCCAAAGCAATTTTGACAAGTGAGAACATTAGGCCAAATCTTCCCTTAAGATACAACTCAGAGGGGCAGCTAGGTGGCGCAGTGGATAGAGCACCAGCCCCGAAGTCAGGAGGACCTGAGTTCAAATCCGGCCTCAGACCAAACACTTCACACTTGCTAGCTGTGTGACCCTGGGCAAGTCACTTAACCCCAATTGCCTAAAAAAAAAGATACAACTCAGGTACCATCTTTTACATTAAGCCTTTCCTGGTTCCCCCCAGCTGTTGGTGTCATTCTTCCCAGAGCAGTATTTAACTACTTTGTATATATTTGTATGCTAGAATCGATTGTGTGACATGGGAGATGCTGGCAAAGGACTGTTCAGCGTGGCGTGCCCACAACAAAGAAGGCACTGTGCTCTAGGAGCAAAGCGGAATTGTAGTAGCTCCGAAGAAATGTGAGATGCATTGGGGCAGCTGGATGGTGCAGCGGATAGAGCACCGGCCCTGGAGTCAGGAGGATCTGAGTTCAAATCTGGCCTCAGACCAAAC
>NW_020954553.1:2945999-2948976 GCF_900497805.2 Vombatus ursinus
TCTCCACTCTAAATATTCATGTGGACTATTTGTGACTGACCTAGGGTACAGCCTTCTGAGCTCATATGGGTCTGATCAGCCATAGTTCAACACACTGTAACTTGATCCTAACATAGTGGTGTTATTTGGGTCCTTTCAGAATATGAGGGACAACAATGAACCAACCAAAATATTTATATGTGTACTTATCATCTCCCTCATTAAAATATAAATTACTTGAGAGTAAGGATTTTTTTCATTTTTTATACTTGTTTTCCCAGAGCGTAACACAATGCCTGGCATATAGGAGGTGCTTAATAAAGGCTTATTGATTAATTCACACTTCACCTGCTACAATAGATGTTGCACTGTCTTCATGGTGGTCTCCTTTCCAATGTTGAAGCTGGCAACATGAGCCACTCACCTGCCCCATGAAACTATCTTTTTAGTTTCCTTTTAGGGGCACATTGAAATCAACTCCTTAATTCACCTCTCCCAGGAGAACGTGGGAACCATCCTTCCAATCAGATGTCATTTCTCTCTATCTTCCTTGTCCAATTATAGCAAGAATGTCAGTATAACTGAGGGTTGGCTACTCCAATCTAAGACTATCACCTCAGTCATTGGACAAAGATCACACATTTCAAGATTAAATCAGTAATTGTAAATGTGCTAAAAACCACATGGTTCTTAGCACTCTCTGCTCCCTTTTCTACCATTCCATTGCTAGAGAAATATCGATCAATTCACAAGCATTTTACTAAACACTATTCCTTAGGCAGCTAGGTGGCACAGTGGATAGAGCTTTGGGCCTGGCATCGGGAGGATCTAAATTCAAATCCAGCCTCAGATACTTACTAGCTGTGTGACCCTGGGCAAGTCACTTCATCCTGTTTGCCTCAGTTTCCTCATTTGTAAAATGAGCTGGAGAAGGAAATGGCGAACCACTCTAGTATTTTTGCCAAGAAAACTCCAAATTCAGTCACAAAGAGTCATATATGACTGAAATGACTGGGACACAAAGAGAAAAATGAAATAGCCGTTGTCCCGCATGACACTTACTGATCCTTCCAAGAAGGAAGGAAGCAAGTATTTATTAAGTACCTATGATATGCCATTACTTTACAAATATTATCTCATTTGATACTCACGGCAACCCTAGGAGGTAAGTGCTATTATTATCCTCATCTTATGATTAAAGAAACTGAGGAAAACAGAGATTAAGTGACTTGCTCAGGGCCACACAGCTAGTACATGTTAGAGGTAAAACTTGAATTTAAGTCTTCTTGATTCCAGGCCCAATTCTTTATCTACTATGCCACCTAGCTGCCTCTACACCTAATGTTACCTTGTATTTACTTTGTAATAAATTTTGTATTTACTTATATGTTCTGTCTACAGATTAAATGTATACTTCTTTAGGTCAAAAACTGTCTTGTTCTTATGATCATATCCCCAGTACATCACATAGTACCTAGGAAATGTTGTTATTGTTATGCTTTCAGTTATGTCCTGCTCTTTGTGACCCCATTTGGGGTTTTCTGGGCAAAGATGCTGGAGTGGTTTGCCATTTCCTTCTCCAGCTCCTTTTACAGATGAGGAAACTGAAGCAAACTGGGTTAAGTGACTTGCTCAGGGTCACACAGCTAGTGTCTGAGGCCAGATCTGAACTCAGGTCTTCCTGACTCCAGACCTGGTGATCTATCTACTATGCTACCTAACTGTCCCTACCTGGCACATAGAAAGAGCTTAACAAATAAGTGGCTGTTGATGCAGGAGGCCACACAGGATAGATGGCCATGGAGAATTTTCATTTGTTTTCATGAGCTACCTGGTCTCCAGCATTCATCACTTTGTGGTCATTATGCTGGTGGTGAGCCTCTCTGGACTTGGCTAGACTTGTCCTTGGACAGCAGAGAGAGCTAGTCTACTCTTTCCACCTTGGTTGGACTTGACAGAGGTTTCATAGCCTTCAGGAGCCCAGGGGCACTCTGTCTGCACGATGGGACATCAAAGGAAGATCTTTGTAACCGCAGCACAGGTTGGAAATAGCCTTCCCGAGCCTTAAATCCATTTCCTGGTGACAGGGGGAAGCTGGCTTATTGGGAGAAGCCGGGGTGTGTGAGAAAAATTTGGTAGCAGCAAAGAAACCTAGGTCTACCCTAGCCTCCTTTCCTCCATTCCCCACCAGTAGAAGAATCCAGGGCTGAAAGTTCTAGGGCAGGGATGGGGAACCTGCATCCTCGAGGCCACATGTGGCCTCTGAATTCAAGTTTGAATTCAGTCAAAGACTGCACTTGAGGACCTAGAGGGCCACATGTGGCCTCAAGGCCATAGGTTTCCTACTCCTGATCTAGGAGAACGACAGCAAGCAGGATTTCTGATATGATGATGAGATTTCACAATAAAATCATAAATCAAAGATCTAGGTCCAAGGGACCTTAGGGGTCATTTAGTCCAAACGTGTTATTTTATAGATGGGGAAACTGAGACCCAGGGCAGTTTTGAGTGACTTCTCTAAAGTCACACAGGGAGTAATCAGGTTCTAGGATTAGAGGAGCGTAGATTTAGAGCTAGAAGGGACCTGAGGGTCCATCTGGTCCAAAGCCCTCATTTTAGAGATGAAGGAACTGAGGGTGAGAGAGATTAAGCGACTCCTCTGTCACTTAAATGCTTCAGACACATACTAGCTATGTGACCCTGGGCTTAATCCCATTTGCCTCAGTTTCCTCATCTGTAAAATGAGCAGGAGAAGGAAATAGCAAACCACTGCAGTATCTCTACCAAGAAAACCCTAAATAGGGTCACAAAGAGTCAGACACAACTGAAATAACTGAACAACAACTGGTCATACAACCCCCAACCCCCAAGTGTCAGAGGTGGGATTGAACTCGGGTTTTCTGGACTCCCAGACAGTGCTCTATCCACTGTCATACTGCCTTACACCACAGTGGCAAGCCACAAGACTCACTCTCTCTCTCTCTCTCTCTCTCTCTCT
>NW_020954553.1:2949030-2963642 GCF_900497805.2 Vombatus ursinus
CTCCCCTCTGTGTCTGTCTCTGTCTTCTCTGTCTCTCTGTCTTCTCTGACTCTCTCTCTCTCTTCTCTGTCTCTGTCTCTCTCTCTTTCTTTCTCTCTCTCCACCCCCTCCATCCATACTGCCCATCAATGTTCTCAGTTCTCCCTCAGGCTAAGAAATCTTTCAAAGGAAATACATCCACTCAAACAACCTATATCCGTCTTCCCTTGCCTTTCCTTCCTTACTAGCCACTCACTTTTCAATTCCTTGAAATATGCCTTCAGATACCACAATTCTATTGAAATAAATCTCTCAAAAGTTAGCAGTGATCTCATCCACTAAATCCAATGGGTTTGTCTCAGTTCTCATCCTCCTTGACTGTTGACTGCAGACTTCTTCTAGATAATCTGTCCTCCCTTGTCTTTCCTGATGCTCCTGGGCCCCCTCTATTACTCTGACCCATCCTCGGTCTCCTTTGCTGAATCACTGTCCATTCCTTATACCCTAAACATGGGAATGGTTTCCTCATGGTCTTTTACTATGTCCTCTTCTCTTTTGATATGCTCTTTTTAGTGATCTCTTCTACTCTTGTGGGTTCACTTACCATCTCTGCACAGTTAACTTCCAAACCTCTGTATCTAGCATTCATCTTTCTCCTGACCTCTAGTCCCAGATCACCACCTTCCTGAAGGATACCTCCACTTCAGTGTCTCATCAGCATGTCAAATTCAACAAATCTTAAAGGGAACTCATTATATTCTCTGCTAAACCTGCCAGTCCCCAAGATTTCCTTTCTGTTGAAGGCACCACTATCCTCTAGTCAGAGACCTTTGTAACCTAAGAGTCATTCTAGATTCTTCATCACCACAAATCAAATCAGTTTCTGGCCTGGGTGACTAGAATGGTACCCTCAACATTATGAGGGAAGTTTAGAAGAAAGGAACATTTAGGGAGAAAGGTAATGAATTCAGTTTAGAACACACTGAGTTTCAGATGTCTTCAAGACATACAGCTTGAGATGCTCCATAGGTAGTTGGAGAAGCAAGACTGGAGATCAGAAGAGAAGTTAAGGCTAAGTAAATTTGAGAATCATCTGAATGGAGAGAATGGCATCCATGGGAACTGATGAGATTGCCAAGTGAAAGAGAGAAGGGGGTCCAGGACTTTAACAGAAATGGGAGTTTGGAAGAGGGGGATTTAGATGCAAAGATAAATAGCTCGGTCTTAGACATGTTGAGTTTAGGTTATCTCAAGATATACAATTTGAAATGTCTAATAAAGCAATTGATGCTGAGGGACTGAAGATCACGGAAGAGAGTGGAGCTGAATATACAGGTCTGGGAGTTGTCTGCTTAGAGATATTAGTTAAGTCCATGGGATCTGATAAAGTTATTGAGAGAGAAAATATAGAGGGACAAGAGAAAAACACTTGAGAAAGAACCTTGGGCAAACATAGTTAAAGAATGTGATGTGGATGATGATCAAGCAAAGGAAACTGAGAAGGTGCAATCAGACAGGTAGGAGGTGAATGAGGAAAGAGTAGTGTCATTAAAAACCCAGAGAGGGAAAAGTGTCTAGAAGTAAGCAGTGGTGAGCACAGTTGAAAGTAGTGCACAGAATGACAAAAGACCATCAGATGTGGCAATTAGGAGGTCATTGGTAACTTTGGAGAAATCAGTTTCAGTTGAATGAGGGGGTTAGTAGCCAGATTGCAAAAAATGAATAAATGAGGAGAGGAAGTGAAGGCAGCAAGTGTAGACAACTTTTTCAAGGTGTTTGCCTAAGAAAAGAAGATAAGATATAGGATCATAGGTTGAGGGGATGGAAGGGTATAATGAAAGATTTTATGGGTGAGGGAGACCTGGGCACACTTAAAAGTAGTAGGGAAGGTACCAGTTGATACAAGAAGTTAAAGATTCAAGGAGGGGAATCAGCTGTACATGTAGAGGGGCTGGTCTTAGAAGGAGAAGGGCTACCTCTTGGTCAGAGACTAGGGGAAAAGAGGAGCGATTGGGAGATGATATGGGGGGAGGGGAAGATGAAGAGAATGGAAGAGAAAGGAGCACTTATAAATGGTCTCAGTTTTTTTTTCTTCAGTACAGTAGGAGGGGAAGTCCTCAACTGAGAGAGAAGGGGGAGGGAGAGGCATCGGAGACTTGAGGAGAAAAGAAGAGGTTTGGTATAACAGCTTCTGCAGAGAGAAAGATAGAGAATCATTTAGGAAGGAGTAAAAAGTGCAGTAAGGGTCAAGTCAAAATTGGACAACTGGAATTCACAACGTGCCCAGTAAGCACAGTTGTGAGATTTCCTCCAGAGAGAGTTTGTAGCTTCCAAACCCTCCTTTTTTGAAATTTGGAATGTTTTCCCATCTCCAGTCCTGAAGCAACTCTCCCGACTTCTATGAGCTTTCAGAGATCTCTGCCAGCATCCCAACAATCACATCATCCAGTTCTTTCAGTATATTGGAATGTCATTCATCTAAACCTGATGACCTGAACTTACCCACAAGGGAACGAAGCACTCGCTGTTCTCTTATTGATTTTTGGTGTTATCCTCCTTGATAGAGAAAATAGAAGCTAAAAAAAAAAAGCAATTCTGCCTTCTCTTTGTTGTCATCATCCTATTCACCACAAGCAACGTTCCTCTCCATTTTCTTTTGCCCCCCAGAATTGCCAAGAAAACACTATAAAAATTATTTTCTCCATCCATCACCTGGCACAATTAATTCTGAGTTTTAGCTCTCCTGGAATTATATGTATTCATTTTCTGTTATCTACCCTTGTCTCCATCTTCTGTAACTATTCTTTTTTCTTTAAATAAAGTTGTTTGAAGAGTACCCTGTGCATCTACATTGGTCCCTTTAATAACAGCTAACATTTATATAGCATTTACTATGTGCCAAGCACTGTACTAAGAGCTTTATAATTATTTTCTCATTTGTTTCTCACAACAACCCTTGGAGACAAGTGCTATTATTTTCCTCATTTAACAGATGAGGAAACTGAGTCAAACAGGGTTAAGTGACTTGCTCAGGATCACATTACTAGTAAGTGTCTCAGGCTGGATTTGAATTCAGGTCTTCCTGACTCTAGGCCTACTGCTCTCTCCACTGCATCACCTAGCTGCCTTTAGACAGTACCCTCTCTTCATCATTATAGCCATTGTTTTGGGCATCCTGTGGTTTCTAGTCCTATATATGCCACTAACTAGCAGTGTTGTTTTGGACATATCACTTCTATTCTCTCTGACTCTGGTTCTCATCTGAAAAAAAGATAATAATTCTTGCCCTGTCTCCCATGCAGAGCTGTTTTGAGAAACAATTAAGTCAACCAGATGTGAATGTGCTTCAGAAACTGTATAAGGCACTATTATTATTGTTTTTATGATGATCATCTGGGGAGTCCTAGATATGATCCCCTGCCCCAAAATTTCTCTTCTACTAACCTGCTGTAGTGCCTGAATTTCCACCATTAGACACAGACTTTTTTGTATTAAGGTATATTTCCCTCCTCTAAAGGTTTAAACTTCCTTGAGGGGAATAACATCTTCAGCAATTTTCAGTCATCAAGTCCCTAATGTTAATGAGTTCTTTAACACTTTTCCAAAGGCCCAGTTTTCTGAAAGCAGGATTTGATGAGGCAAATGAGAAGAGGGGTCTGTAGCACAGCCCTGCCCAGGGAGGGAAGGTCAGAGAGCTGTGTTGCTCTGGGAGATCATTTTGAAGACCCTGACTTTGCCCTGGGGAGGGAGGGATTTTGTCCATGATGGGGTCCTTACAAGAAGGTGCTCCCATCCAGGTTCCCAAGAACTAACCTCCCTGGCTCCTTCTTCCCATCTAGTATGAGTATTTGAGGATCTTAGCCAAATTCTTCCAGGGATACTAAACATCCAAAGTGACAGGACAGTCTGGTCTGCTGTGTAAGATGTCATGGAACAGATGAGGAAGCCTTCTACCATGAGTGACATCTAAATTATTTGTTCTTCCCAGGGGGAAATGGCAACTGAGATCTCTGCCCTGCAACCATGGATGAGAAAAGCCAACATATGCATCCCCCTGAACAATATAGTTGAGCACCAATCCAACATCATTTATTTCCATCCGTGCTCAACCCTTCAATGAATGACCTTCAAGCAACAAGCTCTGTTTAATTAGCTCCCCACAAATATCCTGGGGAGTTGAAATTGCTTGAGTTATTAATTAAAAGGAAAACAATGAGGAGAGAGAAAGATTCAATTCATGTACATATTTTTAAAATGGCTTTCTTTTCAGACCATTTTCACAGACAATGTCATTTGAACCTTATAACAGCCCTGGGAAGTAGAAAGGGCAGTAATTATTACCTCCATTAACAAATGTGGAAATAGAACCAAAGAGGTTGCATTTCATCCATATACCTGTCATCACCACCCTCTTGTAGGGACAAAAGGATTGAGCTCAGTCACTGAGCATCAGACATGCAACTCTTTTTGTTATTCGGTCATTTTTTTAAGTCATGTCCAACTCTTTGTGACCCCGTTTGGGGTTTTCTTGGCAAAGATACTATAGTGGTTTGCCATTTCCTTCTCTAGCTCATTTTTTACAGATGAGGAAACTGAGGCAAACAGGGTTAAATGACTTCTTCAGGGTCACACAGCTAGGAAGATTTGAGTTTTCCTGACTACAGGCCTGGTACTCTATCCACTAAGCAACCGAGTTGCTCATGTAACTCTAAGCTGAATCCACAGTGCCAGTTATTTTTCCACAGATACCCTTTTTGACACCCTGTCCAGATACAGACATGCACAAGAGCTAACCACAGACTCCAACACAGATACCTAGGAGCATAGAAATCCTACATGAGTTTCTGCCATCTCCTCCCACAAAGTCAACACCCATGATCAAAATGCAGAAGGATTGAAGAGAATAGCTGTGCCCATGGCCTCTTCACTAGAGTCTTCTTCCCTAGTCAGTTGTCCTCCCACTCTTCCATCCATGGCATGTTAAACATCACCAAAACTTGAAAAGTTTGGCATCTGTACACTAGTGTTATTTTCTAGAATTGACTCCATGTCTCCACCAACCCAAGTGCAGGTGGAGCCGACATAATTCATTTCCAGTTCATGGTCCCTGCTGTTGTTTGTCTTTCATTTTTTTTGACTAGGCAGTGGGGTGAAGTGACTTGCCCAGGGTCACACAGCTAGTAAGTGTCAAGTGTCTGAGGCTGGATTTGAACTCAGGTCCTCCTGACTCCAGGGCTGCTGCTCTATCCACTGCACCACCTACCTGCCCCATAGCCCTTCATTTTTGAAGAGGACCAATGACATCATAAGGTGATGTCTTGACTTGTATATGAGTTGGGTTTAAGTGAGGAAGAGTCACACAAAGTCATCAGCCTCACTCTCTCTTCCAGAGTCATCGAAGTCCAATGGCAGGGCAAGAGTCAAGACAACTGGAGAGAGCCTGGGATACAATGGATGACCTCAGAGTCTTCTTCCCTCATACCCATTATAAACAAGGTAAGTGTCATGCCTAAGGTCATACATAGGGTCAGTGGCAGACTCAGGGTAAGATTCCCACTTCAGGGCTTCTTTCACTGGCTCGCAATAATATATAGAAACCAGAGAAATGAGACAGTAACCTGTACCATTATTCATTCCTAGAAGTTGAACACCAAGTCCTGATTATTTTTTTGAAAGGGATAGAGGGTAAGAGATCGGCACCTCATAAAGAAACAACCACTTAGGTGGAACCAACTTGGACAGAGCACCATACTAATGAAATCCTGAATCTTCTGAAAAAGTGAAGCAGTCTGGACCTCTTCCCTCTCTGTTAGTGAGAATTTAATGTCTGCTAGTGAAACCAGGGGTTTGAAAGGCATTTAGCTAGCAGGAGATGATGGTGGAAAGTAGGGGCAGAGTTAGCTCTAATTCAGAAAGACATGTCTAAATCCTGCTCTGACATTTGCTATCTAAAACTGTTACTTAACCTCTTACACCACAGTTTCCTCATCTATAAAATGGGAATGATCTACACAGTACCTACCTGATAGGGTTGGTATGAGACTCAAATGACTTGATATATATACAGGACTTTATAGATGTGGTGTAAACATACCATTAAAATGTATATAAACACTAGCTATTGTTATTATTGCTAATGATAAAAAAAGGGGCATAGAGTAAAAAAGAGTGAGCTGGCCTAGGAGCCAGGAAGGCCTAGGTTCAAATCATGTTTTTGATACACAATGACCCTGTGACCCTAAGCAAATCACTTAACTTCGCAGCGCTATAGGCAAGCCTCCAAGGCTGTAAGTTGCAGAAAAATCATGTCAAAAAGAATTTATTAAGGACTCACTATGAGGCAAGGTAACAATCATTTATTGAGCACCTAGCATGTGATAAGCACTGTGCTAAGTGCAGGGGATTCAAATACGAGCAAAAAGAAAGAATAGTGCCTACCTTCAAGAAGCTTACATTTTAATTAGGGAAGGTAACACATAAAAGGAAGCTGAAAAGGTGGGAGTGGGAAGACAAGTGAAGGAGAAGGTGGAGGGAAGAAGCGGCATGTTGGTGAAGTCCAGAGAGTCAAAAGCACAGATGGGAGGGGAATAAAGCTTGGGTGTCCTGGGCCCATCCCCAAAATGGAGATCCTGGAAGGAACTCACCAATGGGAGAAGGGGGCCAGCATGGTTGGAGGGGTGTTCTAGGATGAGAAGGCCCCAGGTACCAAGGGAAGGTTCACAGTGTGAAGACAGATTTGTTCCACACTCTAGGGAACAGGTGCTAACCTCTACTATTAAAAGGAGGTTTTTCGTTTGGGAGTTCCCTATAGCCCTATAATGAAATAACAGTTCCCACCACCACCACCATCATCATCATCATCATTGTTGTTGCTATCACCATTTCATTTATCTCTTCCTATATTCAATGAGCTCAGATAGAAACAGCACTCAGGCAAATCACTGCCTACCATTGTTCTTCTGGGCTGAATGTTTGGCAGACAATTGTGCGGGTGAATAAAAGGATTGCTTTTTGTACCAGAATAAAATTGTCAGGTTGTCAACTCATCTTCTGCAGGCTCCCTGAAAGCAATGCTGGACAGCTCCAGCAGCAGCCAGGATGATGGCAGTGGCGTGGACCTCATCCTGCTCCCGTCTGGTCTTAATGGCTACAACAAGATCTCTATATATTGAAAAGCATTTTGTTCCACCTCCATTGTTGATTAGGAGTACCTGGTGTGATGAAAGCTATTAAAAAGCATTCTAAAATTTTATGGGCCATAGTTTTGTCTGTGATAATACTCTGCTTACAGTACTGTTTCTTCATTAAATTCTCAAGGATATTTGGGGCTTTGTGTTTGTGGTGTTGACACAATTTGTCAACTAACCCGGGGCCATTATTCTTATCTCCCCTTCCACTGGTACCTTGGACTGTGCCCTTGGGTCCCCTGGGCTCTGATTGATGAGCTTTTGCCTTATCTTGCCAGTTTTAGCTTCTCCCTCCCCTTCTAGTACCTCTCTCTGGGTTCTCATCTCTATCTATCTGGAAGAGTTCGTTTTGTTCTGTTTGACCCTAGAGGAACCTGGGTGAAATCTTGAGAATGACAGATTTGTGCTTGATTTGGGGGGAAATATCTTTATCAGAGCTACCAACAAAGGAAATTAACTGACTTGGGGGAGGGGGATGGAAGTCTTCAAGAAAAGGTTTGTCAGGCAGGATGTAGAGGGGACTTTTGCTCAAATATGGGTTGGTCTAATTGACTTCTGAGCTTCCTTCCTGCTCCTGTGATTCAATAAATTCAGCTAGAGAGAATATTAATGAAGAAAACCCTTTGGGGTGGAGATCGGTATGGGGAGTTACGAAGGGTTTAGACTGACAGAGAAATGAGAGGATGAAAAAATGGTGGGAACTAATATCTGGCCATAAAAACTAGGTTGTTAGGTGGTGAAGTGGGTAAGAGCACTAAACTTGGAGTCAGGAAGACATGAGTTCAAATCCTGCCTCAGATAATTACTAGCAGTGTGACTCTGGCTGAGTCACTTCACCCCTGCCTGCCTCAGTTTACTCATCTATGAAGTGGGGATAACCATAGCCCCTACCCCACGGTGGTTTGTGAGGATCAAATGAGATAATCCATGTAAAGCACCTTGTAAAACTTAAAGCGTTACACAAATACTAGTTACTATGGCTGGTGCCCATCTGGGCATTCCCCAATACATTCATCTTCCCGAAACCCTGATCAGCCCTCATACACACCCTGATGCTAAAGATGACAGCCTGAAAGCTGTTTCCTATTAGTCATCCTTATTAGTCATTCCCCCTCCCCCACCCTTGCCCCAGGCTCCTCTGCCAGGCATTCCCCATGAAAGTGACATACTCCCAGAAAAGATCAATTCAATAGAAGCTAAAAAAAGAGAGGCAATATGGCACACTACAATGGGAGCAGTACAATGGGATCACCGAATAAGGATGTTGTCCAATGTGTTTGCAACCCTTCCCAGCTTTGCATCACGTGCACAGATGATGAGCAAACCATCCTCCAAGTCATTGGTAAAAACTTTGAACACCACGAGGACCAATGAAAGATCTCTGGGGCACTCCACTAGAGAACTCCCTCGAATTGTCATCAACCTGTTTATGACTATGCTTTGGATTCAATGACTCTACCAGTCTTAATTGCCTCTATCTAAGCCCACATTTCTCCATGGGTAGAGCATGAGAGATTGTGTCAAATACCTTGCTGAAATCTAGGGAAAGTCTGTTTACACCAGTCCCCTGGTCTACAAAAACCTGACATAGCCTGGCGTTGACAAAGTCATGTGGTTCTTTATAATCACCACTGTCCTAACTAGATATTCACTAACTATCCCTTGGCAGCTAGATGGTGCAGTGGATAGAGTTCCTGGCCTGGAGTCTAGAAGACTCATCTTCCCGAGTTCATATCTAACCTCAGCCATTTACGACCTGTGTGACCCTGCACAAGTCACTTCACCCTTTTTGCCTCAGTTTCCTCATATGTAAAATGAGCTGGAGAAGGAAATGGCAAACCACTCCAGTACCTCTGCCAAGAAAACCCCAATCAGGGTCACAAAGAGTCAGACACAACTGAAAAACAACTGAGCAACAACAATTGGGGCAGCTAGGTGGTGTAGTGGTTAGAGCTCTGGGCCTGGAATCAGGAAGACCCAAGTTCAAATTCAGCTTCAGACACCATCTAGCTGTGTGACTCTGTTTGCCTTAGATTCCTCATCAGTAAAATAGGGATGATAATAGCATCTACTACCCAGTGTCGTTGTGAGGAATAAGTAAGATAATGATTATAAAGGGTTTGGTGCAGTATCTGGCACATAGTAAACACTGTATAAATGTCAGTGATTGTTATGGACCAGGCATTGTGCTAAGGGCTGGAGACACAAAGAAATGCAACTATGAACAGTCCCCGATGAGCTCACAATCTAACGGAGGAGACAACATGCAAACAACTATGGACAAACAGGATGTTGTCCAGTCATTACAGGTGTGTCCCGCTCTTCATGACCCCATTTGAGGTTTTCTTGGCAAAGATCGTGGAGCAGTTTGCCATTTCCTTCTCCATTTTTACAGATGAGGAAACTGAGGCAAGCAGAGTTGAGTGACTTGCCCAGGGTCACCCAGCCAATAAAAGTCTGATGTCAAATTTGAACTCAGGTCTTCCTGGCTCCAAGGCCAACATTGTATCCACTGGGCCACCTAGCTGCCCCAACAAACAAGATATATATGGATTAAATCTGGGGCAGTCTCAAAGGAAAGACACTAAAATGAAGGAGGTCCAGGAATGACTTTTTGCAAAAGATGGGACTTATTTAATTCTGTATTTCAATTCTATATCGATAGGGACAGGATCTCTGATTTCATCAGTGTGGGGAACTCCCTTTACCATTACAAGTTGGCTCCTCCTCTGGAGTCATATAGTCTTAGAAAGCTGCCTCAAGCAGGGGGGATTTGAGGGACTTGAGTGGTCCCATAGCCAGTATGTGTCAGAGGTGTGATTTGAACCCAAGTGTTTCCAGCCTTGAGGCCAGCACTCTATCCATAATGTCACTTCTTCCAACCCATGCTATCAGGTTTTGTTCTGTTCTTTCCAACCCGAAGACCTTTCTCCTTAAGCAGAGAAAATAGAAACAAACAGAAATTGAGTGGTCTGCCTTTTCTCTCCTATCTTTGTCATCATTCTACATGCCAAAAGCAAGGGTCCTATGCCTTCTCTGATCCTCCTCACTTTCCCAAAATAGCTCTTGTTGCCATAGCATACCACTTCAGCCTCAGTTCATTTCGACCTCCATTGTCCCTCCTGTCACAAATATTATCACTGTTTTTACAGGATCAGGCCATACCTTTATATCCATTTCTCTGATACCTGTCCTGTCTCCCATCTTCTGTGCAAAGGAACAGGAGTAGACTTGTGGTTTAATTCATATAGGGAACTCTCTGGAGAAGCAGGAAACTCCCTCTGCCAATGCCAATGCCAGGAGCCATCTTTTCATTGATTGAGAGAGAAGCCTAGAGCACTGAGGAGGGACAGCACTCACAATCCCTCAGCAGATAGAATGAAGAGAGCTTAGCAACTAGCTAACAAGGTGGTGCAGTGATTAAAGTGTTGGACCTGAAGTCAGGAAGACCCAAGTTCAAATCCTGCCTCAGATGCTTATTAGGCAAGTCACTTATTTAACCTCTCTTAACCTCAGTTTCCCCTTCTGGAAAATGAGGATAATAATAGCACCTACTTCAGCAGGTAGTAATGAGGATCAAATGAGATAACATATATGAAGTGCTTTGCAAACCATAAAAGCTATTATAGTTATTCTTTAAATATTTTATATAATTATGTAATTTACATAATTTATGTAATTATAAAATATTGTTGTTTTTGTTCGGTCATGTCCAATTTTTCATGACCTCATTTGGGTTTTCTTGGCAAAGATAGTGGAGTGGTTTGCCATTTCCTTCTCCAGCTCGTTTTACAGATGAGGAAACTGAGGCAAACAGGGTGAAGTGACTTGCCCAGGGTCACACAGCTAGCAAGTGTCTGAGGCTGGATTTGAATTCAGGTTCCACACTCTATGCACTATGGTGCCACCTAGCTGCCCACTAGTAGTAGTGTAATGGATTTATATAGCACATTAAAATTGGCAAACCATTTAATATAGTTTATTCCATTTGATCTGGAAATCTCTGGGACAGAAAAGGTTAGTTACAGAATGTCAGACACTAGTCGTAGACTCAAAAATCAAAAGCAAGAAGATGCCTTAGACAACATCTAGTCCAATGCCTTCATTTTACAGATGAGTAAACTGAGACCCAGAAAAGGTAATTGACTTTCCCAAGGTCACACAGGTAGTACATGTGAGAGGCAGGATTTGAATCCAGGTCGTTGCCTCCAGATCCACTGTCTCATGCTGTTTCTGTAGAGGCCTAAGGTAAGCTACTCCAGCTCCTAACTCTAGAAAGAGAGGGTCAAGCTGGAGGGGGAAAAACAATAAAGGAAAAATGCAGAACCAGGTTGAATACAGGCCACGCTTCAGTCCACGTGCCTAAAATGAAAGGAGGGGGAAATATGTAAATGTATAAAAATGTAAATATGTATAAAAATAATTACACAAAATAACCATATAAAATATATATAATGGAAAAAGTTTTCTTTACATTTGTTTAAATTTGAATAAGGATGTTTTATTCATTGCTATTACTGCCATTTCCTTTGTCACTTTCATTGTTGCTCCATTATTAAGAACCTGATTGCAGGGCTCCCAGAAGCTTTTCCGCAAGACGGATCTGGTGAGATTGGACTGGGGAGGGAGGAGGGAAGCCCAGAGCTGTACTGACCCAAAAGTAAAGCAACAACTGCACCACCAGAAAATATCTAAGAAGGGACACAACACCCTGCCCAATGCCTCCATCACTGCCCTCACCAAGGAGCCCCCACACACAGTCAGTCCCCACCATGGGAAGCAAGCACAGGAAATCCTGCAGGATGTGAGGTCACAGCAAAAATAACAAGGAAAGGGGCAACTAGGTGGCACAGTGGATAGAGCATCAGCCCTGGATTCAGGAGGACCTGAGTTCAAATTCAGCCTCAGACCAAACACTTGACACTTACTAGCTGTGTGACCCTGGGCAAGTCACTTAACCCCACTGCCTAGCCCAAAATAAATAAATAAATAAAAATAACGGGGAGCTGAAGATCTGCTTGAGGAAAGATTGATGGTGAATGGAGCTTTTCAGTGAAGTGCAGCATGTGAGTTCTGTGTCTTTTGTGTTCTGTCAACACAAAGCAAGGACTAGGTCAGTTCCTCAGTCAACAAATTGTTATGTGCCAGGCACTATCCTAAAACCTCATTTAAAAAGGGGAGGGGGACAGGTAGGTGGTGCAGTAGATAGAGCACTGGCCTTGAAGTCAGGAGGACCTGAATTCAAATCCAGCCTCAAACACTTGACACTTACTAGTTGTGTGACCCTGGGCAAGTCACTTAACCCTGTTTGCCTCAGTTTCCTCATCTGTAAAATGAGCTGGAGAAGGAAATGATAAACCACTCCAGTATCTTTGCCAAGAAAACCCCAAGTTGGGTCACAGAGTCAGACATGGCTGAATAACAACATTCCAGGCATGGGGAATGGCCAATGCAAAGTCAAGGAGCTGAGAGATGGAGGGTTGTAAGTAAGAAAACAGAGGGGTCAATTGGACTGAGTCATAGGCTATAGGAGGGAATGTTCAATAAAGCTGGAAAAAATGATTGGGACCAGATTATATAAGGCTGTTTTTGTTTGTTTGTTTTACTTTTAGGCAGTTGGGGTTAAGTGACTTGCCCAGAGTCACAAAGCTAGTAAGTGTCAAGTGTTTGGTCTAAGGCCAAATTTGAACTCAGGTCCTCCTGACTTCAGGGCCAGTGCTCTATCCACTGAGCCACCTAGTTGCCCCAGATTATATAAGGTTTTAAAAGCAAATTAGTGGAGTTTATATTTTATCCTACTAGCAATATAGGAGAGGGACATGGTAAAATCTGAGTTTAAGGAAACTCCCTTTGGCCACCATGTATAGGATGACCTGGACCTAAGACATGGAGAGACTTGAGGCTGGGAAACCAATTATACTTATCCCTTACACATCGTGACTTTCTCAATTGTGGTTTTGATATGTCACAGAGGTTGGCATAAGAAATTGAATGGGAATTGTTGAAGAGTTTTGGAGAAGCCACAGATAACACATGAAGGCCAGCAGACAACACAGAGCCTGTGTCCAAATATTTAACCCAAATTTTACAATAAAGTACTATAAATATCCCACAAAAGAAAAAGAAAAAATTCAGACTTCTCTAGTATGAAGGGAGGGCCAAAAAAATTTTACACAGGTTTTCCAGGTTAATCTCAGCCCCTAACGCCTCCCACCTGCCATGTAGAAGGCATGTAATCTAATTTAAGGTAGGCAAGAGATCATAAGAGTCTGAAGGAAAGTGGTAATTGTGTAAGTGGAGAAAAGAAGTAATATGTAAGAGATACTGTGAAGGTACGAACAATAAGAGGAGAGGTGGGCAAGATTGCTGAGACTATCAATGACTCCTTACCAGCTGTATTTAGACAATCGTGAACGTGGACATGCATAACCTACATGGGCAACACACACATCTTATATATATATATATATATATATGTATGTGTGTATATATACACATGTATTATATGCCTCTCTCTGGAGGTGTTACATATCTATCTACATGTATAAAAAGGTGAGGGGGTGGAAAAGGAGGGAAGGGTGGAGGGAAAGGCAGAAACAGGGACAGAGAGTCATGTGCATAGAGATGGTAGCTGTTAACCCATGGGAACCACAGAGATGCCCTTAGAGAGAAGAGGGAGGGAGGGAGAAGAGAAGAAGGCTGTTGTGGGCTAAACTTAAATTTAGCTTATCCAGCAGGTCAAAAGGTTGTTAACAGGCACTCATGAACAATAAAAATCCTTTTTTGTGGTTGTCCGACTCCTCGTGACCCCGTTTGGGGTTTTCTTGGTAAAGACACTGGAGTGGTTTGTCATTCCTTCTCCAGCTCATTTTACTGATGAGGAAACTTAGGTAAACAGGATAAAGTGACTTGCCCAAGGTCATATAGCTAGTAAAAATCCTACAACAGCCCAGGACAGAATCCTGGGCTTTTGTTTGTGCATTCTCTTTTACTAGAATGTGACCTTCCCAAAGGCAAAGACTATTGGGGGGTGGGGGCATTGTTTTTATTGTCTTCTTTTAATCCTAGGGCTTAGAATAATAGATAGTAGGTCCTTTGAATTGAATTGAATTGATACTGAATTAATTGAGAGTATAAAGTATGTTATACATAATATATATATGTATATATATACATACAGAGAGAGAGTGTATAAAATCAATTAGAGAGCAATCTGTGTTCTACCTTCCTTCTCCTGTCCTTATTCACTGAGCCTCTGTGTGCTGATCTGTAAAATGGAGACACTAATATTTGGTACTTCCTCCCACATGCAGTACTAATAGGATAATATCTTGAAAGTGGTTCATAACCATAAATCATCTTGTCAATATAAACTATCACTAATGATTCTGTCAAATCAGCCCAACTATCTATCAGTTCCCTGGGGGGGGGGGGGGGGGGGGAAAG
>NW_020954553.1:2963674-2974192 GCF_900497805.2 Vombatus ursinus
TTGGTCTCCCAGGGCTCAGCCACCAAGCATTATCTCTCTTAGATTCTAAATCGATAATGGCCAGAATAAGAGGTTCCACTGGGCCCTCAGAGGGTCCCAGACAAACCAGACAATCCCAGAAAATTTCAACAGACAGTGGGCGTGTAATGTAAAAGATCAAATCCATGAGCTGTCAGGCTTACTTGTTCAACTGCATAAAATATCCATCAGGGATCAATAACCTGGATCTTCCCTGGCTGCCTGTTATCTTACGAGTGGCCTCAAAGGGAAGAAAAAAAAAAAAACAGTCAGTTTGGTTTTTATTGCCAGTTAGGCAGGGATTTATCTCCCCTTAGCTACAATCACCGAGGGGTTGGCTGCTGGAGTGCCGGAGCCCGGTGTCAGCCCTGTTCAGTTGTCTCTAGCCACCAATTCAAGAAAATTGCTTTCAATTCAGAGTCAATAACAAAAGAGATGAGCAGGTGCAACAAGGCCAGGCCTTGAAGGAGGCCCCCAGCTCACCTGTGTGCTCTAGATACAGGGGAAAGTAAGAGGGAAAGAGAGTATAGAATGTCCCAAGAAGTGTGAGGGCTCTCCTGAGCTCAGGGCTAAGGGCCAAGGGGAAGAGGGAGATGTGACTCACAAGAGCTCTCTGGCTACCCGTGTTCACCAATTTAATCGAGTTGGGTATTGCTCCAGCAGCCTGACAGCATCCGCTTCTGAGCATGAAATTGCCCAGAGAAAACCCCAGAACAGAGGGCACTGTGACCTTGGCCCCTTGGCCCTTGGTCACTGGAGCTTTCAGAGAGGAGAAAGAGTGTTAAGTTGATAACAGGATGCATGTGGCGGGAGGGGGACCCTCCTCACCAAATCGGTCTTCTCTATCAAATCCCACTGGTCAAGGGGAAAAGTGTGGCTTCAACAGGCTAGGAAAGTCTGACAGACCTCCAAGGAACAGATCGAAAAGTGGAAGAATGCAGCCTGCCAACAGGATGCTCTGTCTACACTGTCCACCCTGGAAGAATGATTTATTTGTATGTTTCATACCAAGTGTGGGAGATGGGAGGAGATAGATCCAACTGCTCGATTTGTTGAAAAAAAAATTTTAAAGGATTAATCAAATCTATTGATTAATGTCACTTGAGAACTGGTAGCCTATAGGAATCAGCATTGGACTGAGAGTGCACCACTAACTGGATGTTCAGCTTCACAGAAATCACTGAGCCTGCCTATCTATCTGCGAAATGGGCAAGTTAATTCCAACCCTCACAGGGATACTGAAAAAGAATCAAACGAGCTCCTGGACACGAGGGTGTGGTTTGGTTTGTTTTTGTTGTTATTGTTATTGTTCAATCATTTCAGTCGTGTCTGACTCTCCTTGACCCCATTGTGGGGTTTTCTTGGCAAAGATACCAGAGTGGTTTGCCATTTCTTTCTTCAGATCATTTTACAGATGAGTAAACTGAGGCAAACAGGGTTAAGTGACCTGCCCAGGGTCACCCAGCTAGTAAGCGTCTCAGACTGGATTTGATGTCAGGTCTTTCCAATTCCAGGCCCAGAGCTCCGTCTGCTGGACCACCTAGATGTTCTTTTTGAGATGGGATAGAAAAATTTTAAAGTATTATGCCCATGGGGAGAGAGGGGGAGAAAATTTAAAACTCAAAAGCTTATGGAAGTGAATGTTGAAAACTAAAAATAAATTAATTTGAAAAAAATAAAAAAGGACTATGCCAATAAAAAGGAGGCAATGTGGTATACTAGATAAAGGATTGACCTTAGAATCAGGAAGACCTGGGTTCAAATCCTGCCTCTGATACATACTGACTGTGTGATCATGAGCATATGGTTTATAATCCCTCAGTACCTCCAAGCAAAGCTCTAAATTTTACAACCTGAAACTACAAGTTAGTATTGAGAAATTACTCATCTGTCTAAGTGGAAGGAGTTTCCATGCTGGGAGTTCCCCCAAAGGAAGAAATCACAGGTGGAGAACCAACAACAAAAAAAAAAAAAAAAGGAAGTAACAAACACAAATATCATTACTATTTAGGTCAGGAGGGACTCCAATTATGATACATGCCAGTTGCTCTCACATCTTTTCTCAATCTTAGAGTGATTCCTGATTTTCTCCTCCCAACTGTTTGTGGAAGTCCAGGCTGCCAAAGGAAGGAGGACAGTAGGAAGCAGACAAGAAGCTGACAGCAGTCAGTGCTTCTTCTCTGGCCGAGGCTGAGTTTGCGTACCAAAAAATCTGGAAAGGGGATGATATCTCTTTGGAGACCTCTGCCTTTCCTCCTTCTTTCTTTCTTTCTAAGCCCTCATCCTGTAGATAGGCTGCATGATGTAATAGAAAAAATGCCTAATTTGGAATCAGGAGAACTGAGTTCAAATCCCACCTATGATACTATGTGACCATGAGCAAGTCATTCTCTGAGTCTCAATTTTTCGTTTGCAAAATAGGACTGATAATATTCCCTGTAGTATCTATCTCACAGCGTTGTTGAGAAAGTAAGAGGATCATAGAGCAGATGAAAGGAGACTCCAATTGGGGCTTTTTTGGCAAGGATACTGGACCTTGGAGGACACCAATTAATCAGTAAACATTTACTAAGTGCCTACTATATGTCAGGCACTATGTGGAACACTGGAGATACAAAAAGAGGCAAAAGACAGTCCCTGCCTTCAAGGAGCTTACAATTTAACAAAGGAAATAACTTGGAAACAAATATATACAATGTTAAGCTATATACAAGATAAATAATTAACAGAAGGCAGCTAGGTGGTGCCATAGTGCATAGAGCCTGGAGTCAGGAAGAATCATCATCCTGAGTTCAAATCCAGCCTCAGACACTTAAGTCACTTCACCCTGTTTGCCTCAGTTTCCTCATCTGTAAAGTGAGCTGGAGAAGGCAATGGCAAACCATTCCAGTATCTCTGCCAAGAAAACCCCAAATGGGGTCATGGAGAATCAGACAGGACTGAACAACAGCAACAAAGATGTGTAAGGCACCCTCCTTAGTGCTGGGGCTACAAAAATGAAAAATGAAAAATACATGTCTCCGCCACAAGGAGTTCATGGTATGACAAGAGATACGACATCCACCTGAATAAGGGTGATTAAAGATAGAATATGATAGTGGCAAAGGGTGGGAAATCAGCCTGACTTCAAATCTTGGTAAAACTCCAGAGTACATTGTTAAATAGGTCCTTGTAAGCATTTAGAAAGAGAAGTGGCCATTCAATTCAATTCAATAACCACTCCTTAAGCACTGCTGGAGATAAAAAGACAAAAACGAAACTGTCCTTGCCCTAATTTTATCTTATTAGGTGAGGGGTACAAAATATGCAGAGATAAGTAAATAACTGGGCTTGCAATCAGGAAGACTCATCTTCCTGAGTTCAGATCTGGTCTCGAGCACTTACTAGCTATGTGACCCTGGGCAAGTCATTTCACCCTATTTGCCTCACTTTCCTCATCTGTAAAATTAGCTAGAGAAGGAAATGGCAAACCACTCCAGTATCTTTGCCAAGAAAACCCCAAATGAGATCAGGAAGAGTCAGACATCACTGAAAAGACTCAACAACTAGAATTAAGGGAGATTGGGAAAGGTTTCCTGTAAAAGATGGGATTTTAGCTGGGACTTGCAGGAAATCAGAGAAGTCTTGTTCATGGAACAGCCAGGAGGCCAATGACACTAGATCCAAGAGTACACAGAGAGGAGTAGCTCATAAGAAGACTGGACCAACATACCCTCCTCCCATTTTACAACTGAAACTGCAGCCCAGAGAGTTTAAGCAATTTGCCCAAGGTCACACAGGCATAGCTGGGATTTGAACCCAGGTCTTCCAACTCTGAAGTCAACTATCCTTCCATAGTCCCAGGCTGCATTTAGAGCTCTCTGCAATCTGTAAAGCATTCTATAGCCATTGTCTATTCTTAATATCCCATGTCTCCTTTCTGCTTTCAGCTCTCTATAAGAGTGGGAAGATGATTTGATGAACTCACAGTTGGCTAAGGTGTTAGCTGAGAGTTAAGATGTCATCTTTCCCAGGTTACTGGCTCTTCTGGCATCCAAAGGATCCAGGAAGAGTGAAGATTTCAGCCTAGAAAAGGGAAAGAGGGGAGGAGAGAGACTGATGTTCCTCCTTCCTTCCCAGCTCAGGCTGCCATTGGTACCTGAGTCATTTCTATGCCTTTACTTCATCCAGTGGGTGTAGAAGGCTGGAATTCTGGGGCATGGGGGAGGGGAGGTGCCCAATCTCCCAGCAAGGACTCCTCAAGGCGATATTCCTCTGAGTAATTAGGCAGACATTAATGACCAATTAAGGATTCATGCTTAATTGGCTGTGCTGGCTCTCAGCCTTCCCAAGCATCCTCCTGCCTGGTGCTTGGGAGCAGGGGACACACTGACATTTCCCAGCTCTCTGCTAGTGTTCCCTGTCACTGGCAGTGTGGTATTTGGGGAGATTTAGGGGGGTGGGAGGGGAAGAGGAGGGAACATGGCAGATGCTTCATTTTCCAGTTCTGTTAAGAAATTTAAAAGATGAGATTTCATGTTTAGAGGTATATTTGAACAGAAACTTGAACCTCCTCCCCTTTCCCTGCAGCAGGAGTAGGAAACCTGCAGTCTCAAGGCCACATGTGGCCCTCTAGGTCCTCAAGTGTGGCCCTTTGACTGAATCCAAACTTCATAAAATAAATCCCCTTAAGAAAAGGATTCGTTCTGTAAAACTTGGACTTAGTTAAAAGGCCCAAGGACCTAGAAGACCACATGTGGCCTCAAACCTAAATGTTCCCCACCCCTACCCTAGGGGGATTCAGCCCCAAGACCCAGGAGTCTTGGAATCCTGTAAGGATAGGGTGGCTGTGAGGTCAGATAGCCTTTCTTATATTTCCTCATCAGATTCAGAAACTTTCTGATGCCAGGAATCTGAACTCACGTGTGTTTTCCTTACATATGTGTCTTGCCTCCTCCAACAGAGTGTAAGAGCCCAGAGGGCAGGAATGGCCCCTTCTCCTCTTGCATTCCTCTCAGTACCTAGCATTGTTGGGGATTGGTAAAATTATGAGGTTGGTCAAGCTTGTCTTCTGTGCACAGCTGCCACCTTCTGCCCTTTAAAAAAGCATGGGCCCCTTCTCCAAGAAATTTGCTCACACAGAGAGGTGTTAATGAATTAATGGGTTTCCCCTCCCAGGGAAACTGACATTTTATTCAAAGCAGAGCTTTGAAGGAAATTCTGGGTTTGAAGAGGAAGGAGGAGAGTATGTATTTCAAGTGTGCTTATGAAGCACCAACTTCCAGCAAGACCCTATGCTAGATGCTGGGAGTGCAAAGACAGAAAGAATAGTGTCTCTGCCTCCAAAGAATGTACATTCTACTGTTGGGAAAACAATGAGCAAACAGATGAAGTAGATGGCAACCTTGGAGGAGGGTGGTATAAGCCTTACCCACTAAGGAGATTAACAAAGGTTTCTCACAGGAGAGGGATCCTGAGCTGAGTTAGTGATTCTGAACAGCCAAAGTGAGTGATGAGAGAGCGTATTCCAGGCACTTCAGGAGGTAAAGAGGGAACAACTTGTACAAAAGCATAGGAGACATCTTGAATGACAGTGTCCAAGTGGGAGAGGGAATGACACAGGGGCCAGAGAATTGACTAGTTTGTCTGCAGCAAAGAATAGGATATTAACCTGGCCCAAGATTGCAGAGAGCCCCAAACACTATACAAAAGAGTGTGAACTATTTTCAGGAGGAAATAGGGAGCCACCAAAGATGTCCTAGCAGAGGTGGGATGTGACCAGAGCTAAGAGAGATTTTTTGAATAAAACCATGAAGGAAGGACTGGAGAAGGAAGAGAATAGAGGTAGAAAGACTTACTGCAGTAGTTGAGGTTAGGTCATAGTTAGAACCTATATAAGGGTAATGGCACTGGGAAGACAGCCTCAGTATCCTCATCTGTAAAAGGGGATTCATAATGGTACCTATCTCACATGGTTGTTGTGAGGGTCAAATGAGATAACGTATGTAAAGTGCTTTGCAAATCTTAGATCAGGGGTGGGGAACCTGCAGCCTCAAGACCACATGTGGCACTATAGGTCCTCAAATGCAGCCCTTTGACTGAGTCCAAATTTTACAGAACAAATCTTTTTAATAAGGGGATTTGTTCTATGACATTTGGATGCAGTGAAATGGCCATACCCAAGGACCTACAGGACCACATGTGGCCTTGAGGCTGCAGGTTCCCCAGTCCTGCCTTAGAGCATTATATCAGTGTTAGCTATTATTGCTATTATGAGAGAACAGATGGGAAAGATACCATGGAAACAGTAATTATAATTGATTGGAAATGAGAAATGAGGGAGAGAGAAGAGTCAAAGACAACCCCAAGATTTAAAACCTGGGAAGCTGGCTGGAATATAAGCAAGCTCTTTGACTATTCGATTTTCATCTCAGTATGGCCAGTGCCAAGTATAGCAGCTTGCACATAGTTGGAGCCTAATTAAGTTTTGCTAAGCAAATTGAATGGGGTGAATGGTGGGAGCACAGAAATGCTAAAGTCACAAGGAAGAACAGAGTTAAGGGAATCATAATAAGCTCCTATTTGAGACATGTTGAGTGTAAGGTGGTGCTGGGACGTTCTGGTGGAGAAGTTCTGGAGACACCAACAGAAGTGGGTCTGGAGCTCAGGTCTGGACATGGAGATCTAGGAGTCAATTGCATAGAGGATATGGCAGAAACTCTGGGGATTTTGCAAAGGGAGAGAAGAGAGAGGGAGAGAAAGAGAGAGAGAGAGAAGAAGGTAGAGAGAGGGGGTGAAGAGAGAGGTGAGAGAGAAGGAGGGAGAAAGGAAAGAGGAAAAGAAAAGTGATGTGTGTGAAAGAGAAATGTGAGAGAAAAAGTTGGAGAGAGTAGAGGAGAGACAGAGACAGAGGAGGATGTGTGAAAGAGAGATGTAAGAGAGAGGGAGGAAGAGAGGGGAGAGAGAGAAGAGAGGGAAAGATATGTGTGAAAGAGAGATGTGAGAGAGAAAGAGGGAGACAGGAGACATGAGAGGGAGGTAGAAAGAGGAAAAAGAGAAAGAAGAGAGAAAGAGAGAGAGAGAGAGAGAGATCCACCCTCTTTAAGAAGTCCAGTAAGAATCAAGTCAACAAGCATTTATTAAGCACCTACTATGTGCCAGACACTATACTAAGCACTATACAGACATACAAAGAAAGGAAAAGAAACAGTCCCTGACTTCGTGGAGCTCCTAGTCTATCTAATGGGGGAAGATAACATGCAAACTACATACATGCCAGATAAAGATGGTGTAGATGGGAAGACATCTCACAGGAAAGGAGACCAGGAAAGGCCTCTTACAGAAGGTTGGATTTGAGCTGAGTCTTCCAGGAGGCAGAAGCTGGAGGTGAGGAGGGAGAGAGTTACAGGCATGGAGGGCAGTGTGGAAGCTGGAAAGCTTTGCACAAAGAACAGCCGGAAGGTCAACGTCTCCAGATCAGAGTATGCACAGGGAAGAAAAGTACAAGAAGCCTGGAGAGATAGAAAGGGGCCATCACTGGTTGGCTCCCCCATTCCTAATCCTACCCATCATTGGAAATCACATCCTTATTCTGTAAAATAAAGACGCAGGAACAGATGACTTCTGAAGCACCTTCCAGCTCTGACACCTTTTATTCCTGGGACCATTTATATCCAGTTTCTTCTTTTTTTTTTTTAATTTAAGTTCTACTTAAGCACAACTCCCATGGCCTCTGTATCCACTCAACCTCAATCAAAAGCTGAAATGGCCATACCTTAGCCCAACCTTGCCCCAAGGTCTCCTGAGCTTGGCTGTGAAGGAGGCAGGGTCCATACTATCTGTCTCCCTCAAGATCTAGTTGCACATCCATAAAGATGTCAATAGGTGAGAACAATGGGCCCAACCTAATGAGATAAGCTGCAAGAGGAACAAATGGGAAGGTCTCAAGGTGCTCTCAGAAGTTCAGCGGCCAAAATGTAGGATGCCCCACTCAGGGATGGCTGATCAATAGTTCAGGGAGGGCTGAAGGGGTTAACACGCTGCCCATTTGGCACTCCTGTGGAAGGAAGCCATTGGCTAGCCAGGAGCTGATGATGAGGGTGTGAGGGACCCCAGAGCTGGGGCCATGTCTCAGTTTTCTGGGGAGCTGGCTATGCTCCCACATCCCTTCATTCAAGGCTTGCATTTTCATGCTCCTGACATGCTACTGCCTGAAATTGGCTGCTATTGATCGAGCAAAACAGAACTTCATGAAATATCAGCACCTTATTAAGAGCTGAGCTTAATAGAGTCATCTATTGTCCAATTCTCTCCCTCCCCACAGAGACTCACCACCCTGCCATTCATCTCCTGGGCAGGAGCTCCCAGGGCTCTGTGGATTTGTCTTTCACTAATATCTTAATGTTTGGGGAAGGAATGTTTTTGGGAGAGAAGGATAGAGGCAGATGTAGCCAGAGTCCTAGAAAGGTGAAGTTTTATTCAACCCACCTGCTTAGGCAAAATCCACAGAGGGAATGAACTGGCACAACATGTCATCTCCCACCTCCAGGCTCTTGCCCAGTAATGCTTTCTTTCCTCACCTCTTGGTCTCTTGGAATCCTCCTAGCCCCCTTCAAGGCTGCCTACTCCACTAGCCCTTTCTTGATCTCCAAACTCCTTCTGCCCTCCACCAAAATGATTTTGTATTGATTTTGTATATACTGTGTATTTATTTATCTGTGTCCATACCCCCTTCCTTAAGTAAGATAACATTTGTAAACTCCTTAGCACATTGCCTGGCACACAATAGGTACTTAATAAATGCTTGTTCCCTCCCTCCCTTTCCTCCTTGAGGGCAGGGAATATATATATGTATTTCTAGTGCCTAGTGAACTTCTTAGCAAATAAAGATGCCTAATAAATATTTATCAGAGAGAAAAAGAGTGAAAGTGAGGTGAAGTGGAGTGAAGAAGCGAGGTGAAGAAATGAGGCAAAGAAATGAAGTGAAGAAGTGAAGTGAAGAAATGGAATGAAAAAGGGAGGTGAAGAAATGAAGTAAAGAAATGAGGTAAAGAGAAGTGAAGTGAAGTAAATGAGTAGAAGTTTGTTCATTGGTGGCTCTATCAGGACCAGGCCCCCAAGTAAAATAGGTGGAATTTGTCTTTGACTCTGAGACCAGAAGGACTAAATGTGCAAAACCAAGAGGTTTTGTATCTAATAAAGAACTTGGAAAGTCAAGGAAAGATAAACCTAGAGGACAAATGCTCTAATGGTGGAATTTCTGGCATCAGGAGGGGAAAGAACTTTAGAAAATAAGGCTTCCCCAGTGAGCCTCCATTAGGCCAAAGAGGGGCCCAGACCTTGCAGGTGGACAGTTCTTCCCAGTTGATATGACTGCAGGGACACCAAAAAACTGAGGAGCCCAAATCCCCACTCTGACCCCAAGCACACACAAACACACACACACACACACACACACACACACACACACACACACACACACACTGCTTTAGAAGGCTGAGACTAGCATAGGACCCAGGGGTCCAGACTCCCAAAGCCAGGTTCTTCCCATTACAGCACAGGGCCAGAGATGGGAAAGGGACCCATAACAGGGAGAGAGAATAATCCTCCCCCCACGAGGAAAGCAGGGGTAGCTATCATGGTGCTAATTACACACAGAGACTTAGGAGTCCCTAGGAAGGTATCCACAAGTCAATGATTTGACCCAGTAGCAAAAGCTCTGCACTAAAGGAGACCTCTCTGAATCTCAGTTTCTTCATCTGTGAAATAGGGAGATTGGACCACATGATCTCTGAGATCCCTTTCAACTCTCCATCTATGATCTGCATGGCTTGTGGTCCTCTCCCCATCACAGCAGCCACTTCCCAAGGGAACAGAAGCAGGTTGTAGGCCAGCATCTTTTCCCACCCTTGGAAATCTAACTTTCCCCACCCGAGAAGCAGCCAGTAGAGGACTCCTCACAACTATGGAAATAGCCCAGGATTTGGACTCTTAAGTATTAAGAGTCAAGAAATACACTACCACCCCTTCTTTTAATCCCAATTTTACTACTAGTTGTTTAACCACTTTGGGCCTCAGTTTACTTATCTATAAAAAAAAAAAAGGGAGGAGGTTGGACTAGATGAATAATGATTTCCCTGTCAACCCTAAATCTGTGGTCCTACTATTTACATCAGTAACCCTAGACAAGTCATTCGAGCCTCAATGTCCTCATTTGTAATTTTTTAAAATGGGGGGAAAGAGCAGGGAGGGGTTGGACTAGATGGAATATAAGTTCTCTGCGAGTCCTAAATTTGTGCTCTAACTATTTGGATGACTTTGAACAAGTCACTTCCCCTCTTTGGGACAATTTCCCTATGTGCAAAATGAGGGGGTTGGACCAAGATTATTTCTAAGGATGTTTTTACTTCTAAAATCTAACTGATCCTGAGATCCTACAACTGTAAGACACGTGAATGCTCTCTCCTAGGAAAAAAAAAAAAAAAAAAAAAAACACCACAAATCCATCTCCTCCACTCCCTC
>NW_020954553.1:2974204-2976367 GCF_900497805.2 Vombatus ursinus
CCTCCACTCCCTCTATCCCAATGTCTGAAATTTCACTATTAACATCTCGTCTCTTAAGTTGTAAATACTCCCAAGGGGAGTTGCATTGAATAAATATCAGTTTACTTCCCACCCAGATTGAGGAAAGGGGGTGGGGGAAGAAGATGGAATTGGGAAGGAAGGAAGATATAGTCCATTAACTTGGTGCCAGCCCTCGAAAGTGACATCCTTAACCAAATGTCTGGATTTGAGTTAAATAAGGGAACCAGCAGCCCCATCCAGACATACCTAGCTTCTCCATGCCCTTCAGCTTCCAAAAATCCCCAGGTAGACAGACAATTCTAAATGGAGGGGAGGAGGGGAGGAGGGGAGGAGAGGAGGAGGGGAGGAGGGGAGGAAAGCAGTTAACTGTTTTAAGTATGTATTCTTCTTAAGGACTGGCATCCCATTAGCTGTAACATCAATTTCCTTTAGAGCAGGTAGGAGGTTTTGAATTTAAGCTGGCCCCACCTGAAGATAACAACCCACAGATGCACTTAGAATCCATTCCGAAAAATGGGAGCCTTCATCACCTGGCAGTCTTGTTGTTAGAATGTCTTCTGTATAATGCAGAGAGTGTGGCTTTGCATAATGAGGCTAGACAAAAGATGAAATGCAGTTCCCAAGAGTAGCAGAATTCAATCAGAAGCAAGATTCCGGAATGAAGATGATTTGGGGCTTACAAAAGAGACTGAAAGGAGGTTCTCACCCATAAGTGTTGGGTACAGGACATCTGCCCCCCAAAGCCAAGGTTCTGCCCTGTGGAGGTATTAAACCTGATGGAGATCGGGGACTGTCCTCCCTGCCCCATTTCCTCTCCATCCCATCTAGAATCCCATCCAACATGGCCCCAGTATCTCCCCTCCCTTTCACAACCAAACTCTTAGGAATAGCTCTCTATTTCCTCTCCTCTCACTCATTTCTCAACTCCTTGAAACTTGACTCATCTTCCTGAGTTCAGATTTGGCCTCAGATATTTGCTAGCTGTGTGACCCTGGGCAAGTTACTTCACTCTGTTTGCCTCAGTTTCCTCATTTGTAGAATGAGCTGGAGAAGGAAATAGCAAACTACTTCAATATCTTTGCCAAGAAAACCCCAGATGGAGTCACAAAGAGTTGGACAGGACTGAAAAATGACTGAACACATGTGTCAGGCACTGTGCTAAGCTCTTTACAAATATTATCTCATTCAGTCCTCACAACAACCATGGGAGATATGTCTGATTATTATCCACACTTTACAGTTGAGGAAACTGAGGCTGGCAAAGAGGTTAAATGAGTTTTGAGATACAATGAGCGAAGGTCAACCTGTGTCCCTACTAAGTTCAGCATTGATAAGGTGAGCCCCTGGGAGCAGGGGACCACCAGGTTGACTGAGGTGAGAGAAACTAGCCCAGGTCAGAAATGGAGTGGGTTAAAGCTCTCTTGCTAATCAGATCAGAGATCAGGCCGTGAGTAAGCCCTGCACTTCCAATCTGGGCAAAAAAAAAATTGAAGAGGTCAATTTCCCTGGAAAAGTTAGCATTTGAATCCATGATCAGAAAATTTGAGAGCTAGAAGGAACCTTCAAGATGATTTAGTCCAACCATTTTACTAGGGGAAGCAATTCAAGGTTTAAGTTAATACCCCTTCCTAGACAGCTCTGCCAGGTACCTTTTGTATTTGGTCAAAAGAGTATTCTGGTAGCGTGGCTTGAAAAGAAACCTATATACAAGCTTGGGAAATCAAGAATGATTTATGGGTCAGACTGACAAGCACATGGACCTGCAGAGGATATCACTAGTTCAATATAAACATGTAAATCTGTCCAAAGTAACTTCCATAAATTGAGAATATAGTTTTTAACACGAATCCTAAAATACAAGTTAACATATATTCCAGAAAAGAGGATGGAATTAAATTATAAATTAATAATTCCCCCAGATCCTAGTGAGTTTGTGTGACATGAGATCCTATAGCTTAACAGTCCCCAGCTCAGATGTAAAGATGAAAAGGAGAAGGAAGAAAGAATGGAGTGTGCTATTCCTGTAGGGGAGGGGGGAAGAGACATATGGACACAGAGAGAGATGAAGAAGGAGGAGGAGCAGGAGGAGGAGGAGGAGAAGAAGAAAAAGAAGAAGAAGAAGAAGAAGAAGAAGAAGAAGAA
>NW_020954553.1:2976403-2993697 GCF_900497805.2 Vombatus ursinus
AAAAGGAGGAAGAAGAAGAAAAGGTGGTGGTGGTGGTGGTGGTGGTGATAAGGAAGGAAGAGCTTTATAAATTATAAAACAAAAATTTCCTTCCTCTTGCATGCATATTCCTAAGTTCTTTCTCATTTCACCCTGGGGACTGGAGACAAAATCTTCTACAATTTCTAATTGAGTAAATATGAAAATTGTGGCCTGCAGAGTTAAAGTGACTTGCCCAAGATCAGAATTCTCGTCAAGGGAAGTAGGACCAAAGCTCCTGACTTAGGTTCCAGGCAGGGGGGTGCTGATAAGTGCTTAACAATGGACTTATGGGGGGAGGAGGGGATGTATGTGTGACACATTTCTAAGTCTAATTTGCACTAGCCATTGTCTCCATCATTTTCTAAAATCTAGGCAATCAACAAAACAATAAACTAAGCCCTGATTTGTAGCATTTGCCAATTTCCAAGGTGAAAATTTAAAGATAGGCTCTCAGTTGGGGCTGACTCCAGCACCACCCTGGTCCAGAACTCCTTCCACCATCTCATGCTTGTATATCACAGAAGGTGGAAAGGAAGGAAAACATAGAATTTGAGAAACAGCAAAGACCTCATAGGCCATCCTGTCCACTATAAACACAATATAACACACCCAACAAGTGGTCATCCCTTCAACAGCCTCAGCTTTATTAAAAGAGGTTTAGGATGTTATTTTTCAAGATCGTAACATGTTCATATTCATCGATTGATTGGTAAGCACTTTGTGCATCCACATTAGTCTCTTCAGATAAATCCCAATTTTTTCTCCCCATTGGAATTATTTCCCTTTGTATCTTCAGAATTTATTTATGAGTACCCTTCATCATTCATGGGTTGACTTCCCCTGTAGTATTTTAATCCATAGGATTCTACCTCTCTTCCTCTCAAACCTTTTGAAATCTGTTTTCCCAAAATGCACATGCATGCCAGAATGATCCTGAATCTCCACACCTCTATCACAAATTTTAAGAGGGAGGGGTCACTTCCCTCCAGAGTTCCCATCATTTCAGGCCCAGCAAACAGTTCCTCCCTGTTAGTGAGAATCAGATCCAGAAGTGAATACTCCTTATTTGTTCCTCCATATTTTGAGGGATGAAATTATCATCAAGGCAAGTCCATAAGTTATCAGTAGCTCTGCTTTAGGCAGAGAATAACATCCAGTAGATTTCTAAATAACTGAAGACCCTTGTCAAGCAATGTGCCTGTGTGCCAAACTCTTCATCCATGTCTTCTTTCTGTCCAGGTGGTCTGTAGTACTCTAATGATTGAAATCCTATCTATTTCTCTCTCCATTGACCTTCATCCAAATACTCTCTATCATTCTTTCCCCCTCTGATTCCTGGATTTCCTCACTTAAATATAACATCTTAATATACAAGGCTACCTACCCCTCCTTTTTTTTTACTAATCCTGTTTCTTTTCGATTGAAGTATTTCTCCATCAAGAGCAATAATCCAGTCATGAGTTTCACCTCACCAACTCTCAGTGATACTATGAGGTCAAAATTGCTTCTGCCACTGCTTCCTTTCTTGTTTTTTGTTTCCTATGAACTTCTGGGTGTCTCAAATGCTCTTCTTTCTTCTTCATTGTTGTTCCTGTTTATGATGTCTAACTTGGGAAGTATAGATAGGCAGTCTTCTACCTTCCCCATCCTTTCTAGTCCAAAGTCTTTCTGATTAAGATTTGTCAGACATCCAGGAAATACATTCTTTTTTTTTTTTGCAAGGCAGTTGGGGTTAAGTGACTTGTCCAGAGCCACACAGCTAGTAAGTGTTATGTGTCTGAGGCTGGATTTGACCTCAAGTCCTCCTGAATCCAGGGTCAATGCTTTATGCACTGCGCCACCTAGCTGCCCCTAGGAAATACATTCTTACCAACCTTTTTATGCTCCATCTCTGGCCAGAAACAGTCATCCCTCTCTTTTAAGTCATGGTCCAGAAGTCCAAATCTTATTCTCATATGGGAACCTCTTTCTTAGCCTTCATAAATTCATTTTTTTCCTTCTGCATCTCTTGTCTTCAATGAGACACAATGAGGAAAACACAACCTGTGTCCCTATGGTCTTCAGTTTCTTAGCTAAGACTTGAAAACTAATGACAATACTTTTGGGGTCCTTCTGGGAGTGTCATTTATACTTCTTATGTGAATTACTAGAAGAGGATTTGTTCTGGTAAGTGCTGAGAACTTCTCCATAATGTCTTGGTTATATGCCCTGGGAAGTAAATAGACTTCTCCTTTGTTATGAAGTCAATAAATACCCCAAGGTGCCAGTTGAAACCCTGAGCAAAGAATCACCAACTACCACTCCTTTTCTGGGGCAGCTAGTTGGCCCCATATTGCACAAAGCACCAAGCCTGAAGTCAAGAAGGCTCATCTTCCTGAGTTCAAATCTGGCCTCAGATACTTATTAGCTGTGTGACCCTGGGCAAGTCACTTCACCCTGTTTGCCTCAGTTTTCTCATCTGTCAAATGAGCTAGAGAAAGAATGTCAAACCACTTCAGTATCTTTGCCAAGAAAACCCCACAAGGGGTCACAAAGAGTTGGACAAAACTGAACAACAATATTCCTAGCTTTCTTCTGACCCTTACTGAATGATTTTTCCTAACAGCTTCTGTGACTCTTGTTGTTCACTCATCTTTGTGACCCCATTTGAGGTTTTCTTGGCAAAGATAGTGGCATGGTTTTCCATTTCCTTCTTCAGCTCATTTTAGAGATAACAAAGCAGAGGCAAACAGGGTGAAGTGACTTGCCCAGGGTCACACAGCTAGTAAGTGTATGGGGCCAGATTTGAAATCAGGAAGATAAGTCCTCCTGACTTCAGGCCCAGCCCTCTATGTGCTATGGCAAAACCTAGCTGCCCCATATCTAAGACTCTCCTGTGTCATTATTTGAAGGATGAACGGTTTTTTCCTGCTCCTGAGAGCATCCAGGAAAGTCTTCAAGATTTTAAGCTCTAACTGTATGAAGGACTTTTCCTTTTCCTCTTTCCCCTGTGCAAAGACTCTTTCACAATCCAACATCTAACAAGGGTCAAGGTTCCCATCCTCCCCTCCCAGCCCCCCCCCACCAGTGAAGCCTCAATTTTGTTTTCTTCAGGAACACTTCATTCTCCTTACAAACCTGGAGTGTGTTGAGACTGCGTGCGCTTCAAGGCTCCTCACTCTCTCCTCCAGGAAGAAGATCAGCCTACGCTTTATTACACTCACTTCACTCGGCGGCAGTGGGAGAAATACAAACTTCACCCACTCCATGCAAGGCACAGGGTCATGTCTCTTAGTCTCCGTAGTGGAGCTTTTCAGCCTTGGTTGTTTTGCCTTGTTCTTTAATTACTTGTGGGCATTTACACTTAATGAGGCAGGCAAACAAACTTTTTTTTAAAGTACTTACTATGTGCTAAGCACTGTAGGTATAAATACAAGCAAAAGACAATCCCAGCCCTCCAGGAGCTTCCATTTTGAAGGAGAAGACAACTCATAAAAGGGAACTCTAGGGGGCAGCTAGGTGGCACAGTTGATAGAGCACCGGCCATAAAGTCAGGAGGACCTGAGTTCAAATCCAGCCTCAGACCAAACACTTGACACATACTAGCTGTGTGACCTTGGGCAAGTTACTTAACCCCGATTGCCTCACTAAAAAAAAAAATAAAATAAGATAACAAACAAAAGGGAACTCTGGGATAGCGGTGCAATGTGCCATGGTGAGAAGGCAGTTAAGTCGTGTGGTGGTCCAGACAGTCCAAAGCAGGTTAAGATGTTTACATCCAATTAGTAACTTGACCACATCATTCACTTTCTTTCCTTAATCACAACTCCAGCTCCCCTTCAGCCTGGAACCAACCTCCAAGGTTTCACCAATTTGCCCCACTCAGTGACCCACTTTATCAATTTGCTGCTCCCTCTATTTATTCCCTTCTCTTTTCTTACCTGCCTTCTTTTGACAACCGCTTTCCTCTTTTCCTTCATGAGTCTTCCTCTTCAGGTATCATTCCTTAATTCTCCTCAGTCCTTTCATATCTTCCTCAGTTTGCCCTTGACTCAGCTCCCCTTTCAACCCAGGTGCAGAATCTGGACCAGCATATGGGAAAGGAGTGAGTATTCCTCTATCTCTCCCAAATTTTTCTTCCCCAAATTCAACCTCTGACTCGCTTCATTAAGCTCCCTTTCCCTCCTCCCCACCAAGTCACCTCTCTGATTCCTTTTTGTTTCTTCTATTTTCCTATCCCTTCTCCCACAGAAACCAGAAGCCAAAATGAAGTCCACTCCCCTCAGCAGGAACCGATTCATTTTTTGGCAGGTCTTGATGGGAAAAGGAGAGAGACCTCGAGGCAACCAGAGACATAGAAAGTGAGGGGGGAGGGAGGAGAGGAAGTAATGTGGAATGGGAAGCAGAAGGCATCACAAAAGACAGTAATAATAGCTCACAATTTGTTATTATCAGAGGCTCAGATTTAGAGCACTTTGACGATCATCCATGACGAGTCACTTAACCTCTGTCTGCCTCAGTTTCCTCATCTTTAAAAATAAGTGTAATAATAGCATCTCCCTCCCAGCGCTATTGTGAGGGTCAAATGTGATAATAATTATAAAGCTCTGTGCTTGATACACAGTAAGTGCTATATAAATGTTAGCTGTTATTTTACAAATGAGGAAACTGACAGTCCACACGGTTAAGTGACAGAGAGCTTTATAAAACACTTTCCTATTGGTTCTAATTTTTCTTTACAACATGACTAATTTGAAAATATGTTAAATAGGAACGTATATGTAGAGCCTATCTTGGGGAGGCAAGCGGGGCGGGAGGTGGAGAAAACTTAAAACTCAAAAGTTTATGGAAGTGAATGTTGAAAACTAAAAATAAATTAATATTAAAAAAGTGAAAAAAATAAATAAAATATTTTCCTTACAAGACCTTCTGTGAGGTAGGTACTTTGAAGATTATCCCCATTTTACAGATGAGAAAACTGAAAAGTCTCAGAGAAATGAAGTGATTTCCCCAGCACTCAGTACCTGGCATATAGTAATCACTTAATAAGTCAGGCTAGTTGCCTGACTGTCTATGGTCACCCAGCTCATGTTAGATCCACCTCTCTCCTGCCTCCAAGGCTAACACACTTTCCACTCCTCCTTTACTCTGTGGTCCCTTAAAGATGCTAGGTGGGGCATAGACCTCAAAGAGAGTAGTCCCAAGTCTTCATCTCACCAACTTCTTATGGTCTCAACAACAGAGAGCCAATGAAGCTTCATGAGCAATGTGGTGTCATGGTCAGACCTGTGCTTTAGGAATAATATACAAAGGAGTGTTGTGTATGAGAAACCTCAAGTAGATCAGTAAATGCTGAGTGTGAAAAGCAGTATTATGCCGTCAATTTGGAAAGAGAAGCTGGAGTCAGATGGTGAAGCATTTTAAATGTCAGAAAAGGGAGTGAGAGTGGAGGAATAAAAGGATGACCCAAAGTGATAGTTGGGAAGTGATTGATACATTCAATTCAATTTTTTAAAAACATTTATTAAGCACCTACTGTATACCAAGGACTGTGCTACCTGAGATGGACAAAAGTTATGGCCCTGCCCTCAAGGAACTTACATTCTACTAAGGGGGGGGAGGAGGGAGGATGAGAACAGAGAGGAATAGATACAAACTACTATACAAAGTCACTTTCAGCAAGGAGTGACAGATATGGTTATTTTGGAGAGCAGGAAATTGGAAGCAGGGAAGGGACCCATCCAAGATCAGGCCCAGCCTTGAACCTGGGTCACCCGACTCCCATTCCAGCATTTCTCTTGCTCTACCCGCTGCCACCTGGAGTTGGGGAATCACAATTCTATCCTAGCCTCCACCACTCCCAATAGTCTCTCACCAGTTCTCTCTCAGATAATATCTTTTTGGTTGTTCAGTCGCATCGGACTCTTCATGACCCCATTTGGGGTTTTCTTAGCAGAGATGCTGGAGTGGTTTGCCCATTTGGCAGATGAGGAAACTGAGGCAAACAGAGTGAACTGACTTGCCCAGGGTCACACAGCTAGTAAGTGTCTGAGTCCACATTTGAACTCAGGCCTTCCTGACTCCAGGCCCACCACTCTATCCACTGTACCACCTAGCCAATAATCTCTTTAGCAACTGGAAAAGGTAGAGGTTTGCTGACTCCAAATGAACCCCAGAAGACAGTAATGATGGGACTGGTATCTGGGCTGGGCGGGGCCTGCTCCTGAGGCTGCAAAGCAGGAGAATGAACCGGAAAGGGGCTGAAGGTCCCAGCAGAGACTTCCCCTCTCCCCGTCCCCATCCCCAGGGCCATCCCTCAGGAGGCAGGTGAGAGACAAATCACAGTAGGTGCCACACCTCAAGCATCACCCCTCCCAGCAAGTGGCAAACATCTGGCTGAAAGGAAAATCCAGGGACGCCTCAAAAACCAAGTCACACCAGCTGGTGTTTCCATCCTGTTTTACGAAGAAGCCATCCCTCCCTCCCCTCCTTGGGCAGCCCCTCTCTGGAGGATTTAAAGACGAGGGATCAGGGCAGCTAGGCGGCACAGTGGATAGAGCACTGGCCCTGGATCAGGAGGACCTGAGTCCAAATCCAGTCTCAGACCAGACACTTGACCCTTACTAGCTGTGTGACCTTCGGTAAGTCACTTAACCCCAATTGCCTTGGGAAAAAAAAAAGATGAGAGATTAGATTTGAACCAAGGGCAACTGGGTTGGAATTTCAAAGGGGCCAAGTTTATGCTCTGAATGTAAGGAAAGACTTCCTAACAATGGAGCCCATCCCAAACCAGAATAAATCATGCATTTCTCTTCATTAAAGTCTTCAAGAAAAGTCTAGAGGACCACTTGTCAGGTGGGTATTAGTAGGAATTTTATTTTTTAGTTATAGGATGGATTACATGGCCACTGGGGACTCTTCCAGCTCTGAAATTCTAAGATTTTATAGATAAGGAGAAACCTGGAATAATTAATACCAGCACACCCTGGATAGAGGCTTAGAAAGGGCATAGTGGGATAAATAGGGAGCATAGTTTAGTCACCTCTGTTGTCACTAGGTGGCACCATAGTGCACAGAGTGCCAGGCCTGGAGTCAGGAAGACTCCCCATTCTTGAGTTCAAATCCCACCTCAGACACATCTTTTTTTTCTTATTTTCATACGTAAGAGTACCAGTTTACACATCTATTTTGTATAAGCTGATGTGTATACATGTTGTCCCCCCAAATAGAATGAATGAATGAAAAAATACTTATTAAGCGCCTACTATGTGCAAAGCACAGGACTAAGAGCTGGGGATACTAATAGAAAAGCAAGACACTCTTATCTCTCAAAAATGACCCAATATTTCTTTTGTATATACACATTTGTGTACTTGTTTTCTCCCCTGGTGGAATGGAAGCTCCCTCAGAGAAGAGACCATTTCATTTCTGGCTTTGTATCCCCAGCACCAAGTATAGTTCCTGGCATAAGGTTTGTTGATTGACTGGCTGACTGACTGACTGACTGATTGATTGATTTCTGGAGGAAGTTACTAAATAAGGAATTGCGTTAAATGGAAGAGAATCAGGATTCCCCCAGGTGCCTCTGGTGCTATCTGGAAAGCCTGGCCACTTGAAAAAAAGGGTGTTACTGTGCAGAAGGCAAGATCAGCTATCACAGTAGGGCAAAGACCTCACAATGTTAGAAGGGAAAGACTTGGAGGCTTTGAGTTTAGTCCCCAGATCAGAATCTTGCTGCTTGCGTGACCATGGGTGAATGACTTCTATTTCCCGGGTCTCAGTTTCCTCTTGTGTAAAATGAGGTCATTGGACAAGGTCTCTAAGGTCCCTTACAGCTCGGAATCAGTCAATGAGCAACGTTGTGCTGAGCACCTCCTATGTGCCAAGGCCCAGTGCTTAGAGCAGGGGATACAAGGACAGAGACAGAAACAACTCGTACTCACAAGGAGTTCACGGACCAATGGGGGAGACAGCAAATTCATATAAAAACATGCACAGCATAAATACACATGAATGAATGCCAAGTTGTCACAAGCAGCCTGGGAAGGCGGGCACCAGCCGCTGGGTGCATTGGGAAAGGCTCCGTGCAGAAGAAGAATCCTCCACCACCCTGCCCGGCGGGGGGCCCAGAGCAGCAGGGAGAATTTCAGAGAACTATTCTCAGTAGGAGGGAGTCTTCCCCGGGGCTGCATCGGGGCCCTTGCAGACAGTGGGACTCCACAGGGGAGCCCCTGCAAATCAATGACTGCACACACAGCTTTGGCATCCCGTAGCTCATCCTCCCAACAGGAAATGGGCCTTGCCTCATGAAAGGAGAACTTGTAATTAACCCTAATTCACTTAATTCCCATGTTGCTGATGCAGCACTCATCTCTCAGCTGCAGTGGGCCTTGGGAGAGACCCCACAGGAGATCTGGAGGCCATATGGGGGGAGGGAGCAGGGAGTTTGTGGGGACTATCGTTGTTGTGTTTGTCCTTCGATCTCAAACAGGACCGTGACATCAGGGAGATGATGACACGACTTGCAAGTGAATTGGATTTGAGTGAGGGAGGGCTGTGCAAAGTCACTGGCCTCACTTTCTCCTCTGGAGCCATCTGGGACCAGTGGCCAGATATTCATCAGGAAGACTGGAGATGGCCCAGGATGCAGTGAGAGACACCGGCCCTTTTAAGCTAAGGTCTTTTCAGGTTCTCACTTTGAGTGAGGCAATACTCATTCAGTGAATAAGCCTTTTTAAGAAGTGAGTCAAGGCAGGCAGCTAGGTGGCCCAGCGAATAGAGCACCCCGGCACTAGAGTCAGGAGGACCTGAGTTCAAATATGGCCTCAGACACTTGCCATTTACTAGCCGTGTGATCCTGGGCAAGTCACTTACCCCCATTGCCTAGCCAAAAGAAAAAAAAAAAAAGAAGTGAGTCAAGGGATGGGTACATTAATAATAATAATAAAAAAAATCAAACTGGGAAGGGAAGACCCTCAGGGTTGCTGGCCAAAAGAGAAATAGCTATTATTTACATTCACTCTAAGCAAGGAGGGCCCAAAAAGTAACCATTAAGTAGTGCTTGGGCAGGGACCTCTAATCTATGAGCTCCAGAGTGAATCTGGATTCTTCTGACTTTAAATCAAGCCTTCCAGGCAATCCAGTTAGCATTTATGAAGTGCCTGCTGTATTTAAGGAACCACTTGAGGTTATAGGGTTACAGAGAAAAAATGAAAAAGCTGTTTCTGCCCTGAAGCAGCCTCCATGGAGGTGGGGGGGGGGGGGGGAGGAGAATGCCACCTGTAAGTATATAAGTACAAACCTGATTGTCCAGAGGAGAGAATGGACCAGAAAAGGCTTCCCCTCAAACTGGTCCATGAAGGGTAAGGGCCAGGGGTCAGATGCAAGACAAAGCATAAAGCTGTTACGAGAGCCAGGGAGTCAGAGAATCTGCCTGGAGCAGGGAGTTAAATTGGGGGAGGATGGAAAGGTCAGAGGTTGGGGCCAGTTGGCTGAGCTCCTTGAACGGAGGCAAAAGGAGGAGGAATTTGGACCGTTTCCTGTAGGCACTGGGGAGCCCTCAGAAGCTTGTGAGCGGGGAAGGGGCATGAAGAAGGCATGCATTAGGGGGTTTGAGAGGCTCCCAGCCCCATGCTAGCTCTCGCTTGTGATGTGAGTGGCCTAGCCATCTATCTTGAGGAAAAAAAAACAATCTGCCTTGCTGAGGCCAGCAGACACCACACGAACAGCTCAGGCCTGGGGCTTCTTCTTATATATACATACATTATTTTTTTAGCTTTTTCATTCCCAGAGATTTAAATTGATCCAGGGAGATAGAAAAGCACATTTTCCTCACAATCTCATTGCCACCAGACATCTCAAATAACATTTCTTTGCCTTCTTTAATATCCAAAGTTTCAAAGTTCATAGGATGTGATGAGCCAACTCCACTGCCCTGAAGGCCTGGGAGGCCGAAGAAGAGGAGCGGGCCAGCTCTGGCCTAGCTTTGCCGAAGGGTGGAGCCCTGGGGAAGTGGGAGAATGCTGGGCTTGAGATTAAGAGAGGGAGTCCAAATCCCCCCCGCCTAGCTCGCCTGGCACCTGGCACTCAGCTCTCACCTGGCAGGGGCCTTGGAAGAGGGCCCACATTCGTGGAGGGGGGAAGGAGAGAAGGGTATGGACATGACATGGTCTGGTTCTAAGTCCCACCTCTGACCCTGACAGCTACGTGTGGTTTGGACGTGGGGTTTAACATTGCGAGTCTGCGTCCTCATCAGTCAAATGGAGGTAATATTATGTCGAGGACTGGATCTGGAGTCAGGAAGATCTGGATTCAAGACCCTTTTCTAACACACTTACTATGTCACCCTGGGGAGGCCTTCTCAGTGCCCATAGGTAACACTCTAAAGCTATTAGGTACAGAGGAGTTGGCTATCTGCTTAGGTGAATGGACTTGACATACAGGCAGTTCCTTCAGGGAGTAAAATAACGGGTCTGAATTCCCACTCCCACGCCCACAATAATAAAACTCAGGTCCAGGCTCCCATGCCCACAGTAATGATACTCAGCCACCTCCACAGTAATGATGCTCAGCTGCCCCCATGATAATAAAACTCAGATCTGGACTCTCACCCCCACATTAATGATACTTCTGGTACCTATCTCACAGACTGTCATGGTGGCATGACAGTCATGAGAAGAAAATGTCACAGCAACCCTGGGAAATAGGTATTGTTATTATTCCCATCTATAAATAAGAAACTGAGGCAAATAGCAGTGAAATGACTTGCCCAGGGTCACACAGCTAGTAAGCATCTGAGGCCAGATTTGAACTCATGTTTTCTTGCATCCAAATCCAGGCCACCCTAGACTGAGTCACCTACTTGTCAACTATTATTAGGAGACAGTTCAGAGTCCTGGATCAGAGTTAGGACTGGGGGTCAGGAAGACCTAGGTTCAAATTCCGCCTCATACACTCACTAGCAGTGTGAACGTGGGCAAGTTACCTAACTGCTCTCTGCCTCAATTTCCCCAGATGTAAAATGAGCAGGTTAGACTCAGTGGTCTCTAAATCTACAACCCTATAATTTGGGAATTTACCCAGGGCCCAACACTTTAGAGGCTGCTGTTGGGAATACACCACAAGACTATGGGAGAAGAACGTGGAGCCATCTGAGCAAGCCCTGGCTATCTTATGCTCATCTCACACCCCTAGATTCAGATGAGTTTGGCGCCAACTACCTCCCAGCACCTTTCCCCTCCTCCCCTTTCAGATTGGAGGCTCCCTTTTCTAACATCCCTCTTCATCTCTGTCAGATTCCCCTTAATGGTCATTTTTACCTACAGAATAGACATAACCATGTCACTGCCCCCACCTTCACCACCTCCATCTATTCATTAATGTCCAATGGCTCCCTGTTACTTCTAGGATCCAGAGGTAAACTAATCTGTTTGGCATTTAAAGGCCTTCCCAATATAGCTCCTTCCTATCTTTCCAGTCTTCTTCCTTCCTATACCTTTCTAGGTCCTCAGCATTCCAGTCATGGTGGCCTATTTATTGTTCCTTACACACACCCAATTTCCAGGCTCCAGGCCTTTGCACTGGCTGGTCCTCATTCCTGGAATGCTCTCCCTTTTCATCTCTGCCTCTCAGAATCTCTTCCTTCAAAACTCAGCTCCAATCCCCCTTCTATTGTGGTTGTCGTCCAGCTGTTCAGTCATGTGCAACTTTTCATGACCCCGTGGACAATAGCATAGTAGGCCCTTCTGTCCTCCACTGTCTCTCAAAGTCCAATCAAGCTCACGTTCATTGATCCCATGACACTATCTATCTATTTCATCCTCCTCTGTCCCCTTCTCCTTTTGTCTTCAATCTTTCCCAACATCAGGGTTTTTTTCCAATGAGTCCTGTCTTCTCCTTATATGGCCAAAGTATTTAAGCTTAAGCTTCAGTATTTGACCTTGTGGTGAATAGCCTGAATTAATTTCTTTAATTAAAATTACTTTAATTTCTTTCTCTTTTTTTTGGATCTCCTTACTGTCCAAGGGACTCTCAAAAGTCTTCTCCAGCATCACACTTTGAAAGGATCCATTCTGACGAGCTCAGCTTTCCTTGTAGTCCAACTCTCACAGCCGCACAGTGCTACTGGAAAAACCGTAGCTTCGACTATATGGACCTTTGTTGGCAAGATGAGGTCTGCTTTTTAGTCTGATGCCCAGATTTGCCATAGCTTTCCTCCCAAGGAGCAAGTGTCTTTTAAGTTCATGAATCTAGTCACCATCTGCAGTGATCTTTGAGCCCAAGAATATAAAATCTGACACTGCTTCCATTTCTTCTCCCTCTGTTTGTTAGGAAGTGATGGGACCAGTTGCCAAGATCTTAGGGTTTGTAGTTGTTGTTGTTTAATGTTAAGCTTCGAGCCAGCTTTTACACCCTCCTCTTTCACCCTCGTTAAGAGGCTTCTTAATTCTTCTTCACTTTCTGCCAACAGAGTGGCATCATCTGCATGTCTGGGATTGTTGGTATTTCTCCTGGCAACCTTAATTCTGGTTTTTGATTCACCCAGCCTGGCATTTCACATGATGTATTCTGTATATAAGTTAAATAAATAAGGTGACAATACACAGCATTGTCATGTTCCTTTCTCAATCTTAAATCAATCAGTTGTTCTATGTTCAGTTCTAACTGTTGCTTCTTGGCCCTCATACAGGTTCCTCAGGAGACAAGTAAGGTGATCTGGTACTCCTATCTCTTTGAGGATTTGCCATATTTTGTGGTGATCTACACAGTCAAAGGCTTTAGTGTAGTCAATGGAGCAGAAGAAGATTTTTTTTTCTTGAACCCCTTTACTTTCTCCATAATCCAACGAATGTTGACAATTTGGCCTCTGGTTCCTCTGCCTCTTCAAAAACCAATCCCACCTTCTACAAGAAGCCTTTCCCGGTCCCCACCACCACCATCACCACTACCACCTGCTAGTGTCTTCCTCTTCTAAAACTACCTTCTATTGATCCTTTAAGCATTTTGTTTATGCTTGTACTCTTACCTGTTAGAAAGAAGGGATTCAGTGGGTCCTATACTCTCACAGAGATTGTTTTATGTCTGAATTAATTTAATAGATCAAAAAGCACCTAGTAGGTGCCAATGCATTGGGTGAGGAGGGGAGGGGGAAGGAGGAAAAAATAAAAAACCAGATAGCCCCTGCCCTCAGGGAGCTTACAGTCTATTATGTGAGTAATAGAAGAAGGAGCTATTTTTGTTCATAGTAGTAAGTAGATATGAAGGACTGAGATGAAGGGTCAGAATATTAGAGCTATTTGCTACATCTCAGATCTGGGATAAAATCTCATTTTATGTGGCCGCCATGCCTAGCAATTGTCTTTTTTTTTTTTTTTTTTTTTTTTTGATGAGGCAATTGGGGTTAAGTGACTTGCCCAGGGTCACACAGCTAGTAAGTGTCAAGTGTCTGGTCTGAGGTCAGTTTTGAAATCAGTTCCTCCTGACTCCAGGCCCGGTGCTCTATGTACTATGCCACCTAGCTGCCCCCCCATGTCTGGCAATCTAACCATATTGGGCCAGTTCCCCAAATTCCCATTTGTCCCATAGACAATGGCCCCTCTCTACCCATCTCTCTTTCTCAACAGAAGATGCTCTCCTGAAAACAAAGGGATAGGATGGGCTCTCTTGGGTCCCACCATTCCCTCCTGAACAGGGCTAACAGCCTTGGCCCAGAAAGAGACACACAAAATCCCACAGGAGGACCAGAGAGGACTGAAAACCAAATGCTCAGGAAGTAGGGTTCTCTGAGGTACATAAACCCCTGTAGGTATCAAATCCTATAGCTACAGGGAGGGGAGAGTAAACAGCCAGCTACAGTAGAGGACTGAAGACCTGTAAGGCCAGCAGGCCCTGACATCTATAAGATATCACCAAATTTGAGATCTATGGCTGGGGATAAGATGGAGCTCATGACAAATGGTCTCTATTTGAAGTATCATAGTGTCATAAATTTAGAGCTGGGAAGGATCTTAGATGCTATTGAGTCCAATTGCCTCATTTTACAGATGAGGAAACTGAGGCCAAGAGGTTAAGTGACTTGCCTAAGGTCATAGTCTCTGATGTGGAATTTGAACTCAAGTCTTCCCAACTATGAAGTGAAGGTGTCTGTAGAGGGGAAAGTGTGGCCTCTGAAACTGAGCATGGAGGAAGATTTTGAAGGCAACAAATCTTTCCTGGTATCCTTCAAATTACATACCCCTTTCTATGGCAAAGTATACAAACAGAATGAGGTAGCATCAAGCGATAGAAAGAAGACTAAATTTTGGACTCGGAGAACCTGATTCTGCTCCTTACTACCTATGGGACTGTGGGCAAGTTATAACTTCCCTGGGACTCAGTTCCTGCTTCTGTAAAATCAGGGAGTTGAATTAGGAGACCTCTAACATATGACAAAGGGCAAGTCAGCCACTTAATCTCTTTGGGGACTGATCTTTCTCGCTGGTAAAGTAGTGGGGAGGAAGAATGGAAGTGGGGGAGGGGGTCAGACTCAATAACCTCTAAGGTCCCTTTCAGTTCAAAATCAATGAGCCTATGAGCCTTCTCATCTCTTAATTTATGAACCTCCTCCTTGGAACTCAGTTTCTTTATCCGTAAAATGAGTGATTTGGGTTAGAGGAGCCCTAAGGGCCTCTTTACCAGGTCTCAATATGGGGATACTGTGATCCAGAGGCCCAGCTCTGCCCACAGTTCCCTTTATTGCTGGGTAAAGGGACCAGAAAAAATTCTTCAGCCTCGACAGGCTGTTGTTTTGATCTCTCAGCCTGGAGATCTGACAGAAGTAAGCCAAACATATCAACCATCATTTAAGAGCTCTGAAGCCAGGCATCCTGGTATTGATTGATGCCTGGGACCCCACACTCTCCCCTCTCTCCACCCCAGGTCTTGGTTGAGCTGAAGGTGCCAGACTGCATTTGCAGGGAAGGAAGGGGAGGGGGGATTCAGTTTTCAGAAGCTCGTCTACTTGTGGCTGAAAAATGGAAAATAATGGTCCAGTCTGGTCTCTCCTCCTGGAGCTGGGCAGGATGGAGAAGAGGCAAATAAAGGAAGACATTGCTCCATTTAACTCCTTCTACTGCCTGCCCATCTATTGTGTGAGCCAGGGCCTAAGTGGCTGATTGAAATACTTTAATAATACTTGAGAACCATTTCTCCAGCCTGCACATGACCTGGGGAAATATACAGCATTCAGAGCTTTCATTAAGGACCACAGGCAGTATGGGAGCTGGATACTCCCTCTCCATCTTTGTCCACCTTTAGTCCTGGCCTGACCCTTGTTCCTTTATCATCCCTCCCCTAACGGGTGGTTATTTCTCTTGGCAGAGCCAAGATGACCTATGCTGGACCCATGCAAACCCAAGAGTGTGTATACTAAGCCTCGCTCCTCTAAGCTAGGCTGATCCTTAGAGAACAGCCCATAGTCCCTGGCTTTTTAGGTATCCAGGCTGGACCTTGTCCTTCCTGTCTCTCCTGGGGTGATGGCAGAAAGAACTGGGACTCCAAAGGGATAGAGAGGGGTCTCTGTCAAAAGCACAGATGTTAGTCAAAGCAAAAATCAACCACATCCAGTAGCAGAGGGAAACATTTTTGGCAGACTCCCCTAGAGCAGACACAGGTATGATAAGCTCCAACCTGTCCACAGATTGCCATTGTTATTACATGGCTGAGTGGACTCTCTGGATAAGGAGCAACATGACCGGAACACTGGCAAGTACAAACAGGAAAAGATAGACGGGCGATGCATTCTGAGGCTACAAGGGAACATGGGTTGCTAAGTTTTCATCTTTGTCTTCCACGCGCAGGGCAAAGTCTTCCTGTAATACCTCCATCCTAGGGCAGTGGCCACCCTGAGCTCCAAAGGTCATGCCAACAAAGCACAAGGGGCAGTAGGCCCTACCAGACCATGGCTCTATCCTTCAAAGACCAGCCTCAGCTGGGAAAGACTCAGCACACGGAATCTTGGATGGACCCTGACGAGGTCATCCAGTCCAACCCCAACCTGGACAGGACATCTAGAACAGAAAGGGGCTCTGCAAACCATCTAATCCAATCCAACCAACATTTATTAAAGTGCCCATTATGGGCCAGACACTGCGTTAAGTGCTGTAGACACAATTAATAAAAAAGACATTTCCTGCCCTCAAGGAGCTTACCATCTAATGGGGGGGGCAGAGAAAACACACAAAAGAAAACAGGAAAGGTGGGGAGAGGAAAGGGAATACCAGGGCTACTTGGTGGGAGCATCTTGTTCTGTGGAGCTAAAACCAGGCAGGGCAGCAGCTGCAAAGTAGAGTCTAATCCCTACCTGAATAAGACTCCCCTTTATAACACAGTAGCATAGATTTCATTTTTAAAATTAAAGACTCATCTGCCTGCGTTCAAATCCAGCCTCAGACACTTATTGTGTGACCCTGGGCAAACCACTTAACCCTGTTTGCCTCAGTTTACTCACTTATAAAATGAGCTGGGGAAGGAAATGTCAAACCACTCCAGTATTTTTTGCCAAGAGAACCCCAAATGGGATCATGAAGAGTTAGACACAACTGAACTGATTGAACGACAACAATTCTTAAAAATAATAATCCTATTTATAATAATAATAATAATGTCTAACATTTATATAGCTCTTATTCTATGGCAGGCACTGTGTTAGGTGCTGTACAAATATCCTATTTTGATCCTTACAACCACCCTTGGAAGTGGGCAATATTATTATCCCTATTTTATAGATGAGGAAACTGAGGCAAACAGAGGTTAAGTGACTTGCCCAGAGTCACACAGCTAGTATCTGAGACTAGATTTGGACTTCCTGGATATAGCACTTTACATGTTACCTTGTTTGATCATAACAATCACCCTGTAAGGTAGGTGGTATTATTACCCTTCCCCTTTTCCAGATGAGGAAAATTGGGTTAAGAGTGGTTAAGTGACTTGCCCAGGGTCACATAAGTAGTAAATGTCTAAGGTAGAATTTGAACTCAAGTCTATCCTGTCTCTAAGTCTGACACTCTATCCACTGAGCCACCTAGCTGCCTTTAGAATTGGAAAAAACTTAAAGACGATCTAGTCCAACTGATGAGATCTAGAGGTTTAGGGGTGTTGGTGATAGGGTTGGGATCTGGGCCCCAGAAAGGAAAAACCCTGGACTTTCCCACATGGCCAAATTTCTGACATTCCCCTGAGGCTATAATCCCATCAGCTGGCCTTTCATTGTGGACCTCCCTGTGGCCCCAGGCCATTTCTCCATTCTCCCTTGGCCA
>NW_020954553.1:2993707-3008042 GCF_900497805.2 Vombatus ursinus
GAAGGCTTGGGTCAAATTCTTTCGGGCAGGACCCGTGTGTTGTGATTTTGGGGTCCCAGCAACCCTGAACCCTTAAACCGCATCACTGGGACCCGAGTCCTTTGGATAGCTCTACTTCTTAGAAGGCTTTTCTTTCACTGGCCTAAGGCTAGCCACCTAGGGTTGAGTTGTTCGGGTGTGTCAAAGCTCTTCAGTCTCAGACAGGCTTTGTAATCTCTGCTAGTGGTGGGCATGACAAAATAGCCAGAGACTTGGAATCTTGGAATGTAATTATGACTATTAGCTACTCAAAGAAAAGTGGACAATAAAGAAAAGCAATTGTTCTCCTCTTCAGAACACTTGGTTCTTAGTTATCCATATCACCAGCAAAAGTAATCTGAGCAACCAATCCAGGAAATGGATGTAAAAGAAAAATGACAGTCCAAAACTTTTGGTTTAGGGTACATTGTATAATTTTTCTTTATTTCTGTAGGGTATCAGAGGCATCAGACTAAGCTTTCTAAATGCATTTGTTGCTGTTCACTTGTTTCAGTCATCTCTGTCTCTTCATGACCCCATTTGGGGTTTTCTTGGCAAAGATACTCAAGCGGTTTGCCATTTCCTTCTCTAGCTCATTTGACAGATGAGGAAACTGAGGCAAACAGGGTTAAGTGACTTGCCCAGGGTCACACAGTTAGTAAATCTCTGAGGCTGGATTTGAACTCAGGCCCCACACTCTATGCACTATGGTGCCACCTAGCAGCCAAATTGTACTTAAGCTAGTATTCAAATGAGTTTATATACCCTGAGGCAAAGCTATGACTAGGAATGTTTGCAGCTGGCATGTGACCCAACAAGATGACAGCGGGGAGTGTGGAATGATGCTCCCATTGTCGGGGGGAAGGAATCACAGGACCCAGAGTGCTAACTTGAAGAACCTCCAACAAGCAGGAAAAAATAAGTAATGAAGGGGTGGGACAGGAGTTTACTCTGGACATCTGCTGATTTCCTAGTTTAACTAATTATTCTTGCTAATTAGATGTTGAAAAGAGGTATGGCTTAGTAGATAGCTGACCTGGAAACCAAGAAGCCCTGGGTTTAAGTTCTATCTTTGATAGATACTGGATGTGTGACCCAAGGAAAATCCCCTTAGCCTCTTAATGCTCTAGGCCAGGGCTGGGGAACCTGCCACCTCAAGGCCACATGTGGCCCTCTAGGTCCTCAGATGTGGCCCTTTGACTGAATCCAAACTTCACAGAACAAATCCCCTCAATAAAAAGATTTATTCTGTAAAATTTGGACTTAGTCAAAAAGGTCGCACCCCAGGACCCAGAATGCCACATGTGGCCTCTAGCCATAGGTTTCCCACCCCTGCTCTAGAATCTCAGGGGCAGCTAGGAGGGGCAGTGGATAAAGCACCAGACCTGGACTCAGGAAGACTCCTCTTTATGAGTTCAAATCTGGCCTCAGACACTCACTAGCTGTGTGACCCTGGGCAAGTCACTTCCCCCGTTTGCCTCAGTTTCCTCATCTGTAAAATGAGCTGAGAAGGAAATGGCAAACTGCTCCATTATCTTTGCCAAGAAAATCCCAAATGGGGTCACAAAGAGTTGAACAGGATTGAAAAGTGACTAAACAACAGCAAAGCTCTGGGCTCTAAGTCTAGGTAAGTCTTCAAGACTATAAATTGCCCAGAAGGAGCAGATTTGCATTGGTAGAGGGAGTTTCCTAATCCTGAGGCTCCCTATAATCAAGGAACCCACAGGCCCAATCCCTATATGTAACCCAAAAATTACTGCCGTTGTTTCCAGGAGAGCTGTCAGCACCTCCTGAATTCAGCACCTTGAGGCAATATTCTAGCTGCTCTGCCCTAGTTAAACCTCTGAATTGGGACCACATTGATTAGACAGTAAGGACTGGAGGTGCCGAAAGTTATAAACCAGCCTTATCTCCTTTTAAAACAATCAGTCCTGCAACTTTTTAAAATTATTTACTCCAGCGAACTGGTTCAGTCATTCTGGAAAAACAATCTGGAACTAGGCCCAAAGGGCTATAAAACTGTGCATACCCTTTGACCCAGCAATAGCACTTCTAGGGCTGTATCCCAAAGAGATCAGAGGAAAGGGTGAAAGGACCTATAGTAGTTCTTTTTGTAGTGGCAAAGAATTGGAAATTGAGGGGATGCTCTTCAGTTTGCACAACTTGTGGCAGTTGATTGTGATGGAATACTACTGTGCTATAAGAAATGATGAGGGGGGTGGGTTTCAGAAAAATATGGCAAGACTTACATGAACTTGCAAAGTGAAGTGAGAAGAGCCAGGAGATCATTGTGCACAGTAACAGCAATGTCATAATGATGATCAACTGTGGAAGACTTAGCTACTCTGATCAAGACAGTTCTGAAGAACCCACAATGAAAAATGCTCTCCACCTCCAGAGAGAGAACTGATGAACTCTGAGTGCAGATTGAAGTATAATTTTCTTGCTGTCTTTTTTTTTTTTGCTTTGTTTTGAGATATGGCTAATATGGAAATATGTTTTGCATGATTTCACATGTATAATTAATATATTGTTTGCCTTCTCAGTGGGTGGGGGTGAAGTGGAAGGGAGAGAGAATCTGGAACTCAAAATTTAAAGAGAAAAGAATGCTAAAAATAAATAAATAATGACTTTTTTAAAAAAATCAATAAAGTATTCCATTGGAAAAAACAAGAAGTCATCTTGGCCACTGAAGCACAGATGGGCATTTTGGGCTCAGCAACTGTCTCCAGAGATGTGATTTCTCAGCCAAGAGCAAGGAATACTTTGGTTTGCAGTGGTTTGGAGACCAGGGCAAGGAGAGTGCCAAAAAGTCCTTATTTTCATGGGCCCAATAAACCCCTTTTAAGCATCATAAGCAAGCGAAGTGTGATTTTCTCACTACTTACACTCTTTTTGAAATATCATCTCAGCTCCTTTCTCAAGGTCAAGGCTACGGAGCCTCGAGTCTAGGGGCCAGAGGTAGCATCTACCTTCACTTTATCCAGACTAAAGGGAAAGTCGTCAGATGATTTAATGATCAATCAGTTCACCAGGACATAGATCAAGCATCTCTTACATGCCAAACATTATGCTAGACTTTGGGGACCAAAAGACAAAAGTAAAACAATCCCTGCTCTCAAAAAGTTTCATTCTATCCGAGGAAACAGCACATACATAAGTAAGTGTAGTGCTTCTCTCTGGACACACTCCCCAACTTGTGTTGGCACTAATAGTATGGGTCCCCAGAGGGACCCAAAAGGGTCTCGAGCTACCCAGAGGTTAGCTCATATGTTCTCAGGGTATTAGGAGTAACACTTGAAGCAACTATCCCAAAAGACCAAAGGAGATAACATTTGTAAAGCACTTAATACTGTGCCTGGTGCATAGTAGTTGAATAATAAATGTTTGTTTTCTTCTTTCCTTCCTGTCTATTTTTCTCATCTGTAGCTCACAAGCCCCCACCTGCCAGTTTCTCCTTAATAATCAGCCAACAGGCTCAGTTTATTCTTCAGCAAAGGCATTTACTTAAATGGCATAACTACATCAGTTGGTCAAAGCATTTCCAAAAAGAAATTCTGGAGTGCATTGTCTGACAAAGACAGAAAAAGAACTGGTAAGAACCTTAAGTACAATGAGAGTGAGCCTTATGTGTGGAGAACAGATGTGACCAAGGCAATTCATAACTCCAATCAGTTAGTCAATGAGCACTTATTAAGCACCCACTATGTGCCAGGCACTGTGCTAATCACTGAGGATATAAAGAGAGGTAAAAGATCATCCCTGCCCTCAAGAAGTACATGGTCTAGATCAATCAATCAATAAACATTTATTAAGCACCTACTATGTTCCAGGAACTGTGCTAATCACTGTGGATATGAAGAAAGCTAAAACACAGTCCCTGCTCATAAGAATCTCACAGTCTAGATGTCCGTCAGGTGGGCCAGTGAACCAGGCACAGCACCGAGTTACCTAAGTATATACAAAATATGGGCAGCTAAGTGGTGCAGTGGATACAGTGCCAGCCCTGGAGTCAGGAGAACCTAAGTTCAAATCCAGTCTCAGACACTTACTAGTTGTGTGACCCTGGGCAAGTCACTTTACCTTGTTTGCCTCAGTCTCCTCATCTGTAAAATGAGCTGGAGAAGGAAATGACAAACCACTCCAGTATCTTTGCCACAAAAACCCCAAATGGTGTCAAAGAGAGATGGACATGACTAAAATGACTCAACATACAAAATATAGACAAGGTATTTGGGGGAGCCAGGTGATGTAGTGGAGAGAGCACCAGGCCTGGAGTCAAGAAGGTCCATCTTCTTAAGTTCAAATCTGGCCTCAGATACTTCCTAGCTATGTGACCCTGCGCAAGTCACTTAACCCTGTTTGCCTCAGTTTCCTCATCTGTCAAATGAGCTGGAGACAGAAATGGCAAAGCACTCCAGTGACTTTGCCAAGCAAACCCCAAATGGGGTCACGAAGAGTTAGACATGACTGAAAACCAAACAACAACAACAACATTCAGAGAGGGGAGGTAACCCACAGCTGAGGGGAATCAGGAAAGGTTTCATGCAGAATAATGGTATCATTGATCAAGAGCTGAAAAGGATTATGGAAGCCATCACTTCTAGCCTCCTCATTTCATAGATGAAGAAACTGACATAACATGTCCAAGGTCACACAGGTAGTAAGTGCCAGAAGGCAGGACTGGAATTCAGACCTTCCTGTCTTCAAGTCCAGGATTCTGTCTTTCTAGCCTCATTAGGCTGTACTATTGACACACTCACATGGACCTCCTCTACCATGTCATGAAAATCCTCTTCAGCCTGGAAGCTTACTCCACCCCTGAACTACTTCTCACAATGAAAGTACTCTTTGCCTCTGAGACCTTGCCTTCTAATTAGCTGGTTCCCTCCAGAATCTCCAATGTGAGGAGGAAATCCAGGCCAAAGATGCCTTTATCCCTCTCCAGATCTGACACTTACTCCTTTCCACAAGAATTTATCTTCCATGCCCTAGAATGAGGTACCTTGGTTCTGTCCCCTCCTCCCTTTTCGGTCCCCTTTTATATATTGTCTTCCTCTATTAGAATGTAAGCTCCTTGAGCAATTTGGAATTGTGCCCAAAGGGCAACCAAACTGGGCATACCCTTTGATCCAGCAATACCACTACTAGGTCTGTATCCCAAAGAGATCATAAAAAGGGAAAAAGACCCACATGTACAAAAAAAATTTATAGCAACTCTTTTTGTGGTGGCAAAACATTGGAAATTGAGGGAATGCCCATCAATTGGGGAATGGCTGAAGAAGTTGGGGAATATGAATGGAAAGTAATACTATTGTGCTATAAGAAATGATGAGCAGATAGATTTCAGAAATACCTGGAAAGACTTGTAAGAACTGATACAAAGTGAAGTGAGAAGAACCAGGAAAACATTGTACACAGTAATAGCAACATTGTGTCATGATCAACTATGAATGACTCAGCTCTTTTCAGCAACACAATGATACCAGACAAGGACAAAGGACTCACAAAGGAAAATGCCATCCACATCCAGATAAAGAACTGATGGACTCTGAATGCAAATTGAAGCAGCATATTTTTTTCATTTACTTTATTCTTTCTCATGGTTTTATTTCCTTTTGATTGGTTTCTTCTTCCACAACTGTGACAAATATGGAAATATGTTTTACATGTTAGCATATGTATAAACTATATCAAACTGCCTAGCATTTTCAGAAGAGGGGAGGGGAAGCAGAGAGGGAGAAAAATTTGGAACTTAAAATCTTGTAAAAATGAATGCTAAAATTTTTCTTAATATGTAATTGGGAAAAAATAAAATAAATGAAAAAATAAAATTAAATTAAATCAATACTATTTAAAAATAAATAAAATAGCAAACACACACACACACACATACACACAAAAAGAATGTAAGCTCCTTCAGGACAAAGATTGTCTTTCTGCTTCTATTTGTACTCCTAGTGCTCATCACAGTGTCTGGCACATAGTAAGCACTTAGTAAATGCTTGTTGACAGACTAGCTGCCTAAAGTGTTGCTGGAGCAGAGTTTTGAAGGATGCAAGAGATTCTAAGACGTGGATGGGACAGGGGGAAGGGGAAAATTGGTTATAATGATAGGGAATAGTTTGGGGCAAGGGGAGTAACACACAATGAAGATGGAAAGACAGGTATTAAAGAATAGAGAAGCATCTAGTTGATACTAGAAGGAGGCAAGTGGAGTTTATTGGACAGGGGTAGACCTGTGCTTTAGGAAAATCTCTTTGGCAGCCAAGTGGAGGGTAGATCAGAGAGGAGAGAGACAAGGAGATCAACTAGGAGTCTATGGCAGTAGTCCAGATGAGAGGTAATGAAGTCTGGAACAATCATAATTATTCGTCTTCAATGTCAATAGCTTCCAGTTTCATTCTGGGAAATGCTAAACAGAAGAGGGCCTCCCCAGAGATGGTGGAGTCTTCCTGATGCCTTCCATTTGGAAGTGGCATTGTATTGATTGCCTCAAACCCAAGAGTGTTGTCAAACCTCCTTCATTATATCCACAACCAGTCAATAGGGACTGGTCTTGGAGTAACCCACATGAGAAGAAACAAGTGGATGAACAATGGCTATTGCCCAGCTTCTGCATGTATCCAGATGGGGGACCCCATACAGCTAGCGTCCATCAGTGCATTTGTCTCGGAAGAACGATGCAGACCAGACAATGAGCTGGAACCCAAAATCATGACAGGGTTGGATTAGGAAATTAGTCTCCATTTAGGAAATTGCATGGCACTTTCAATCATTTTGAGTCACTCCCTGAAACACAAGCCTGTCTTTGTAGATGAGTATTGCAGACAATCCCAATGTCTTCCCCTTAATATTCCATGGCTACAAATCATGAACACTGTACTCTCAGAGACATCCCAATTGCCAGTGGCCCAGAGGGCAATGGAGAGGTGGATTTTGCAAACAAGAAGTGGAACAGAAGATAGAATAGATAGAAATCTATCTTTTTGTTAGATAGTATCAAGAATGGCAGGGAAAGACTGGCAGGCAGGCAGCAAGCACTTATGAAATGCCTACTAAGTGTCAGGCCTTATGCTAAGAGCTGGAGATACAAAGATGGAGGGGAGTCCTTACTCTAAAGGAGTTTACAATCTAATGGGGGAGACAATATGCAAACCCTTATGCACAAACAAGGTATATAAATATGCACGTATGTAAATATACATACATGTACATGCATGTGTGATAAATGGGAGATAATCAACAGAAGAAAGTCACTAGCATTAAGGGGAATAAAGAAACACTTCCTATAGAAGGTTGGACTTTAGTTGAGACTTGGAGGAAGCCAGGAGGCAGAGGTGAGGATGGAGAACATTCCAGGGATGGGAGCAGCCACTGAAAATGCCTGGAGTTAGGAGATGGAGTATCTTGTCCTAGGAATAGCCAGGAGGCTGGTATCACTGGATAGCAGAGTATCTGGGTAGGGAATAGGGTGTAAGGTGTAGGAAGATTGAAAATATAGGAAGGGGCCAAGTTCTGAAGAGCCAGAACAAAAAGGATCACTGATACCCAGGCCAACTGTTCATTGGGTCTTTTATATTTTTCCTTTTTTTTTTTAATTTCATCTGTACCTGTGATTACATCAAATTTATTTTTTCATCAAATATTTCATCAGCACAGAGACCTCCCAGTGAGAAAACAACCTTCAATCAATGCAGATTGGTAATTGTTCTGAAATTTGTCTTTTTAGAGAGTTGCCCTAAGCATGTCAAGGATCACACAGAGTGACAAAGCAAGACTTGAACCCAGGTCTTCCCAACTCCAAGATTGGGCCTCAATCCACCAGGTCCTGCTACCTTTCCTTGGTATCCATGGAACATTAAAACCCTAGAGGAAAGCCCCCAGTGCATCAGGAAAAGCCCCTCTGGAGGATTGATGGATGAATAAGAATCCCTCAGAATGAGCAGACACAGATGGGCTCCAATCTGTGCTCTTCGAGGGAGAGCCATGTCCATGAAATCATGACTTCTTGGAAGCATCCCAAAAGGCCATAGTCAGGGATACTACCTCTCAGAAGGCTGTCTCTCTTCCTTTCTGCCTGCCTTTCTCTGTCTATTCCCCCCTTTCATTCCTCCCTCCTCCTGTTCTCTCCCTTGACTTACAATAATATAAACCTCAAGTATTTCTGTATTTTTTTTATTTATTGAATGGAGTTTTATGTTCCCTGTCCTTAATTTAAAAAGCAGTCAAGTGGAATGGTTTATATTTCTCTCCCTTAAAAAAAAAAACCTTCCAACAGTAAATTAAGTTGCTTTCTACTTATGTGCCCGTCAACCCAAAGTACCTTCATCACCCCTGCCTCAGACAATGGCACAGGCCTGGCAGTGCAGATAACACCATTGCCAAGAACTCATGTGGCCTGGAGTTGTCCTACAATGGCCAGGGAAGGGCCAGGAGAATCTCAAGGGCAAAGGGATTAAAGCAAAAATCAATATTGGACAAGTAACAGTGTGCAGGGCAAAAGTCAATAGGCAGATAGATTTTTTTTTCCTCAATCAGAGATTTTCCCAAATAGTCAGGAGGGGAGAAAAAATACACACACACAACAAATCAAACATGATGTAAGATGAATAAAACATCCATGCCTGTGGTTGTGATGGGCTGGAACAGGTTCATCTGCTAGTATCCTACTTCCAGTGTAACTGGAGAGGATGCAGCCAGTGGAGGAGCCAGAAACAGGATGGGGGAAAGATCACTGGCTTCTGTGGCTAGAGGCACTGGGTTTGAATCCTACTTTTTTTTTCCTTCTTGGCCACAGTGCTTCTCCCAAAGGAAGGGTGGACCCTAGAAACTAAGTCTGAGAGAAGTGAAAGGATTCACCCCAGTTCATACAGGTAGTAAAATGGCAGAGCACATTCTGATACCCATATAAATTGGACCAGATGGCCATCCAGGTCTCTTCTGACTTCGGTCTTTTGTGATTTCCTGAAATATCACACAGGAAGTAAGGAGAAGATGCAGAACCTAAAGCCAGCCTCTTGGGCTGCAAATCAAATGATCTTACCTCTACCCTACCCATCCTGCTTGGCTCAGAACAGCCATGCTGTCCACACTGCAGCTGGGTGTTGGAATTCATCAAGCATCAGTCTTGAAACCAGGAACACTTGAGTTTGAATCCTGCCCCAGATACTCACTAGCTGTGTGACCCTGAGCAAGTTACTTCATTTCTGTTTGCCTCAGTTTCCTCATCTGTAAAATGGAGGTAATAATAGTGCCTACATCCCGGGGTTGTGGTGGCTTGAATCTCACCCAGCCTAGGTAGGGTGGGATGTGTAAAATCAATCAATGTAAGGAAGGACTTACTAAGTGAAGTTATATCTTTCCAGAGAGTAATGTGTATGAGGGAATGATATACATCTTGGTTAAACTCCATCTTTAAAATAAAAGAGGCAGCTGTGACCTTGGTAGCCCAATGGGTAGCACTCTGACCTTGCAGCAAGAAGACCTGGGTGGACCAGGAGGGCAGTGTGGTGCAGTAGAAAGAAAACCAACTCTGGAGTCAGAAAACCAGGTATAAATCCCAGCACTTCTAATGGATAACTTTGAGCAAGTCATTTCCCTTCCCTAGTCCTCAGTTTCCTCATTTGTAAAATTGAGAGAGTTGTGAACATGGTCTTTGAGGTCCTTACAGGTCTAGAGCTACTACTCTGCCTCAGATATTTCTTAGCAGTATGACTGATGATGGGTAAGTTACTTACCCTCACAATCTGCAAAACAGGATTTACAATATCTAGATAACCAAGCCAAGAGGGCCAAAGTAAGGAAAGTGCTCTGTAAATCTTAAAGAACTATAGAAACATGAATTATTATCATTTTACTCAGGGCCTACCATAGTTCTACATCCAGTAGGTTCTTTACACCATACCAGTCTTCTTTCTACCATGCTACGATCAATCAACAAGCATTAATTTAGTGCCTACTATGGGATAGATACTAGGGTAGACACTGGAGATACCAAAATGAAACAGTCCCTGCCCTCAAGGACCTTACATTCTGTCAGATAAGACAATGAGTTCATAAATAAGTGTGTGTATTTATATATATATATATATATATATATGTATATATATGTGTGTATATACATAAATGTCAAATTAAGTCAATAAGTACTTATTAAGCTCTTACTGCATACCAAGCACAATTCTAAAACATAGGAGATACAAGCAGAAAGAAAAACACTTCTTGTGCTCAAGGAACTTATATTCTAATGGGGGAAGACAATAAATAAAAGGGAGCTAGGAGAGGATGGGGAAAACAGGATTGAAGGTATTCAGTCGGGGGCATGAGATAGGTGGATAAAATATACGAAAAATAAATCCAGGGTAAATTCATGTGCAGAAGACCCAATAGCTGGGCTCAGGAAACGCCTCACCTAGGAGGCAGGGAGGGACGTGAGTCTTGAAGGAAAAAAATTATCTATTATTCAAACAGATGAGCTCTAGACATCTGGCAAGGCCCCAGAGGGATGATGGAACCTGGGATAGGCAAGTTTTGACAGTGGAAAGGAAAAGCCTACAGGAATGAGTTTGTCCTGAAAAGGCAGGTTGAGGTGGAGGTGGTGACAGGTAGGCAGGTGACAAGTAGCCTCACAGAGACAGTCCAGGAAGATGAATATCCACTGCCTGGAAGGGGCAGGGAGCCACACCGTGGATAGTGAGCAAGGCTTAGAGTCAGGAATGTCTGGGTTCAACTGCCTCTGACACATCCTTACTGTGTGACTCTGGGCAAGGCACGTAACCTCTATTTGCCTCAGTTTCCTCAATTGTAAAAGGGGGATGATAATAACACCTACTTCACAGGATTGCTGCGTGTCCCAAATGAGATCATATTTGTCAAGTGCATGATGCCTGGCACGTAACAAATGCTTAATAAATGTTTGTTTCCTTACTTATTTACTTCCTCCATCGGTAGAGGAGCAAGCTCATGAATCTTTCCTTATACCAATGAAATCTCAGGTCTAGACAAAAAGTAAAATAAAATAAATCACCAATGCCTAGAATAGCGCTGTGCACACTGTAGATTCTTAATAAATGCTTATTTAACGGACATATCATTTTCTTTGAGTTTCCTTAAAAGGTGGAAGAGTAGAATGAGGCCACTGGCTTATGTCAAGAGACCTGAGTCTGAAATCTGATTCTCATACTAACTAGCTGTGTGTTGAGTACCCCTCTATGTTCAGCTTCCTTTTGTGTTTTGTTTTCCCCCATTGATTGTAAGCTCCTTGAGAGCAAATATAGCTTTCTTTTTTTTTTTCATATTTGTATCTTCAGCACTTAGCACTTTGCCTGGCACTTAGCAGATATTTAATAAATTATTATTGATTTATTTACTTATTTGACCCTGGGCAAGTCTCTAAGTCTTAGTTGTTGTTGTTGAGTTGTTTTTCAGTCCTGTCCAACTCTCCACAACCTCAAATGGGGTTTTCTTGGCAGAGATACTGGAGTGGTTTGCCATTTCCCTCTCCAGCTCATTTTACAGATGAGGAAACTAAGGCAAACAGGGTTAAGTGACTTATCCAAGGTCACACAGCTAGTAGGTGTCTGAGGCCAGATTTGAACTCAGGTCTTCCTGACTCCAGGCTTGGTGCTCTATCTACTGGGCCATCTAGCTGCCTCAGTATCTCCATCTATAAAGTGGAGGAATATTGGGAAAAATACATGTAAAAAGCTGAGTAGAGATGTGAGCTATAATTTCCCTCTCATTACAATAATGATACATGGGACCAGATGTCATCATCATCATCTCCTCCCTTTCCCTTCTCACACCCATGGCAATATGAAAAGAGTCTGGACACTTGAGTTGGGGCCTCTCCTATTTCTAGTTCTCAGCCACCCAGGCAGTGGGAGGATTGGGACGCTGCCATAGAAATCCACCATTCAGCAGTTTGGACATGAGCATTGGCAGAATATGGCAGGGACCTTTCAAAGGAGCCAAATTACAACCATTGGCAAACCACCCTCTCTTTTCTTCAACATGCTAAGATTCTATCTTGGGGAGAACTGTGTCCTCTATGCTGCTCGGACTCCATCTGGAGAGCTGTATTCCATTCTGGGCACCCTATATTAGCGATGACATTACTGAGCCCCAAAGAAGAATGATCAGGATGATGAAGGGACTAGAGACAGGCATATGAGTCTGTTTTAAGGAAAAGGGGGTATTTTAGACTGGAAAAGAGAATACAAGAGAAATGGGATGACCATCTTCAGGTATTTGAATGTCAGGTGGAAGAGGAATTAGTTGTGTTCTCTTTAGGTATATAGAGTAAAATCTGTGGATGAAGAAGACAGCTTACAACTCAATAGATGGGAGAATTCTATTAACAAAGTTGTATCTTAACAGTCCTGTGCACCATCCACTCAGTACCAATATTCCGATGCACCTCCAAGGTCATAATCAACTAATACTGTAAACCACTGTGGATAGAAAGCTGACTTAAGATTCAGGATGATCTGGGTTCTAGTCCTATCCCTGGCGCATGCTGGCCTCATGACCTCAGTCTTATCCTCTCTGCTCACCAGGCAACTCTAGGACTATAAGTATAGTGTCAGAAAAAGAAGTCCTTCACTAGGAGCTCTCTCCAGGGATGAAATCATAAATCCAGTTACAATAAACAAATACATACAAACATGAATAAATTCATGAAAGAGTGAATAAAGTAATAAATAGATGGAGGGAGGGGGAGAGAGAAATATAGATGACTAGATAGAGATAGGTATAGATAGATGAACAGATATATAGACAACTAGATGGATGAAAATACATAGATAGATAGATAGATAGATAGATAGATAGATAGATAGATAGATAGAGACAGACAGACAGACAGACAGACAGACAGAGACAGACAGGTAGATGGATAGATCAACAGACATACAGTTGGGTATATGAATATATAAAGAGAGATAGGTATAGATAGATGGATAGATACATACATACATGGATAGAGGGATGGATAGAGATAGATAATAAAATAAATAAAATAGATATTGACAGCTGAATAGAGAAAGACAGATGGATAAGCAGGTGTATGGATAGATAAATGAGAGAGAGAGAGAGAGAGAGAGAGAGCATGCACTGGGCCTAAAATCAGGAAGACCTGAGTTCAAATCTAGCCTCAAACATTTAATAGCTGCAAGATCCTGATCAAGTCACTTAACCTCTTTCTGCTTCGTTTTCCATATCTGTGAAATGAAGATAAATAATAGCACCTACCTGCTAAGGCTGTTGTGGGAATTAAATGAAATAATGTTTGTAAAGCACTTGGCACAGTGCCTAGCACATAGTAGGCACTATATAAATGTTTACTTTTTTTATTCCCCCTAAAGCCCTTTGCAAACTTTAAAGCACTATAAAAAATGCTCAATAATAATAATAGAGTTTCATTGTTTTAAACCACACTAAAACGTCTCCTCCAGCTCACAGAAACTTTCTCCAATGATATTAAAATATCATTTGGATTTGATAAATGTAAGACTTTCCGTGAGCACCAAAGAGAAAGAGACTGGAGGCTATGAGCTCGCACGAGAGAGTCAAATAGATCCAATGGACAGAGATGGTACCTACAGATATCTCAGTCTCCTCCAGGCAAAACACATGGAGCATTAAGTCATCAAGGAGAAAGTAGTAGCTACATATGTCACAGGAATTATCGGTTTCCTGAAGTGAAAATTGAATAGGAAGAACACATGCAGAGCAATTAACACCTTCTTAATACTCTTCTTCTGTGTGTTTCTGTTTGCCCTCCCCTCTCCCAACATACACCCATACAAAGAGAGAGAGAGAGAGAGAGAGAGAGAGAGAGAACTGCTAGAACCTTCCCTCCAAATTTACCTTGTATTCATTTCCTTTGTGTTTTGTGTATACTGAGATAGGTATATGGCATTTTCTCTTTTAGAATGTAAGCTCTTTCTTTTTGAGTCATCGGCGGGCTCTAGCTTATTTGCCCGCTGCGCTCCTTTTGTGCCCAGCGCTCAGTTCCTCCGTCAAGGCTACTGCCGCCGCCTCTTCCAATTGCCTCCCACCATCACCATGGGCTTCAGAGATCTCAGGACACCCACTGGCCTGAAGCACCTCAACAACTTCCTGGCGGACAAGAGCTACATCGAGAGATATGTGCCATCCCAGGCTGACACTGCAGTATCCGAAGCAGTCTCAGGCCCACCACCTGCCGACTTGTACCATGCTCTCTGTTGGTATAACCACATTAAATCTTATGAGAAGCAAAAGGCAAGCTTGACAGGAATAAAGAAGGCTTTGGGCAAGTGTGGGCCTGCTA
>NW_020954553.1:3008089-3023696 GCF_900497805.2 Vombatus ursinus
TAGAAGATACCACAGGAAGTGGTGGAGCTACAGATAGCAAAGATGATGATGACATTGATCTTTTTGGGTATGAGGAGGAGGAGGAAAGTGAAAAAACAAAGAGTCTAAGAGAAGAAAGCCTTGCTCAGTATGAATCAAAGAAATTAAAAAAAAAAACCTGCAATTGTTGCCAAATCTTCCATCTTACTGCATGTAAAACCTTGGGATGTTGAGACAGATATGGCAAAATTGGAAGAATGTGTCAGAAGCATTCAGGCAGATGGCTTGGTCTGGGGATCTTCTAAACTAGTTCCAGTGAGATAAGACATCAAGAAGCTTCAGATACGATGTGTAGGTGGAGATGATAAAGTTGGGACAGATATGCTAGAGGAACAGATAACTACCTTTGAAGACTATGTGCAATCCATGGATGTTGCTGCCTTCAATAAGATCTAAAACCTACCATGCTCTAAAATTGCATTGAAATAAAAATATTTTCAAGCAAAAAAGAAGAAGAAGAATGTAAGTTCCTTGAGGACAGGAACTATTTCACTTTTTTCTTTGTATCTTGAGCACCTAACACATAGTGCCTAGCCCAGCACCTGGCATTTAACACATTCTTAATTTATTACACAGTAAAATGACCTTTCAATGGACTTAGAAAGCATCTAAGCAAAAAAAAGTATGATATTAACACAGCACAGGGCTCACCACCCAAAGGCTTGAAGAAAGATGAGCATTTTCTCATCAAAAAAGGAGGAAAAGGACTGGCAGCTATCTTCATCCTGCAGTGACAAGCAAGTTAAAAATATACAGAAATACTTGCTAAACAAAAGGATGCCACTTCAGAACACAAAGGGAAAGGCTGGTTAATAGACAAACGCCCCTGGACTTATTGACTGTAACTGATCTAAGTCTACCTTGGGAAGGAGTCTATGAAATGACTAAGATTCAAGAATGAAATCGGGGCAGGAAACAGGACTGCTACTGACAATACCTTCACACACACACACACACACACACACACACAAAGTAACAAAGGAGCGAGTCAAGCGAGTTTGTTTACAGAAATAAAGGGCTTCTTGACAGTGATTCAGAATCAGCTCTTTGCTGCCAGAAACTCCAGAAAGATCATTATGAAGGATCCCTGACGTATTGATCGATGTAGGGAAGTATACAAACTAAGCAACATGTTACTGCAGGTTTTGCAAAAATTTAGCACCTACCAAATACCTAGAAAGACATGATCAAGTGGCCAGAATTATACACCAGAGGCTCAGTATGCTTCGCAAACTGCCAGATGACAAACTTCTGTATTACAAATGCAAACCTCAAAATATCCTTGAGAATTCAGCATATAAGCGGGGCTGGAATGAGAGCATTATTGCCCATCATCCCTGGGACATTACAGTGAACTACAAAAATATTTTAAGATCCACATTTTTAATCACTGTTACCCTAGAAAACATTCATAATCTCCAAACTATGTAGAATGAAAAGCTCTCAAAATACAAACACCCAGTAAAAGGTCAAAACTATGTAGGAAGATGTACATATATGTGTGTATGTGTGTATATGTGTGTATGTGTGTATATATGTGTGCACATGTCTATATGCATATATGTATATGTGTATATATGTGTACATACATATATGTGTATGCATTGTGTGTGTATCATCCCCATCATCCAAACTGCTGCTAAAGTGGTCCTTAAGATTCTTTCAGAGGATGAGCCTACATTCAACACTTTCATTCAATTATAACATTCAATTATAAAAATCTATCATTTTATCCACTTCCACAAGAATTCACCAAATGCTGAACATAAATGAAGAAGGGCAGTAACTTGACTCAGGACCATTTTTAGCTGAATGAAAAAAGCTGTCAGGCAGGGTGGTGCGCTCCTGAAATCCTAGCTTCTGGGCAGAGGGAGGCTGACAGCTCTCTTGAGTTCAGGAGATATGAACTGCTGTAGGGCTAGTTTGATCAGGTGTCTGCACGTCTTGACTTGTGTCTTGACGCCAGACTTCCAAGACTCTAGAGGAGAGAATGAGACTGATAACTTTGCTCAGCTCTTCCTCACTTAAATCCAATTTACACATAAGTCAAGATATGTGATGCCACTGGTCCTCTTTGAGAATGAAGGATGAACAACAATTAAGTTTAGCATTAATATAATGAGCCCCTAGGATGGGGAAGTGGGGAGGCTAGGTTGTCTAAGTAGGGGCAAACTAGCCCAAGTTGGAACCTGAGCAGGTCAAAGCTGCCAGGCCAGTCAAAGTGGGGTTGAACTGGCCTCTGTATCTTCAGCGTGTGCAAGATTGGGAGCCCCAGTGATGAAAGGATGGTGGTGGTAGTAGTGGCGATGACAGTTAATGTTTCTATAGAGGTTCAAGATTTTCAAAGAGATTTACATTCATTGTCTCCTCTGAGCTTCATAACAACTCTCAGAGAGATAACAGTCAATCCCCAACCTACTCAAGGTTACATTCCTAGAAAACAGCACAAAACGTCAAAAATACAAATGTTGATACATTGCACCCATGAGGGAAAAGGGTATTAGGCTCCCCCAACCACCAAAAACTGTAATCTTTCATGAGATACTGTGCACTTGAGAAGTTACTTTAGCGTTTTCTGGAGTGGATTCACAAATACTTTTAGGAATCCTTTCCTCCTTTTTGCAGATGGAACTAATGGTTGATTCATTAACACCAAACTCCTCCCTGACTGCAGCTACAGACATTTCAGCTCAAAGTTTATCCAAAACCTTGATTTTCTCACTAAGCCGTATCACTTGTTTTGCATATCCTGGTTTAAAACTCAAAGGATTTGCACTATGCTTTGGGGGCATAATTGCAGCACAAAACTTTAGTTTTGAAGGCAAACAATGAAAAAAAGTAACAAATGCATGGGGAGCTCTCTACAACAGCAGAGTGAACAAGACCAGTGAATCACTTTGTAAGATACTGGCTGCTCCATACACGTGTACACATTGCACCTCTCATTTTTTTTCTCTATTACACATAGCCACAAGTGTGCACAATTGCCAATGCAAAAGGGAAAATGAGACTACTAATAAAATCACATGAATGCCTGAAGTCGTAAAAGTTAACCACATGAATGTTGAAAATTGACTACACTCCTTAGAAGTATTATTATTTCCATTTTAAAGATAAAAATGCTAAGACTTGGATTAAGCGAACTCATGTATGTTCACGTAACTAGTATCAAAGCTAAGATTTGAACCCAAGTCTTGCTTGAACCCAAGTATTCCAATACTTCAGCTACTAGATGGTAGGCATTTACTAGGACATGGCTAGGTGGTACAGTGGATAGAGTGCTAGGCCTGGAATCAGGAAGACTTGTGTTCATGTGCCCAAAAGCAAACCAAACTGGGCATACCCTTTGATCCAGCAATACCATTACTAGGTCTGTATCCCAAAGAGACCATAAAAAGGGAAAAGGACCCACAGGTAGAAAAAATATTTATAGCAGCTCTTTTTGTGGTGGCAAAGAATTGGAAATTGAGAGGATGTCTATCAATTAGGGAATGGCTAAACGAGTTGCAGTAATATGAACGTGCAATGGAATACTACTGTGCAATGCAAATTGCAGAAAAACCTGGAAAGAATTGCACAAACTGATGCAAAGTGAAATGAGCAGAACCAAGAAAACATTGTACCCAGTTTTCAGTAACATGGTGTGATGATCAACTATGAATGACTCAGCTCTTCTCAGCAACACAATGATCCAAGACAAGGACAAAGGACTCACAAAGGAAAACGCTATCCATATCCAGATAAAGAACTGATGGACTCTGAATGCAGATCGAAGCATTTTTTTTCACTTACTTTATTCTTTCTCATGGTTTTATTTCCTTTTGATCTGTTTCTTCTTCCACAACTGTAACAAATATGGAAAAATGTTATATGTAATAGCACATGTATAAACTATATCAAACTGCCTACCATTTTCAGAAGAGGGAAGGAGAGGGGGGGAGGGAGAAAAATTTGGAAGTCAAAATTTTGTAAAAACGAGTGCTAAAAATTTTTCATAATATGTAATTAGAGAAAAATTAAATACTACCTAAAATTTAAAAAAAAAAAGAAAAAATAGTGTTCAAATCTGGCCTCAGACATTTACTAGATGTGTGACCCTGGGCAAGTTACTTAACTTCCGTCCATCTCAGTTTCCTCAACTATAAAATGGGGAAAATAACAGTACCTACCTCCCAAGGCTATTGTGAGGTTTAAATGAGATAATATTTGTAAAGTGCTTAGCACAATGCCTGGCACATGGAGGTACTCAATAAGTGTTATTTCCCTTCCTGCTTACTATACCCCAAGGCTTACCATACTAAGGTACTGACATTAATAAAATAAATTAATCCTTCCCAATATACGAATGTGAAAGATGTCCAACAATAAAACAAGCCATTTTATAAAGTAATGAGTTTCTTACTATTGAAGATATTGAAGGAGAGGTTAGATCTTTTGCCAGTGCAGGAATGGACTAAGAGGAAGACTAGATTAGGCTCTCAAAATTCTAAGGTTCTTTCCCATTCTGAGACTCCACTGTGAGTTAAGGTCTCCATTCAGAACACAGAATATTCTTGAATAAATGTAAAATCCCAAAACTGGGTTCAAAAAATCAATTTCATAAGGACAGAAGGAGAGTAATTTTGCTAAACAGTCATTTGTGTTACTGCTGAGTAGTAGGTTGTATGAAAATGATACAGGGGTGGTCTTGGTGGGCCCTAAGCTCAATGTGAATCAAGAATATGACAGCTATTCCCCCCAAAAGCTAAAGGAATCTTAAGCAGCATTAAGAGGGACATGGGGTCCAGCACTCACCTGGCAAGACCACAACTTGAGTACAGTATTTAGTTCTGGGTGCCATATTTGTTTTTGGAAGGAAATTAATGAGCTAAAATATATCCACAGGAACCCAATTGGGAGTAAGGGGACTGGAGACTAAGTCATATGAGGATGAGTAAGGTAGTTTTAGTCCAGAAGAGAGAACATGGTACTGCCTTTAAGAATCCAGAGGACTTTCCTGTGATAGTGGGATTAGCCTTATTCTGCTTGGTCCCTTAGCGAGGAACTAGGAATAAGGGGTGAAGGTTATAGGGAAGCAGGTTGGAGCTTGATGTCAAAGACTTCCTTTTGGTGGAGACATATCCGAAAGCAGAATGAACTGCCTTGGGGAAGGAGGGACTTCTCAGTCCCTGAAGTTTTTCAAGTGAAGGCAACGTGACCATTTGTCAAGGATATACTAATTTGTTGAATTGTTTTTCAGTTGTGTCCAATTCTTCATGATGCCATTTGCTATTTTCTTGGCAAAGATACTGGAGTGGTTTGTCATTTCCTTCTCCAGTTCATTTTACAGATGAGGAAACTGAGGTAAACAGGGTGAAGTGACTTGCCCAGGGTCACACAGCTAGTAAGTGTCTGAGGCAGGATTTCAGCTCGGAAAGATGAGTCTTCCTGACTCCAGCCCCAGCACTCTATCCACTCTGCCACCTAGCTGCCCTGGATATAATAATAGCTAACATTTATATGGTACATGTATATGTACCAGGCACTGTGCTAAGCAGTTTACAATTATTATCTCATTTGATCCTCACAACAATCCTGGGAGGTAGGTGCTATTATAATCATCCCCATTTTACAGATGAGAAAATGCAGGCAAACAGTGGGTAACCAACTTGCCAAGATCACATAGCTAGCAAGTGTCTGAGGCCAAATTTGAATTTAGGTCTTCCTGATCTAAACCTAGAGCTCTGTGCACTATGGCGCCACCTGGTGCTGTAAAGGAAACTTGCTTTATAGCTACTGTAAAGGATACTCAGATAGGAAATGGGCTAGGTAATTTCTGAGGTTCCTTTAAAGCCTGAGAGTCTACGGAAATCTGTATCTCTTCTTGAGAGCAAAGGGGTTGTCTTTCTCTCCCCTCGGTTGGGCAGAAGTCAATATCTCATTCCTTCCCTGACGGCACTCCAGGGCAGCAATCCAAATATTCATCTGGATAATAAACCCCCAAAAAATATGGGTAATTGTACTTGCAGTGACATTTATGTAGCATTTTACAGTCATGAACTGATTTGCATATGTTATTGGATTCCAGAAATGTCTCTTTAGCACCTACTGTGTGCGAGGCTCTCTCTCTGAATCCCTGGAGAGTCAAATATGAAAAAACAAATTCATTCAGTCACATGGTCTTATACAATCCTCAGCAACAGCCTTGTGAGAGAGAAGCTGGAAAGGGCTTTGTATTGGTCTTTGCAAGCTAAGAAACTGAGGGCGGGGAAGTAAAAGGGGAGGGGCCTTGCCCCCAGTAAAGTGGGGTGATAAGTAGTAGAATGGCAATCTCAGCCCAGCTCTCGGAACTCTGCATCTTGCACCAGGCTGCCTTTCAGAAAGAGATGCCAGCATTCTAGACTTCAGTAAAGAAGGTGCGTGGGCATGAGCCGAGGAGGGGCCTCTATGGAGTGTAAATAGTGGGGGATTTTCATATCCATTGTCTTCTTTTGTTTGTCTGTTACCCAGTTAAGCCATTTTCTCCATAATCCATATGTGGGCTGAGAACAGGATCTGAGTACCAATGGTTAACCTGCTTGCTAGGCAGGCAGTTACAACCTACCCACAATCACCAACTCCTGGAAAGGATGTGGGCAAAATACATTTGGGGGGACTGGAATCCTACTTAAAATGTACAAAGCATAGGGGAAAGGGATTGGAGAGCTTTGCTGAGTGAATAGAGAGTTGAATTTAGACACAGGAAGGTGTGGGTTCAAATCCCACCTTTGACACTTGCTGTCTGTGTAAGCATCCTTGAGGGGCTTCAATCCCTCTGAGACTCAGTTTCCTTACCTGCAAAATGAGACTAAAAATATTATACCATAGCATTCCCTAAATGAAGGTAGACTGCTTGGTTTACCTTTGTTTCCCAAGCCCCTCTCTCAATGCCTGGTACAATACTAAATGCTTAATGAATGCCAGGCTCATTCATTGACTGGTTACTGCCTACCTCATGGGGTCATTGTGAGGCTTTGATGCAGTAAGGTATGTAAATCACTTTGCACACTATAAGGAGCTATAGAAATGTCAGTTATTATAATTGTACTCACTTAACAAAACCACGCGTTAAACAGAGCTCACATTTACACAGCAGCCCTTCCAAGGCTAAAGAGGGGTGAGAACCAGGGGATTTTAGATCTAGAAGGGACCTGAGAGAACATCTAGACCAGAGGTTCAGAACATCGAGTTCATGCCCCATCCCCCCTCAAAAAAGGGGGGGGTCTGTGGATTCATTTCAGGGAGCCTGTGAACTTGGATGGAGGGGGGAATTTACATCTTATTTTTGATAAGCGGAATTTAAAGATCTGTTCAATTGTAAATGTAGGCAGTCAGTCAATCAACAAGCATTTTTTAGGTGCTTAATATGTGCTAAGCACTGTGCTAAAGTCCGAGAATACAAATAAAGTAGAAAGTAAGACAGCTCTGCCCTCAAGGCGCTTACAAACTAATGTGCGGAGTTGGTAGTGGGGCAGAGAGACAGGACATAAAAGGAAGCAGAATGGGGAGGGCGGGGCAGAGATGGGGGAAAACCTGAGGTGCTGCCTGGAGAGGGAGGACACTGGCCTGGGTTGGCGCCCGTTCTTCAACGGAGGTTCTGGGAGGAGGCTTCCAATGGGACTAAGAAGCAGAGGGGGCGCGGGGCCGTGATTCCAGGGCTGGAGGGAGAGGAAGTCTGGAGTATATATCCTGGAGAGGAATGAGGAGAAGAAGCACTGAACGTTATATGAGAAGGGGTCCATAGGCTTTACCACACTGCCAAACACAGACACACAACAAAGACTAAGAACTCCAGCCCCCTAATTTTCCAGAGGAGAAAACCGAGACCCAGACACAAGGGAAAGAATAAGCATTTTCATGATTATTCACCTACTATGCACTGGGTGCTATGCTAAGCACTCTACAATTATTATCTCATTTGATCCTCACAACAACCCTGGGAGGTAGCGGCTATTATTATCCCCATTATTCAGGTGAGGAAACTGAGGCAAGCAGCTACTACATAGCAGGGCTAGGATTCGAACCCAGGTCCCCTAACTCCAGATCTCCATGGTTGGAGATTCCCACCATGCTCTCCACGTGTGATCAGGATCAAAGATTTAGAGCAGGAAGGGACCTTCCTGCCCTTTAGTCCAATCCTCCTCCATTTTACAGGTGAGGAAATGGAGACCTGGGGAGGTTAAAAAACTTGCCCAAGGTCATACAGATAATAAAGGGCAAAGGCAGGATTTGAACCCTTGTTCTCTGATCCGAAATCCTGGTACTCTGCCCCAAAGCGAAAAACTGTTGCAGTGTAGTAGGAAATACTATGAGGTTGGAAGTCATAGCATCTGGTTGGAGTCTCAGCTTTGCCACTAACTACCCATGACTTTGACCCTTTGGGTCACAAATCTAGAAGGAGAAGGAGTCCCTGAAACCATTTGGCCCTGCTACTTCCCTTTATATTTGAGAAAAGTAAGGCCCAGGAAAGTTAAACAGTTCACCCAAAGTCAACAAGGTCTTAAGTGGTAGAACTGGGGTTCAAATCTGACTCCAGTCAAGAGCTCCTTCCCCCTCAAGGTCCACTTGCCCCTGGACCTCCTTCCCCCCACTCAAAAGCCCACTTGACCCTTGACCTCCTTCCCCTAAAGCTATTTGACCTTGGACTTGCCCCATCTGAGTTTCAAGTTTCTTCATCCATAAAAAAAGAAAAGTAAAAGTAGTTGCTTGCTTTTCCTACTTCCCAGGGTAGTTGCAAAGGGGGAAATCACACATCATCTGGCATTGTGGCAAAAAAGGAATATCACTGGATTTTGTTTCCTGAGGGCTTGAATTCTAAATTAGATGATTCTGCCATCCACTAGCTGCACAATGCTGGGAAAACCACTTCCCCACTCAGAGTCTCAGTTTTACTCATCTGTAAAGTGGTGATCATAATACTTGCCCCTTCTCCCTCACAAAGCCATAATAAGCAAAAGTGTCATGTCAAACTTTAAAGCCCAGGAGGCTATTGTTATTTAATAGAGGAGACAGTTGGTACAGTAAAATGAGAGTCAAGAGACCTGGGTTCTAGCCCTGACTTGAATTGGCTGTGTGACCTTGGTCAGGTCCCTGGGCTTCATTTTCCCCATGTCTAAAATGCTGGAGGGTCTGGTAGGTTTTAGGAATGCTGGAGCCTATGAACTGCAGACAGTCTGAATTACAGGCTTGCTTATCATCAGGTGCTGGGGGCTAGCCAGATGCTCCGATTCTGTGGGAGACCAGCTTTGGGCCTTTTCCACCTCCTTCCCAGACTGTTTTTGATTTAGCTCGGGTTACCTACTCCTCCCATTCCTCCTGCTGGCCTAAACAACGTCTTTTTGTCCTCTACTCTCCACCTCCGGCCTCCCTGATTATTCTCTTGCCTCCTGAGGCCCACAGGCAGGCGGTAAGAAGCTAGAGTTGCTGTGGGCAGGGTTTAATTAGGGCTGTGAACACTATTAGAAATGGCCCAAAAGGAATAAACCAAAGAGAGAGAAATAGACAGACAGAGAGCCAAAGAGACAGTGAGAAGAGAGAGGAGAGAGAGAGAGAAACACCAGCCCTCCAGAAAAAAGGATAAACATTCCCCCTACCAGGTCTGGCCCAAGCTGAGATAAGCATGCTAAGGCAGCATGGGGCCTCTTGGCTAGAGGTGCAGCTGAAATTCTGGCTGTTTGAGTGTTGGTTGAAAACAAGCTTTGCCTGCTGGGAAGAGAGAGTGAATGCAGGCCTGGGGTTGAGTCAGGGAATAACTATTGCCTCATGGAGCGATGAATGCATATCTGTGCCTTGGAACACTCCCACGTATGTTTATGGGAAGGTGAGACCATGTGTGTTTGAAGATGAGTGCATATCGGTGAGTATGTGTGAAGCCATCCCTCCATGTTTCTCCCAGGCTTTCGTCCTTGCTCTGTCTACTCTTGACCTCGTAATTTTTTACCTCGCTCGCACCTGGACTCCCTCTCTAGACTTCTCCTGGCTGATGACTCCCTCCCCAGGACCACCATTTTAGCAAGAACCACAGCCATGGCTCATTTCACTAACACCTGGTCTCCCCCTCCAGACTCCTTCTCTTCACTCACCACATTGACACGCTGGAGGGAAACCTCCAGCCTGAGGCCCCAGTTTTCTGTCTCAGCTAGAGCTGGGGTGGGCAGGAGCCAGCTTAAAGCCAGCCTTCAGTTTTCAGTGAGAGTTTTTATACCTCCAAATTTGGCAATCCGGCCTTGATTTATTGTTTTGTTTCCAAGGGTAGAAGGTGGAAGGTAATCTACAAACTCTAGCCTGAGAGCCAACTCTAGTTCGGCTGCCCAAATTCAGAATGGTTTTTACATTTTTAAATACAGTAAAACTTTATTTACAAATGTAAAAACCATTCTTAGTTTGCGGGCCTATTATGAGGCAGGTGGATATGTCCCCAGGGTTGAAGTTTGCCCATTCCCTGGTCTAATCTTAAGAAAACGATGGAGAAAACGTTAATAAACATTAAAACATAAGACCCGTGTTTATGTTTATTAAAATAATTTATTTCTTTATAAACACAAATTTATTTGTTTTTTTTAAACAAACGTGTATCGTGCAGCTGATTGTTCAACATTTACCAGCACACCCCTGCCTATATGAATTATCTTTCTTCATTAGAATATAAGCTCCTTGAGGGTAAGGACTGCTTTGTTTGTATTTAGATCCCTAGCATTTAGGACAGTGCTTGGCACATAGTAATAAATGCTCCCTCTGTGACTGACCTGTTTAATTGGTTCCACTATGTGCTGTCCCCCATCCTTGACTCTCTTGCTCTCTTGGCCTATACGGTTCCTACCAATACTTAACCCCAGATCACTCTCCACCCCCAATCATCTGCTTTTTCTGCTCCTACTCCTAAGCATCTGCATGCTGAAGTCACCCACATGTACAGCTTTAGAGTGACCCTTCACTCTTCCCTCCCCCAATCCATAAGCAATATGTCCCTACATCTTACCCAGTCCCCTTAAAAACCTCTCACATCTGTCCCCTTCTTTCCACTCACGTGACCAAGAGCTTAGCAAATATATGATAATTAGTATCATCATCATCATCATCAGCTTGTGACCCTGGGTAAGTCACTTAACCCTGTTCGCCTCAGTTTCCTCATCTATAAAATGAGCTGGAGAAGGAAACGGTAAATCACTGTGCTACTCAGAGAGTATTTCTGATGCTATCCTTCTACCAATCTGTGATTTTGTCAATGTAGGTCCTCCATCCAGTCCATCCCTTCCTATTCAACTACTGTCCATGACCTTCCATAATATTGTATATGTTCAGCAAGGATACCCCCAAAAGATGGAGTTCTAGACCTGGAGTCAGGAAAGCCTGAGTTCAATTCTAACCTCTGACACTTACTGGCTGTCTAGCCCTGAGAAAGTCACTTCACCTCTGTTTGCCTTAATTTCTTCATCTGCAAAACGGGGATAATAATAGCACTTCCTTCCCAGGGCAGTTGTGTAGATCAAATGAGATAATACTTGTAAAATGCTTTGCAATCCTTAAAATGCTATATAAATGCTAACCATTTGTAGAGTATTTTCACAAAGATTTTATCGAGATGAAAAAGCAGACATATGGATAGGTGGTTGTCAATGTCCTCTTTAACACCAGTCTCTGAAATCACAGCCATCTGTGATTTTTTCCCTCCACTCATTTGGTCTCCTTTCGTCTTTCAGCTGTCTTTAGAGTTGATCTCTTCGTGCCCTCAGAACCGTCTTACCTTTTCTGTATATACGTGGTCTGGTCTAGCTTTTCTTTCCATTTTTGTCTTTTGTGACATTTCCCTTTCCCTAGGCAGACTGTAGGACTTGAAAAGAGAGATCCTAGAAAAGGGATTTCATTCTCCTAGCTGAAAAAAACAATGCGTTGTTATAAAACTGTTGACAGATCTTTATAATTTTCCATCTGTTTGTTGTCCTTCAAGATTCATTTTTAAATGCTCTCGGGATGAGTGGGCTTCTTTGGGTCTTGTGTCAAGCTTTCTACAGATTCATTTTTCTCTCTGTTGCTTCTCACTTTTTTATGAAGTGATATTACTTACAATCTTCCTCCAGAAGGCTTGGAAAATTAGTTCCTATTTTAAAATGGTGGTTAGCCTTTGGTTGTCAAGTTTCTTCTCTAGGCAGTGCACTTAAAAGGTGTTGTATGTAGGGCATAGACTTGGAGTCAGGAAGACTTGGATTCAAATCCCACCTCATATTCACAAGCAGGGTGAGCCTGGGTAAGTCACTTATTCTCTTTGAACCCCAATGTCCTCATCTTAAAAGTGGAGATAATAATAACACCTACCTCTCAAGGTTCTTGTGAGGATCAAACGAGAATGTGTATGTAATCTGTGCAGTGAGTGTGTTCTGATTCACCATCCCAGAGTCAGGGTATTACCCCTCTCCTTTAGGGTTCTGGGGAGTCCCCTGAAGTCTTGGAGATGTCCCTTTCCCTACTGCCTTTGGACTAATCTCCCACAAGTTGTTTCCCTCAGTGAAGTCTTGGTGACCAGCACCCCAATTCCATTTAACCAATTTGTGCCAATTGGTTTTTGCAAAGAGATATTTACTTTAAAGATAAAGCAAGAGAAAAATTACAAATATTTCTCCCAAACATCCCTAGGGCACATGCTTCCCTCTCCCACTTCAATTCCTGAGTAGAGTGGGCTCAAACTTAGCTCAGCTCTTACATAGCAATGGCCCCACTAAGTTCATATCCAAATGTACCATTGCTTCCAGATGAGCCCTTGTCTTAACAACTGAACTGGGTCCCAAAAGACCCTCCTTGTTCCTTGGGACATCAATGCTAGACTGAGGCAACTAGGTGGTGCAGTGGGTGGAGCACTGGTCCTGGAGTCAGGAAGGCTTGAGTTTAAATCTGGGCTCAGATTCTTACTTGAGACCTTAAACAAGTCACTTCACCTCTGTCTGCCTCAGTTTCCTCAATTGTAGAATGGGAGTAACAACAACACCTATCTCTCAAGGCTATTACGAGAATCAAAGGAGATAATATTTGTATAGTGCTTAACATAGTGCCTGGCACATAAATGATGCTACATAGATACTTATTCCCTTCCTTTTCCCCCAGGACAATAAAACCCAGTATGGATTCAGACTCCTGAACTCCCAGAGATTCAATCTCCTGACCTTTCAAAATTCACAAAGTCAGAGCCTCTAAGTTTATCTCCTTCACCTTAAACAGGAAAAAAAAGAAAGCAAGACAAAAGGACAAAGACTTGCTTTTATTGGGCCACATGGTGGCCTCAGAAGGGAAAAGTCTCAAGGCCTCTCCCCTTGTAGCATTATCTCTCCACAGAGACTGACATTAAAGGAGTGAAACCAAGAGAGAACACCCAAAGAAATAAAGTGGTCCTTTGTCTGCTCCCTGCTTGTAGTGGACAACCCCCGCTCTGGCTGTGCAGCCAAAGAGGAATAGATGTCTGTGTCAATGTCTGCTTCTTTATCTACTTCACATTTTTCCATGTCAATAAATTGCTTGACTGTTGCAAGTCAGAGAAGAGCGCACTGTACTTTCTCACCTTTAGTCATTCTCCTAATTTTACATTGATTTTCTAATTTTATTCTCATCAGTCAATAGCTTGCTACTTGACTATTACAGGTCAGAGCTGTTTTAAGAGCACATTGTATACTTTCTCGTCTTCAGTCATTCTCCTAATTTGACATTGATTTTGATTTTCATTCTAATTGGGTTGTGTTTAGACAACTGATCCAGAAATAATGGCCATATCTTATCTATTAAGATAGTCAGCTTAAGGCTTTATGATTCTATTGTTAGAACCATCCAAATCTTTTTTTTTCCCCTGAAAAAAATATATTCATCCCATCTAGTCATGAGGCTTCTGTGTAGTCTATAATCCTTTGGTTTCTTTTGTACCTTGATCATATTTTCCCATATATTTTTCAGCATCCTCCAATATACTCATATTTGCATTGAAGTCACTGGATATTAAAGTATATTTAGATTTAAGTTGAGGTTCTTACTGAATTCTTCATAGAATTTTTCTGCTTTTCCAACCTGTGAGATAAAAGTTGGCAAATAAGCTCTACTTATCTTTATGGTGCCCTTTTGGCTTATGCTCCTCTGAACCAGTACAAGATGAGCTGACCAAGTGTCCCATGAAATGATTTTTCTTGCAGCCTTTGAATTCATGATGAAACCAAATCCTCATTTGCTTCTCAAAGGAAAACCTGAACACTATTCTTGTACTCAGCTGAAACTTCCTTGTATCCTTTGGTTTCCTTTTTAGCTAATAATAACAATATCAGCTAACATTTATATAGCACTTACTATATGCCAGGTACAGTGCTAAGTGCTTTACAGCTATTATCCCATTTGATCCTTATAACAACCCTGGGAGATAGAAGCTGTTGTTAGCCCATTTTATAGATCAGGAGAGGCAAACAAAGGTTAGTGACTTGCCCAATGTCACCAAGGCTAGATTTGAACTCAGGTATTCCTGACTCCAGGCCCTTCTCTTCCAGTAGTACATCAATTTATTGGTTGTTGGGAAACATTTTTAGGAAGACAGTCATTAAATTAATGTTTATAAATAGTTTCAAAGTTGTTAGATTCTTAGCACCTTCTGCCTATCCCCCCTCTCTTTCCACTGCTCTGACGAAGTCACTGTAATACCTGATAGGGTACATACAGGACTGAGCATCATTTTCTATTTTAATTTGGTCCATGAGTTGGCTTAGCCAAAGAATTCATCACCTGAGAGCCAGCCTACTGGTCATGTGCCTTTTCTTCCTCAGATAGTAGACCTTAGTGGAGCCCTACCAGAGATCTCTCTCCATTGCCATAGCCTTCAAGAATCCAGGGTCACTGCCATGGTTCCATAAGGCATCAACAGAAGGTTTCTGTGAAGGAGGTGCTAAGAATTCAAAGCCAAGAGATGGGAAGGCTTCTACCTTCATAGAGCTTGTGTTCTACTGGAGGGGGCTGGAGTGTTCAACCTGTACTCAGGTTAAAGAATAATACAAAGGAGGGAGTGATGGGAAAAATTTGAGGAGATGCAGAATCGGAGATTTGTTCCTAAGAAAAAATTCCTCCAATGGCTAAGTTGAAAACTTTTAGGAAGAAGGAGATGAGATAAAGTCTGGACATTATAATATCATAAAATCATAGAATCTTAAAACTGAAAGCTACATCAGAAATCAGCCCAATCCTCTAATTCATCTAGTAACTCTCTCTTTAACATCCCAGACAAGTGGCTGGCCAGCCTTCACTTGAATACCTCCAGTGATACTACAGAGCTCACTACTTTCCAAGCCAACTCATTCCAGTTCAGATCATTGGGAAGTCTATGCTTAAATTAAGGTACAAAGAGGACCACATGGAATCTAATATCCCCTCTATCTCTGAGATTCTGTGATTTTGAAATATGCCTCTATGGAACAACCACCTTGTCAGGAGCTTGGGCCTCTGCAAGGTTAAAAAGAAGACAAATGCAGGTGCTGCCTCTCAAACTGGAGAATTTCCAATCTCTCTTTGTCTCTTTCTATGTCTCTCTCTGTCTCTC
>NW_020954553.1:3023721-3029473 GCF_900497805.2 Vombatus ursinus
TCTCTCTCTCTCTCTCTCTCTCTCTCTCTCTCTCTCTCTCTCTCATTACAAGGGGGGACTCTTGATTGCAGCTCTTGGGGTGAGAGAGATAGATGTTGATAAAAGAAAAATTAGGAGTGTCAGGATTTAACCAGAGTCAGAGTGCTGGCGTATGTGGCTTTAAGGAAATTGGACAGCAGCCTGGGTGCTGTGAACACATCAGCATGGAAGGAGAGAGGGGCTGCTGGGAGAGTGTTTTCGGTGTGCGTTCACCTGAGAATAGAGGGAAAATAACCTGATAGGAATAGGTGATGACAGGAGAGGAAGGAAGGCGGAGCAGGGAGAGAGAAAGGGGAGAAAGAAAGAAGAGCAAGGAGAAGAGGGAATAATGAAAGATAAGGGAGAGGGATGGGTAGAGTAATGGGGAGGAGGATGAGGGAAAGAGATGGAGAAGGGGCTCAGAGGAAAGAGATGGGAAGAAAAAAGGAGAAAGGGAGTGAAAGTAAGAAAGAAGAGGAGAAAGAGAGGGAGAAAGGCCAGGGAAGAGACAGTGGGAGAGAGGAGAGAAAAGGGAGATGGGAAGAAGGAAAGAGAAAAGAGGGGAAAAAAAATAAGAAAAGAAAGGAGAGTGAAATCAGAAAGAGAGAGAGAAATGGGAGAAGGGGAAGAAAGGGAGGTAAAGGGGAGAGAAATAGGGGAAAGAGAGATTGGAGATAAAGGAGAAAGGTACGAATGGGGAAGAGGGAGAAAGAGAGAGTGAGAAGAAGAGGAGGGAGGAAAATAATAAAGAAAAGAGAAAAAGGAGGAGGGGGCAGAGAGAAGGAAGGAAGAGAAAGAAGAAATATGAGAGAAAGGTTGATGAGAGAGAGATAGAAGGGAGGGAGAAAAGAGAGGAAAAGAAAGTAACACAGGAGAGAGAGAAAAAAAAGAGGAAGAGAAGGGGACAGAGACAAGGGAAAGGTTGGTCTTACCTAACCAGTCAACCTGCCTAGCAACTCCTCTCTGGTAACTTGATTTCATGAATATTTTAAACAATTCAGTATAACATTTCATCAAGAATCATGCACTCCCATAAAGTCTCAATTTATGCAAACAACGAAGGGTGAGGAGTTTGGTTCCTTCGTTACAAATTAAAAGTGGACTGACATTTCCAATTAGCTGGGAAGGAAGGCAGCTCAACTATAAATATAACAGAGAGCAAATGAGCCCATCCGGCAGAAGCTTCCCAACACGGTGCCTCTAAATCCTCGGCCAGGGAGGTGCTCTTATTAGAAAGATTAATAATAGGTTTCCGATCAGGCTGAAACTCTGGAGAGCTCAGGGAAGAGGCACGTGGCCCTCCAGCCAACATCAGCACTGCCCAAGGCTCTGCTCCCTGGGCTCCCCCAAGAGACACAAAGCCTAGATCTCCAGCCATGCAAGATGGCAATCCCTGAGCATCTCTCCCCAAAGCTGTAGGGTACTGACTGGCAACACTTTGGTTTTTAGATGGCAGAGCAAGTGACAGGTTATCAAAACACCTGGAGCTATCCTTGGCCAACATCCTTTCTATGGTCAGCCTCAGGAGGGCCCCTGTCCTCACAAAGCTGCATCTCAAACCAGAGGATGATTATAGACCAGCCATAAGGTCCACTTGATATTCCTCAGGCACAAGGCTCAATTTCCACCCTCCATGTCTTTGCACTGGTTGTTCCCCATTCCTGAGATACCCTCCCTCTTCATCTCTTCCTCTCTGGTTTCCTCAAGTGTAATCTTCTTCATGAGACCTTCGGTGATCCCCTAGGTACCTTCTCTATGTCACCTCATCTTGATTTATATATGTCTTATATGATCCTATACAAGTATATAATATCTTCCTCATTAGCATGTAAGCTCCTTGAGGGCAGGACTTGTTTCATCTCTTAATACCTCTAGCACTTAGCACAGTGCCCAGCACATAATAAGTGCTGACTCATTGACTTTTTGATCTCTTCCCCCCAGTCCAATTACTAGTGTCCTCCCCTCAAAATTACCTAGACTATTTTACTTGTCCTCATGTATGTACACACTTTCTCTCCCTTAGAGTGTTAGCTCCTTGAAGGCAGGGAATATTTCATTTTTTTTCATATCTCCATTTCTTGGTGCTTAATAAGCACTTATTGATTATAGTCAACTTTGTGTCTTTGAAAAGAATGGTAAGTGACTTTCACATAGCACTTTACAGTTTGCAAAGCCCATCATCATATTTGAGCCTCGTAGATGAGGAAACCAAGACTCAGAGAGGTCACATTCCTTGTCCCCAAGTGTCAGAGATGGAATGGGAACCCAGGTTTTCCTGACTCTTGGTCCATATCTTCTACACACCATGCTGTAACCATGGACAGCTGGCCATTCAGTGGATAGAGTGCTGGGCCTGGGGTTGGGAAGACCTGAGTTCAAAACAATCTCAGACACTTACTAGCTGTGTGACCTTGAGTAACTCACTTAACCTCCATCTATCTCAGTGTCCTCATCTGTAAATCAGGATAATAATAGCGCCCACCTCCCAGGGTTGTTATGTGGAGGATAAAAATAGAATGATATTTGTCAAGTACTTTGTAAATCTACACCACGTAAATGCCAGGATGATGATGATGATGATGATGATGGTGATGATTGTGATGATACCTATTCTGTAAGATGTTTAGCTGAGAGAATACTCTTGGTGTAGTTACAAGTATACTAGATTTGGAGTCAGAAGACCTGAGTTTGAATCCTGGCTCTGTTACTACCTATTTGACTTTAGGTTAGTTACTTCCCTCTCTGGGCCTCAGTTTCCTAATCTGTAAAATGGGGGCTAGACTAAATTTCCTCTAATGTCTCTTCCCATTCTGAGGCAGGCTGGTATTGTAGATAGAGCTTGGAATCAGGAATGAGAAAGATCTAGGAAGGATCCAACCCTGCTTCAGACACACATCTGCTCCGTGAACTTGGGTAAGTAACTCACCCAGACGTCTCCCGACCTCAGTTTCCTCTTCCATAAAATAAGGTGGTTGGACTCAGTGACCTCTAAGACCCCCTTTGTCTCTGAATACATGTTCCTCTTATTCTCAGGCCTTAGAGAGCTCAAGAATCTTCACAGACAAAAGAGAACAAACTTGTTCTGTGAGGCCCCAGAGGGAAAAGCTAAGACCTATAGTTCGAAGCTCTAAGAGACACATGTTTCAGTTCAACAGAAGGGAAAACTTGGCAAGTCATCAGAGTGATTTCTGAATGGAACCAGCTGCCTTGTGAGGTACTGAGCTTATAGCAGTTAAAGGTATCCAAACAGAGGCCAAAGCACCAAACAAAGGGGATTTCTGCATTGGGCAAGGGGATGAACTGCGTCATGACATCATAGATTTAGAGCTGGAAGAGATGCTAGATGTCAGCTCGTCCAACCCTCTTGTTGAAACCCTTACATTTGAGGAAACTGAGGTCAAGGGGGGAAGCAATCTCTGTCTTCAAAGAGCTTACATTCTAGGGGATAAATAAATACAAAATACATAAAGTCATTTCTGGAAAGAACAAGGAGCTTATATTTGGGGGGGGGGGTCAAAGAAAGGCCTGCTGTAAGAAGTCATACTTCAATTGAGTTTTGGCTGGAATTAGGGATTCCAAGAGATGGAGGTGAGGGCTCTACTATTTCCCAGCTGTGTGAGATCCTTTGCACGACTCTGATTCCTCGTCTGCAAAATACGGGGGGGGTAACACTCGGTCCTTTGACACTCTTATCACCACTACCACCAATAGACTTGTGAGGAACAAATGAGATGCACTTTAAAACTGTATCATAGTATATGAGTCACTAGAGTAAACTAAGATGTGCGGCTGCAGGAATTTCTCCCCAGGTGCCTGGGAAGTCACTATGGGAATCTGAGAATTCTATTATGTCTCCATTTGGGGATTTCTTGGCAGAGATACTAGAGTGGTTTACCATTTCCTTCTCTGGCTCATTTTACAGATGAGGAAACTGAGGCAAACAGTGAATGACTTGCCCAGGGTCACACACTTAATAAGTGTCTGGGGCTGGATTTGAATTCAGGAAGAGGAGTCTTCCTGACTCTATCTACTGCATCATCTAGCTGCCCTAGTCATGGGAGAACCATAACTAGCCCAGAACAAAATGAGCTTTGCCCTAGGATGCTGACATCCAGGGATATGCTTTCTTCCTGTAGCAAACAACTTCCAGTCCTCCCTCCTGATTCATGCTCCCCCACCTTGTCCTATAATACAACACAACTGCCTTTGGTACAACTGTTCTATATACAAGGTCACACTGTTCTTGATACTGGTCCTAGGGGACCCAAGAAATACCAATTTTTCTTTTCCCCCAAAGTGAAACATTCCCTAGTTTAAGCTCTGTCCTTTCCCCTCTGGGACACCGGATGTATCATCTCTCTATGTACACTCCTAAATAGTATGATGCTGGACGGATTCAAAACTGTAAAAGACCTTCGAAGTCATCAAGTTCATTTTATAAATGGAGAAACTGAGACCCAGAACAAGAAACGACTCACCCAAATGACACCAACCTCCAATTCCCAAGAACAAATAAGTGGCAATCAAGATGAAAGTTGGGTACTGCAGACCCGCCCATCGTGGGGAAGTTCATAGAAATGAATTCAAGGCACATCAGGAAGGGGTACTCACTTGCAATTTCCATTATAATGTCTGTCTGCTCCCTGATGGGTTTATGATAGAGCAAACTGCAGTAAGTGATGACAATGAGAAAAAAAATAGCCAGACACTTTTAATTCAAAGGGTGCATGTGCCCCTACTCCTCACTTTCCATAATCATGTTTACAAGCCCAAAGATATTAGTGTTCACGACTGGCATACTAGCAGCAGGGACTGGAGGGGTATTTACATGAATAAACGCAGCCCTTCTCTGATTGCAGTGAGATTTGCACACAGGGGCTGCAGTCTCTCCTTGGCACATTTGTACAAATCAGGTTTCCACTGCAGCTGAAAAGCACAGAGAGTACAATATGTTCAGACATCAAGAGAAGGAAAAACTAATAACAAATACTGCTGGTTTTATTGGATCTGAGCACCGCTGCTCAGCTGTCCCCTCCCAAGGGTCAGGGAGAACTGGAGTGTACATTCCCAAAAACCGCTCAGGCTTGATGGTTGATAGGAACACGGAGTGTGAGTTGTCTCCCCTCTTCTTCCCAGGCCGGTTGTAATCTTGGACGGCAGGGGAAACAATCTTAAAAAGGTATTTCCTTTAATTAGGAACTAATTCCTTTATCATAGAGCCCAGAGATAGAAGCATTCAAAGAAGACACAGGCCTTTGCATTGGCAGTAATTAACTTTTTCTCACAAGCTAGTAAACGGTGACGGGAAATTATTTCAGGGTATTTGTTTCTTTCTTTATACATACATACATACACACACACACATACTATATATATATATATATATATATATATATATATACACATACACACACACATACATACATACATATGAGGCATTAGAAGATGGGCCTGCCAATTTAGCTGCTACCCAAACAGGAAAATCACCGATTCAAAATAAATGAATATTGCTGAACAGAGATGATTTAGAGAATATGACAAGGCAACATTAGGGAGTAACAGTTGCAGGAATCATAAGCTGTTAGGGCCCTTAGAATACAAAATGTCAGAGCTGGAAGGGCTCTTAGAACAAGGAATGTCAGAGCTGGGAGGGCCCTTAGAACACAGAATGTCACAGCTATGAAGGACCTTAGAACACAGGATGTCAGAGCTGGGAGGGTCCTTGAGACACAGG
>NW_020954553.1:3029522-3032959 GCF_900497805.2 Vombatus ursinus
AGAGCTGGGAGGGCCCTTAGAACACAGGATGTCAGAGCTGGGAGGGCCCTTAGAACATAATGTCAGAACTAGGAGAGAGTGCTGCATCCAGTCTGTAAGTCAGTCAATCTGAAGGTTGGAAGTGGAAATAGACAAAGACATTGAGAAGCCAATGCAAAGGAGGCCTTTAGAGACAAAGAAACATGTTATACCTCAGAAAGGCCTGAGCTTTCAATAGCTCAATTACATGTGAGGGCTAGTGAGAGAATGAACTTGCCCCACGGTATAGACCACTCCACTGGGCAATAGCAGTGGATAGAGCTGCTGTCCTATGTCAGACACCATGATCTTAAAGCAGATGACTAGTGTTCATCCTGGATGCCACACCCCACAGCAAACTTTGTAAGGATCCTCTGGAACTCAAGCTCCTGCAGTTCTGCAGTTGTGAGTTACCTCATCCATAAGCATTCTCCACAGGAGTGATTCATTACCCTATTGTAAGTTTGTGTCTAATCCTCCCACAAGGACTCTGTATGTATTTGTAGGAGAATGCACCCCACTTTTGGGAGTGAAGGAAATTCTTTGTAACTACTGTTCTCGCCATGACATTTGAGTAAATCCCTTTGCTAAAGAACTAATTGAGTTTGCAGGATGATTGTTGAAGGGGAAATATATTGGTAGGGGTCCATGACCTTCAAGTTAGGTGGTAGTGGTAGCTGCCCTTTGGGGGACCCAATCTTCCAGTGCCTTTAAAGGGTGGCAAGAATGAGTCCAGAAGGGACATAGAAGACCAGAGCTGAAAGAAACCTTAGAACATAGACTGTCACAGACAGATGTGAATTTAGGATATAATAATGTTAAAACATAAACATTATAGGTAGAGAGGGGCCTTAAGTCAAAAATGTTGTCAGTGAAAAGAATCTTAGAATATCACATTTTAGAGCTAGAAAAAATCTTAGGAACTATCCAGTCAAATCTCACGAGAGAAGGCTTTACAAGGTCCTGCATAATCCCATCCCGATTTACCTCCCTACCTACCTCATTTTCCATTATTCCCCCGACAAACACCATTCCATCTCCATATCCTCCTCCTTTTCCACTATGCTCCTGAATACCAGACCAGCCTATATCTTTTCTTGTGCTATTAACCCAGGCAGCTATTTCCTAAGGCAGCTAAGTAGTGCAGTGGGGGAGTCAGAAAGATCTGAGTTCAACTTTGGTCTCATACACTTCCTAGCTGTGTGACTCTGGGCAAGTCACTTTACCTCTGTCTGACTCAGTTTCCTCATTTGTAAAATGGAGATAATAATAGCACTCACTTGTAAGGGTGGTTGTGAGCATCAAATAAGATAGTATTTATAAAATGCTTAGCTCAGTGCCTATCATATAGTAGGCACTTAAATGTTTGTTTCTTTCCTTTCTTATCCATCCTAGAATTCCCTCCCTCTTCCTCATTTAAATCCTGCCCATCTATCTCAAATCTGGCCTCCTTAATCAAGCTCTCCCTGATGCCTCTATCCCACACTGACCTATGTCCTCACCAACCTCCTATCACCTTTGGTGTTTGAACCGTACAATTTATGAAGTCTTCTTTTGCTGCATGTCTTCTGTGTGCTAGTTCCATCTCCTGGAAACTCTTTGGAGACAAGGACTTGAAGACAAATTGTTTCTTTCTAAAGTAGCCCCCAAAATCTTTAATGTAATGTTGGGCACACAGAGGTAACATGGTTTAAGGGGGAAAGACCCAGGTTCAGGTACCAACTCTGTAACCAATAAGCTTCAAGACTTTGGTCACAAGTTTTTGCTTTCCTGGGTCTCAGTTTTATCATCTGTAAAATCGTTGTGGTGAGACCATGTTCTTAGGCCCAAAAAGCACTACCAAAGAATTGCAAGGTGTGTTGTTTTTTTTTGTTTGTTATTTTTTTTTTATCTTTGATTGATGGATTTAGCACCAGGGATAGGGAAGCAAGTTTCATATGACATAAAATCAGAGATGTTGATGGATGCTGTCTACACCAGGATTAATGTCAAAGTCAGAGTCAATAAAGATTTATTAAGCAACTACTATGTGCCAGGTACTGTGCTAAGTCCTAGAGCTACAAAGAAAGACCTAAGACAAGCCCCTCAAGGAACTTAAAATCTAATGGGGGCAGACATCACAAACAAAGAAGCTAAAAAGCCAAGTACCCAGATCAGAGGCATGATGAAGTCCTGCAACAGGGTAGGAAATGATCTGAGGAGGAGTGAGGCACAAAGTTGAATTCATCTTACAGAATGGTGAATTTCTGGAGATCAGCCAGGTGAGCAATGAGGAAGTGAATTCCCTAGATGCTGTCCCTAAACCATGGAAGATCTGGGAGGAGCTCTACAATGTCCACCCTCCACCTTCTCCAATCAGAGGGAGGGAGGGGTCCAGGGATAAGGGGTGCTGAGGAGATGTGAGTTTCAGAGTTGATTTTATCTTAACAGAATGATGTGTTTCTAAAGATTGTGAAATCCAAGAGATCAGTCATGGGGAAGTGAACCTTCTGGTGATCTGACCTTTTCCTTTGGATGGGAAACTCCAGTGTTTAACCAAGCACAAGTGGGGCCAATATGTCAAGGATTGCTGGGGCAGTAGATATGGGGACAGAGTAGGTGCCTGTTAAGGACCCTTTCCACTCTTTGATTCTGTGCTTTCATGAGTCAGCCCATATAACCTGTGTTCCCAAGTGCCTTGCAGAATACAGAGCCTGGCACATAGGAAGTGCTTATTAAATGGTCTTTGACATGAACACATTTTACCTGCTTCAAAGGGTCATTATGAGGTTGCATTGAGTATAGGGCCATAAAGCACTTTGCAAATTTAACTGGGAAGCTAAATGGTTGAGACATGGAACATCAGTCTCTAAAGAACTAAAAATGAGAGCCATGGATAAGAGCAGGTGGTAACTTGTAACCAGTGGGGATCTTTGAAGGAGAACCTAAGAAAAATGTGTCAGCAGGAAAATGTGTGTTAGAAAGAAAAGATGGACTGGTCATGGGGAAAGAGGGCAAGGGATGACAGATGAATAGCCCCAGGACTGCACTGGCAGCCTCTGGATATCAGGAGGGGCACACTTGGTGAGCACCTTTATTGGATCCCTGGGGCAAACTTAGGGGAGTATGTGGTGGATGAGAGGCTCAGCAGGCACGAACAGGTCTTAATCCAAGTCATCCAAGGGAATACCCACATTGAGGAGATCCCAGATTCCTTTGAGTGTTTGGGCAAAGCATTACATAAATGTCAGGGATCGTGATTGTTATTTTTATCATGACTTGACCTCCCATGAAATTGCACTTTCTTCTTTTTCCCAGCCTCCTTTAAAAAAAAATATTGACATCTTTTAATACCACTATCCTTTCCAAATACAAATTGTCCCAAAATCTATTATTTGATAAACCCAAAGACCTCAGCTTCTGGGATAAGAACTCACTCT
>NW_020954553.1:3032969-3040139 GCF_900497805.2 Vombatus ursinus
GGGCCTCATTTCTAAAATATATAGAGAATTAAGTCAAATTTATAAGAATTCAAGTCATTCTGCAATTGATAAATGGTCAAAGGATGTGAACAGGAAGCTCTCAGATGAAGAAATTAAAGCCATCTATAGTCATATGAAAAAAAGTTCTAACTCACTATTGATTAGAGAAATGCAAATCAAAACAACTCTGAGGTACCACATTACTCCTATCACACACACATAGCCAACACGACAAAACAGGAAAATGATAAATGTTGGAAAAGAGGTGGGGAAAATGGAACACTAATGCATTGATGGTGGAGTTGTGAAATGATCCAACCATTTTGGAGAGCAATTTGGAACTATGCCCAAAGGGCTATGAAAATGTGCATACCCTTTGACCCAGCAATAGCATTTCTAGGGCTGTATCCCAAGCAGATCATACAAATGGGAAAAGGACCCACATGTATGAAAATATTTATAGCAGCTCTTTTTGTGGTGGCAAAGAATTGGAAATTGAGGCAATGCTCATCAATTGGGGAATTGCTGAACAAGTTGTGATATATGAATGTAATGGAATACTATTGCTCTATAAGAAATGATGAACAGGATGACTTTAGAAAAACCTGGAAAGATTTGTATGGTTTGATTCTGAGTGAAGTGAGCAGAACCAGGAAAATGTTGTGCACTGTAACAGCTACATTGTGCGATTACTAATATTGATAGAGTTAGCTCTTCTCAGCAATGCAAGGATCTAAGACATCTCCAATGGTCACATGATGGAAAATGCTATCCACATCCAAAGAAAGAACTATGGAGTTTGAATGTAGATCAAAGCATACTATTTGCTATTTTTTTCTTCTGTTGTGTTTTGTTTTCTCTTTTGGGTGGTTTCCTCCTATTGGCTCTAATTCTTACTTACAACATCACTAATGTGAAAATATGTTTAATAGGAATATATGTATAGCCTATATCAGATTGCATGCCATCTTGGGGAGGGAAGTGGGGAGGGAGAGGGAAAAAATTTGAAGCTCAGAAGCTTATGGAGGTGATTGTTGATAATTCAAAATAAATTAATTTTTAAAAAGTTGACATCTTTTAATATCACTATCCTTTCCAAATACAAATTGTCCCAAAAGTCTTAGTGTAATTGAACACTATTAAAGCTTCAACATATATGTATATACACATATATTAGAGTTTTACATGTATGTATAAGTATTAAAACTGTATATATGTAAATACACATACATATATGCATATCAAACCTCTGTGTATATATACATACAAGTTTTACATATATGTGCATATACATGTTAAAGTTTTACATGAGTATATGTACATGTATTGGAGTTTTACATATATGTATATAGAGATACATATATTAAAGATTTGTACATATGTGTATATATACATATCAAAGCTCTGAATGTATGTGTATATACATACATGCATAACAAACCTGTATATGTATATATTAATGTTTATGTGTATATATGTATACATGTTAATGTTAAATATAGGCATATACATATTAAAACTTTACACACAAGTATTATGTGCACATATATTAAAGCTTCATGTGTACATATACATGCATATATTAAAGCTTTACACATGCATATATACATGTATTAAAATTGGCATCTATGTCTATGAATATATATGTACATATTAAACCTTTATATATGTATATATATTAACATTTTACATATATGTATGTATATACTTATTAAAGTTTCATATATTATACATACAAGCGTGCATAAATGCTAGTTCTTATTATGACCCTTGGTAGTTCTATGACCAACCAACCACTCCCAGACTCAGCGTTCTTTGTTGAAAGACACACTTAGGATCAAAAATAACAATAAGCGGGCTTTACAGAGAACTTTAAAAAACTATGGAACTGTGACATCATTGGTATTAGGAATCCCCAATGAGGAAACCCCTATCATCAATGCAGACTAGCACCAACTCTGAAACTATAGTTTTAGAAAGTTGCCTAGTTCACAGAGAGATTGACTTGCTCAAGGTCACACAGTCACTGTGTGTCAGAAACTGTACTTAAATTCACATTCTTCTGATACCAAGGCTGGTTCTCTTTATCCATAACAACACTTTCCTACTCAGATAGGGCTTTTAATTGACTGTTAAGGTCTTTAGTAAAATGGATGGAGCACTGGGCTTAGAATCAGGAAGATTCATCTTCATGAGTTCAAATCCAGCCTCAGACACTTACTAGGAGTGTGACCCTGAGCAAGTCACCTAGCCCTGTTTGCCTCAGTTTGCTCATCTGTCAAATGATCTGGAGAAGGAAATGACAAACCACTCCAGTATCTTTGCTAAGAAAATCCCAAATGTTGGACATGCCTAAAACGACTCAACAGAAACAAGGTCTTCACTTCCGTTACCTCATCTGAGCCTCACAAAGACTCTGTGAGGTAGGTGCTATTATTATCCCCTTTTTCCAAATGGAAATTGTGTCTCCAAGAGGTTAAGTGACTTGCCCAGGGCTGTACAACTAAGTATCTGAGGTAGGGTTTGAACCCTGCTCTTCCTGACCCTAATCCCAACATTCCATCCACTGTCCCATGAAGCTTTGTCCATCTAGGAACAATGGCAGCTGCTACTGCCATACTTATCCCTTCCATAAAATGCCACCACCAATGATAGACATTTATCAAGTGCCTGCTGGTTTCTTGCTCTTAAATATGTCCTGACCAGTCACTCTTCACGTCCCCAGCCTATCGTGACCTCTGTGCTGCCTTGCTGTCTCCTCCTTGATTTATTCCCTCCCCACTGACTTCTTTGGGGACATCATATAAGTACAAGGGATAGAGTGAAAAGATACTATGAGTGATCATCTACTCCTTCAGGGCTTCTTAACCTAGGGTCTTGTTTTTCTTAAAGTATATTTTAATAAGTATATTTCAATATAATTGGTTTCCTTGGTAATTCCATGTATTTTATTGTATGCATTAAACAACATTATTTTTAGAGAAGGGGTCCGTAAGCTTCACTAGACATTGTCAAAGGGGTCCATGACAAACAAAAATTGATTGAGATTCATTGAGATTCCTTTCCAGCCCCTTCATTTTGTAGCTGAGGAAACTGAATCCCAGGAAAAAGTGAGGTATAATCTCACTGGAGGTAGACTCAGTGGGATCTCTAGTCTGACAGCCCTCATTTTATAGATGAGGAAACTGAGGTTGTGACTTACCCAAGGTCGTACAGGTAGTAAGCATCAGAGGCAGGAGGTGAACCCTTATCCTTTGACCCTAGAATTAGTTTTTTCTACTTTACCACCCAACTTACTTGAGGTTAAGTAGATGGTAAGTAGCAGAACAACAATTCCAATGAAAGACCTCTGACCCCAAGCTCACTGTTGGCCATGATTCACGACCTTGCTCAAAAACTTTCAGAGACCCCTCCATGATTCTCAGAACAAACACAAGTTCCTTCCCTTGACTTTTAAGACTCATCACAATTGGCCTTCCAAGGTGGCACAATGGATAGAGTCCTGGACCTGGGTTCAGGAAGTCCTGAATTCAAATTCAACCTCAGACACTTACTGGCTATGTGATGTTGGGCAAGTCATTTAACCTCTGTCTGCCTCAGTTTCCTCAACTGTAAAATGGGGATAATAACACCACCTACCTCCCAAACTTGTTGTGAGGATCAAATAAGATCATGTTTCTTAAGTGCCTGGCATATAGTAGGCCCTCTATAGATGCTTATTCCCTTCCCCCTTTCCTCTCTTCCCTTCTTAGTCTTATTTCATACTACTTCCTGTCACAAATGCCAGATTCCAGACTAATGGTCTACTAGCTATTTCCTAAATTAAATAAACTATTTCCCATCTCTAAGTCTTTGCACAGGCTGTGCCCCATGCCTGAAATATACCCTCCCTCCCCTTCAGCTCTTAGAAGTCCTTATCGTCTTTTAAGGCTTGGCTCATCTCCCAGCTTCTTCCTTCATCATCCCAGCTGCTCGTGCCCTCTTCCTCCTCAATTTTCCTCATGTTAGACTTATCTGATAATTACAATAATTATAATAGCTAGCAATTTATATAGCTTATGTGTTATCTAACTTTATCCTCACAACAACCCAGGGAGGTAAGATTTTAAAGATGAGGAAACTGAAGTTGACAGAGGTTAAGTGACTTGCCAAGGATCACCCAGCTAGTAAGTATCTGAGGTTAGATTTGAACTCAGGTCTTCCTGAGTCCAAATGCAGCACTCTATGCATTGTGCCACCTCCCTGCCTCCGTCTCTCCCCTCCCCACATAAGAATGCAAGTTCTGTGGGGGCAAGGGCTGTTGGAGTTTTTGTCTTTTCATTCCCAGTACCCAGGACAGTGTCTGACACATAATAGATATTTAATTCGTGTTTAAGAAATTGGTGAATTGAATTCTCCCCTGTCTGAGTGCCTCCCTAATCTGACCCAGCCTAGCCATCCCACATCGGGTACCTACCCCTGGATGTCTGCTCACAGAACCACACACGAACCGGATTCCCCAGCCAGACAATTCCCCCCTTCCCCAGCAATTGCTTCAGGTGGATAAATATGTAATCTGCTGACCCTTCATGGCCTTGGGGAAAGAAGGAGGGAGGGAGGAAGGAGCCAAAAATAAAAATAAATGAACTAAGAAAAAGCTCAAGCACTACAAACAGTCTCAACCGCCAGGAGATGCGAGGGTCGGAACACAATCCTGCTTTGTTTGTGTTCTAAAATCCTGCCATGAACAGGATGTGCTAATTAACCAAAGAACTTCAAGAAACTCAAGTCCTTGAAGAAATTTTTAATTAACATTTCTCGGAAGGTAAGGATACAACAGCATGGAGAATTTTGCCAGGAGGGAGCTGGGATGGCCAAGCCATTTCAGGTAACCCTGTTTCCTGGCTAAAGGATTCACTTCATATGGGGGATAAGTAGGTAGAAGGGATGGTGATGCTAAGCCTGGGAAGATGATTCAGATCATCCTAGTGGTGCTAGGGCAAAGGGGAGAGGAGCGTTGCAGAAGGGAAAAGCTCCTGGAAGAGCTGAAGACTGCAAAGGCTAAGGAGGGAGGCCCTCTGGACATAGACCAGGGGGTTCTGGGAGCATTCAGCCTAAGAAAAGTAAGTGGAGTCTGAAGGAGTATCTTGGAGTCAGTGAGATAGATGCTAAAGGAATATCCAAAATCACTCCCTTGTTGGGAATGGTGCCAAGGAAGATTCTTGGACACAAGAAGCCCTTTGCTATCCACTGGCTATCCTACTTGGGCTTCCTGGGAGGATGATGAATTTGGGTACTTCAAGACCCTGTAGAACCAGATAGTAATGGATTGGTCAGTCAGTAATTAGCTTACTATGCACAAGGTCCTGTGCTAAGTACTAGGCATACAATTTGTTGTTGTTCAGGTCCTTTTCAAAGGTTGTGTCCAACTCTTCATGATCCCATTTGGGGTTTTCTTAGCAAAAATACTGGAGTGGTTTGCCATTTCCTTTCTCCAGCTCATTTTACAGATGAGGAAACTAAGGCAAACAGGGTTAAGTGACTGAGTCTTTCTGACTCCAAGCCAGGCACTCTATCCACTGCTCCACCTGGCTGACCTTCAGAGAAAGGCAAAAATAAGGTCTTTGCCTTTAAGGCATTCACAATCTAATGGGGGGAGAGGACATGCAAATCAATGTGTACCTACAAGAGAGATACAGGGGAAACGGGAGGCAGTCTCAGAGGGAAGGCACTAGAGGAGAGGAGATTTAAGAAGATACCCCTGGTTTGACAATCCTATAGTCATGTTTCTGAGAGTAAATCACTTTCATTTCTATTCTGGTGCTCATTAGACTCAGCCTTAGCCTAGAGATCCAAGCACTAGGGGAGCTACAAATCCCCAGATTCCTGTGTCTCCATTCCTTTGCCCCCTTCCACCCCAACTCCAGACTGTTGCTACGTTATTTCCTCAAAAGCCCAGGCCAATCGCTGAATGATGTTATACATCACACATTGCAAGTGTGTATCCAAGGACATGCAGAAGTACCAAAAGAAATGGTCAAGTTCCTACTCAGTGACTTTTTTTTTAAGGAATAACGGGGTAAAAGAGGAAAGCAACTGTAGCAAAACTCATATTGGCTCACATATCCCCCATTATGACGATACAAAGATCATCCTCCGTCACCTGCCCCAGTTTAGTCATTCTCAAATACCATCCCATGTCATCATGTGGGGCACTAGAGGGAAATGATATTGGACTAGAAATCCAGTAAACTTTAGTTTGGGCCCATACTTTGCCTAAGTGAATGTGAAAGATCACTTCTTTCTCTCAGTCTCAGTTTCCTCTGCAAAAATGAGGGGGAGGGGTGATTGGCTCTAGATGATACATAAGGGACCTTCTAGCTTTAATAAGCATATATCTTACTGCTCTGGTCAGGAAAGTGAGACAATTCCCCACTGCCTACCACATTGTCTGGGGGCCATCTCCCGTCATCCTGATCCATATCTGGCCACTGGACCCAGGTGGCTCTGGAGGAGAAAGTGAGGCTGGTGACTTTGCACAGCCCTGCCTCACTTAAATCCAATTCGCTTGCAAGTCATGGCATCGCCTCCATGATGTCATGGTCCTCTTTGAAGAATGAAGGACAAACAATAACAACTACCTAAACTATCTAAATTCTTGTTTATATTGTCTTTCACCATCAAATTTCATAGATCAAATCAGTCTCCTCACTGCCAGTGTCCCACCCACCACCCACTCATGCATATTCTACACTAAGTGCCTTTGTTCATACTACTCTATCCTGGAAGGCTCTTTCCACCCCACTCCCCACTTCAAATTCTACCCATCCTTTAAGGTTCAGCGGTAATCTAGCATCTTTAGTATTCTCCTCTCACATATGGACTCCTCAGAAAGGCTAGATCAGATTCAATGTATTTTGTGGGTCTACCAATACTCAAAAACACAGTTTATGAGCCCTCCCCCTGATATTTTTACTTTTACTAATTCTTTACTTAACTAATATTTAATGTAATTAGTAAGTACCATTCATCCATCAGAAGTCACATCCAGTTTGAAGCAAAAGTATTTAACAAAAAAGTAAAGTAAAAATAAAGAGCAATAAAACATTTCCCCCTTAACTCCAGGATATTCTCTCTCTCTCTCTCTCTCCCTCTCTCTCTCTCTTTCTCTCTCTCTCTCTCCCCCTCTCT
>NW_020954553.1:3040254-3041149 GCF_900497805.2 Vombatus ursinus
TCTCCTCTCTCTCTCTCTCTCTCTCTCTCTCTCTCTTTCTCTCTCTCCCTCTCTCTTTCACACACACACACACAACATATATTGATAGATATCAATAATATATGTATATCTATCCATATATAGCATCCAATCATAGATTTAAAGCTGAAAGAAACTTTAGAAGCCTTCTAGTCCAACTCCCTCATTTTACAGATGAGGAAACTGAGGTCCATCCAGGATAAGTGACTTGCTCACAGTGAATAGCAGAGTCATACAGGTGCTTTGATGCCAAACCTACATGATTCCCACTGTACTATATTATTTCAGTAATGGGTTCCAAATTCTCACCTCTGTGTGTTTGTGGGAGTGGGGCAGCTAGGTGGCACAGCACTTAGAGCACTGGATAGAGTCAAATCGCACCTCAGACAATTATTATCTGTGTGACCCTGGACAAGTCACTGTTTGCTTCAGTTTCCTCACCTGTAAAATGAATTGAAGAAGAAAATGGCAAACCACTCCAGCATCTTTGCAAAGAAAGTCTCAAATGACTCAATTTCTTTGAATGAATGTTAAAAAATTTCTTTACATGTAATTGAGGGAAAAAATATTGTTTTAAAAAAATTCAAATGGGGTCATGAAGAGTTGGATACGACTGAAAATAACTGAACAACAACAACAACAACAACAACAACAATGTGTGTGTGTGTGTCAAAAAGCCTCTCAGGCTTTAATATGACCTATAACGATGACAATAAATAATAATAAATAGCAATTCTCTCCTTACCCCACTGCCATCTGAATTTAGCCATAATCCCCTTCCCTCAATATGGCTGCACTTCAGCAAATATCAAGATTTTAGAGCTAGAAGGGACTTTAAAGAACATATTCTAGTCAATCCTTTCCCACCCACCCCCTA
>NW_020954553.1:3041183-3043384 GCF_900497805.2 Vombatus ursinus
CTCTCTCTCCCTCCCTCCCTCCCTCCCTCTTTCCTCTCTCTCTCTCACGTTCTCTCTCTCACGTTCTCTCTCTCTCTCTCTCTCTCTCTCTCTCTCTCATCAGTACTTATGATTTCATCAGTCTGAAGTCCCAGTGTGGGGACTCTCTCCATCCTTCAGATGGACACCTCTTCTTATGTATAATCTGTTGTCTGGGGCACAGAGACATTAAGTGACTTTGCTCGTTATCACCCAGTTGGTGTGCCTAATGCAGGACTCCAACCCAGGTCTTCCTGACTCCTAGGCCAGTGTCCTCTCCACTAGAACATGCTCTCTCTCCCCTATTTTATAGGTGAAGGAACGGAGGCCCAAAAGGCTATTACGGTGGTTTTCTCGAGATCCCGTGGGGTCCTAGTAGAAGAACCTGGATTTGAATTCAGGTGCTCTGACTCTAAATCCAGGGCTTATTCCAGTATGCCACACTGCCTCTCATATGACACATCCCTTTAAAAGCCCTGAAAAAAAGGTAAGAGAGTAGTTAATAAGTAGTTACCACTCATTAGACAAAATTACAGCTTTCATCTCTTAGCAAGTGAACCTTCATCAGGGTCTGCAAGGCCCAAAGACACATCGCTTTTCTCCCTGCTGTCTCTGAAATGCCTAATTTACTAGAGCTGGGTGGGAACACGTTTGCTCAACAGCAGGCTTAAATCTCTACTTTCATACCTGAGGCACCCCCTAAACCAAGCAAGAGAGAGACTAATTTTCAGCCAGAAGTTTAGTGTTTGTCAGCTTCTTGTCCCCCTCCTGTGATAAGTAGGTACTTCTCAGGGCCTATGTTTTCACTCCCCTCTTTTGCCTGCTGTGGGATGGTCAAAGAGACTGGGCTGCTACAGGGGAGCACTTCCCCAAAGGCCCAAGGAAAAAGACCAACTGAGTCCAGTCAAAGCATAGCATTCATTTTTAAAATAGATTGAATAGGTCTTCCAGGGCCTTACCATTTGTCCTGCCAATATATCCTCAGGGGCTCCTGGATATTGTCATCTGCTCAACTGATGGGCCTTTAGGATTTCCAGGTCTTTCTATCTATCCTGCAGCTAAATTCTTTAATATATTGTCTCTTAAAATTAAGGTATAATAAAGTGTATAAGGAACTGTCCAGCTTTTTAAAATTTCTATTCTTAACGCTTAGCATGGTACTTGGCACAAAGTAAGCACTTAATAAATGCTTTTTTAGTCATTCATCCATTCACTCATTTGTTCCCATACACCGCCTTGTCCAATCAGTGGCCAAATTGTGTTGATTTTAGTTTTACAGCATCTCTCCCATCCACTCACTTCTCTCCACTCACCTGGCCACTGCCCTAGCCTAGGCCCACTCACTCAGACTATTGTAACAACTCATTGGATTCCCAGCTTCCAGGCATTCCCCTCTCCAACCACCCTCTACACCTCTGCCAAAAACAACATTCCTAAAGTACAGGTCTGTTAGGTCAGGCCTTTAGGCAAGACTTTTCAGTGCCACTCCATCATCCCTAGGATAAAACACAAACTCCTCCATTTAAGAGTTAAAGCCCTTTACAACTCTACTCCAGCCTACTTTTCCAAGTATATTTCAGATGACTCCCTTTCACACACTCTGCATTCCAGCCCAGCTGTTCTATTCAATCTTCCTTGAACCTGGCCTCCTCCACCTTCATGTGCCACTTGCCTGAAATTCTCTCCCTTCTCATCTCTATCTCTCAGCTTCCCTAGCTCCCCTCAAATCTCAATAAACATGGCTCCTCCTGCAGATGATTTTCTGATTCCCCCAATTGTTAGTACTTTTTCTCTTTCCAAGTTATCATATATATATATACTTAGATACATGTCATTATCATATATATACATACATGTATGCATACAAATATATATACTATATATGTATATGTATATATATAAACTCTATTTACATGTTGTGTCCCTTTGAGTATCAGGACTTTTGTGTTTCCTTTTGTCCTTGTATCCTCAGCACCAAAAACAATACATTGCACGTAGTAGGTATGTCATAAATGCTTGTTAATCTCAAGGGGATTGGATATGATTAGACTTAAGAAGCAGCTTTCCTTTGCTAATACAGTTGGACTTCCTTGATTAAAAACTGATATCCCTTAGAAAGAATCAATATCTTCCCTGGTCCTTAGATTTGGCGTAGAGCATGAAGTGAATATAATCCAGCACTC
>NW_020954553.1:3043409-3052085 GCF_900497805.2 Vombatus ursinus
ACACACACACACACACACACACACACACACACACACACACACACACACACCCCTAATACTTGCAAATTGGAAGCCCCAGGAAACTAGTCTTTCAGGTTGAAGTTACTCTGTGGGTCAACACTTCTAAAACTACAGCTCACAAGCCCCCATCACTGCATACCCCTTGATCAGTCAGGCAGAGGATACAATTAGCTCAAAGCTAAGGCATTTACTGATATAGCATAGTAAGAACAATAAGTACAAAACATTTCCATAAACTTGGGGTGCATTCAAACAGAAATGTGCCCAGTATTGGTGGGAAAAGTAAACACAAACATATAGTCGGTCCACTAGTAGAAAGGTGCACACATAGGGAACACAGGGGGCCAAGACAATTCATGCTTCTTATGCTGCAGGACTCCATGGTCTTTCCACTTCTGCTAAAGTCCCCAAACCAGTCCCCAGTGGGCATGGCATGTGTTCTGGGCAACTCATAGCACTACAAAGCTTTCATGTGTTCTCTTCCCTCTTGACGTCCTCATGCTCCTTCTCCTGGGCCCAGCATCTCTTCTGGGCAGGTCACTCGGCTGTGCTCCTTCCATCTGCTCCTTTTCATATCTCTGTTGGACTCTACAGCTGTAGCTGGACTCAGTGGGCCTGCTCTCTGCAAGGGGCAATATCTCCTTCTAACTGAGTTATTCTGCACAAAACGTCATTGCTGATAGAAGGGGAAGAAGAGAATAAAATTCCTCCTTTACCCACCCTGAACTTCAGGAGAGGCGAAAGGGATGAGGAGAAGAGTATTCCCTCTTGAAAGCTCTCTTCTCAATGGCCATTAATGATTCCCTCTTGACTGACTCCAAAGCTTGAACATTTGTTTTATAAAGGCCACCATATGTATGACTCACTGGTCTCAAGCTGAACTAGAAACAATCCCTGTCAGCTGCATATTGACTGAGAAAACCACATAGTAACATTATAGGTGTTGTATTGTTTTTATTTATTTTGTTAAACAGCTCCCAATTGCATTTTAATCTGGTTGGGACCAAACTTGAGAGGTCTGAAGGTGGCTAGCCGGATGCAATGAGTGCCTGTGCCTCCCGGTGTGACTGGTCCTTTAGCTCCCCAATGAACAACTACCCTGTAATTCCATCAAGTTTGATTGTACTAAAGGAGAAAAGAAGTTTAAACTTTTCTTTGAACTTCCTTTCTACTGCCTTTAATTAAGAAAAGGAAAACGATCATCCATCATCTAATTAGATTGGAAGCAGTGGGCTAAAGTTAAAGACCCAATGGTCTTCAGACCGCTCCCCACTTGGGGAAAGTTTAGCAATAAATAGCTCACTGTCTTAGTGAGCAGAGAGACAGGGACCAGTTCTTTCCCTTTGTTCTTGAGGGAGAAACACCAGTTGCAGTTTTCTGCTGTGTTTCTAGTTTGGAACTGGGAGGACTGGTTTGGCTTCATGTCAAGGTAGACCCAGCTGACTCCAGGAGAGAAAATCTAATTCCATCCTATTTTCAGGAATGCTTGTGTGTCTTGTATATTTTAAGTTGCTGTTAATAATTATGTTCTCTATTTATAGAAGTCATTTTTGTTAGGCCAGCAGGTTGGTTCAAAGTTAGAAATGTCTCTAAAAGAATCAACAAAGAAACTGATTGAGACAATTAGTCCCTTCCATAAAGTAGCAGGATACAAAACAAATCCACAAAAACCATCGGTATTTCAACCCAATCATTATACTTCCTTCAACAGCCTCCTGCTCTGCAGACACTACATGTTTCCCCTGAGCTGTCTTCAATTTGGAGATGTCAAACAGAAGGGCAGTATGGGACAGTATAGCTCTAATTCCTAGAGATAACAGATTTCTGTATCCTAATCAGATATGGAAAAGAGTGCTCTGATCTTATGTTCACCACCCCATTCAGTCAATCACTGCCCTAAAATCCCTGGGAACTAGACATTAGGAATGTTTCCATTTTCTAGTTTCTAGGAGTTCTGAGGCAGTGATTGGCTGAATGGGGTGATGAGCACAAGATCAGAACACTCATCTTCTTCTATATCTGATTAGGATACCAAAATCTGTTATCTCTAAGAACTAGGGTGCTACAAAAAACTTCATTTGGGCTGAGATGATGACTATCACAATTTTCAAAAATGGTGAGAGAGATCTTCCCAGTAGTTTAGAGATGTAAGGCAGAAGAACGAAATTGAAACAAATTGCATAGGTAAGCAAAAAAGCAAACAATCAAAGTATCCTTAGGAATTTTATGTATCTTCTAAATAGCTTTTTTCCCCTCCCATTGCCAAGGAAAATGGCCTTGAAGCTTGCTCCTTGGGGGAGGACCACAGAATGTTTGCTCAAAGATGTTAACAACTTTCTCTTGAGATTCTATAAGAAAATGTATGATTGCTACTCTATAGGAAGGTAGAGGGTATTATTCTTAATATAAGGAGGGAAATTCTCACCTTACCATTTTGTCTATGTAAAGATGTACTCATATGCATTTTTCATTTACACTCACAGAGGAAGGCCAGCACTTGCAATTATAAAATTCCTAAATAGCAAACATATTCTTAGATACATTGTGATCAGGGATATAGAACCATGGAGATCAGATATTATGGAAAGTATTGCTGCAATTAAAGTTTTGTTGGCCCCAATATAGAAAGACTGTGGCCTTAGCACTCAGTAGTTGAGAAAATTGTTCAACACCAGGAAGCTAGGAACTGCTCATGAATGTGCAGTAGAAATGAACCTGAACATGTTGAGGTCGAAAAACAAACAGGTAGCTTGCCCAGATATTGTATTCTGAGTAGCAAGTTACTCAGCTACCCCACTTTAGTGCCAATGCAAAGCCAATCCTCCTGCAAGTGGAGCACCATATGGTAGTTGATAGCCTTCCTTCTTTGGAAAACTATTCATGTCTTTCTTCTATCTATGTGTCACGTGTACTTCTCTCTCACCACCACACAGACACAAGATAGTAAGAAGTATTAGTTAGTTAGTTAATTAGTTAACCTCCCCTTATACCCTGAGCAAGGTAGGATTTCTGATCTCACATATCAACCTGAGGTTTCAAATCAACCTCTTATATTTCTGGTGGTAGCTGGCTGTGCTAATAAATAATACAATAGTCTGGGGTACTTGTCATAACTTGCTTCCCCAATGGGTTCTTTCTAGGACAAGAATGAGACAACTTTGTCCAAAGTCAGTGACATCATCTCCAACTCCAAGGCAAGGAATAAACCAGGATAGGGTGCCTGACTACAATAAGAGAAGACAATTAGACCATGCAAACACAGCCTGCATAGTATCAGAGAGAGCCCAAGGCTCAGTGCACCAACACTAGAGAATTGCCCAATGAACTGAGATACCAAATACTAAGACAACAGCAAGTAGAAAGATACTTCCATAATGCTTTTTAATAGCACCACTCTGGGCGAGTGCCACTTGGGCATTAAGAACCCAAGCAAAAGGGTAGCTCTTATTCCAACTTCTCATTAACTTTGACCTTAATGGTATCATTAAAGGTCTATCTGGTCTAATGTTTTTGTTGTTTCTTTTAACTGACTTTCAAAAAACAGCCCAACTAGCCTGGTATGTTTCCATCTTGCCTCACACCTTAGGCAACAGAGAAGAAAGAAAGATCTCACAATCTGTACCTCCATGGCATTATGGTCTGAGATTCTAATCTGGCCAGGAACACCCGAAGGGCAGCAGACGTTTGGTTGAAGAAGATGGCCTGATACCACTCTGCTTTTTGCACATCCATTTCCTATGCTTAGGAAAGGTTAATGTCACGGCCATGGTACTCGGCTGCCTCCCATTAGTGTCACATGCTTTAGGAAAGACTAGCCAGGATGTTAGTCAGATGTCATGGTAGTGTCAGCATCCACAGCACTTTCCAGAGTACAAAATGGGCTCAGGGATAATTTAGGGAGACTTTCTATACTTCTTACATGGCACCTTTCTTTTGAATACCAGAACATGGTCTTAATATAGTATAGAGAATGTAAAAGTCAATACAATCCGACAAGCATGGCCCTAGGCATGGAGCTGGGGATAACAAAGACAAAAATGATAAATATCAAAGTGTACATCTCTATAGGGAAGGTGAAGCAAGATCTGAAATCAGCAGGAAATCACAAAAACATTCTTTTATATCAATGAGGATTCTCAGCTTCTCCCTGAGATATCTAGCATCTGAAATCTATATTTCAATTTAACTCCACCAATTAACAAAGTGCCTGGAATATGTTGTTGTTATTGTTCAGTCATTCAGATATGTCCTACTCTTCATGATTCTGTGGACCATATCGTTCATAGAGTTGGGTTTCTTTTTGTTTGTTTGTTTTTGTTTTTGTTTTTGTTTTTTGGCAGATACTGGAGAGGTTTGCCATTTCCTTCTCCAGTGGATTAAGTAGGTGCTTAATAAATGCTTGGTGACTCAATTTGAACTTATTTCTCAAACCATGTTCAGGTTTGTGCTATATGTAATAAGGAAAGAGACAAATTCAGAAAAATCTAGCAAGATGTGATTGAACTGATGCAGAGTGAAGTGAGCAGAATCAGTAGAACAATATCTGCAACGGCTACAATAATATGAAGGAAAGCAGATTGGAAAGACTTCAGAACTTTGATAAACACAGCAACCCATTACAATACCAGCAAAATGTTGAGGAGTATGCTTCTCACTTCCTGGCAGAGAGAAGGATTAAAGGTGCAGAATGAACATGCATTCTCAGACCCAGACAATATGAGAATTGGCTTGCTTTTATTATGCTAATTTGTTACAAGGATGGGTTTGGGTGGGGAAAGGAGAAGGAAGTTGTGGATATGATTGAGAGGGTAATGGTAGTGGTGCAAAAAAAGAGAAGGATCAATAAAACATTTAAAACTACACACACTAGAGCAAAAAGAAGTTCAGAAGGCTGCACAGACAAGCAGGGAAGACATTACTATGGCTTTAAATTTAATACACACTTTAACAAAAAAAACTATGTAAAGAAGTGCACAGTTTCAAATGTAATTCATTGTCTTTCTGTACTTTGTATATTGAAATATTTGTGTTTCTTATGTCTGAGTTCATAATAATAAAAACATTTTAATACAAAGCACTGTAGCAATAAGGTCCTTGGAAAATAAATAGTAGGTTTGGGCCTCTTCTCTTCTAATGAGAAGGAAGAGGAGGAGATGAAAGAGAAGGAGGAGGAGAAGAAGAAGAAGAAGAAGTGGGGCAGCTAGGTGGCACAGTGGATAGAGCACCAGCCCTGAAGTCAGGAGGACCTGAGTTCAAATCCGGCCTCAGACCAGACACTTAGCATGTACTAGCTGTGTGACCTTGGGCAAGTCACTTAACCCCAATTGCCTCACCAAAAAAAATGAAAAAAAAGAAGTGAAGGACAAGGAGGACAAGGATGAGGACAAGGGGGATGAGGAGGAGGAGGAAGAGAAGTGTTCGTAGGTGGTTCACTACTAATGACATACTATGACATGTGTACACTTGGATTAATATGAGAGAGAAGTCTGCCTCTGCCATCCTCCTGGGGGTATATGACATGACAAGACAGTCCCAGGAGATATGTCAAATCTAACAACCACTACCCATTTCTGGTGATTTATATGGCGATAAAGGATACTGCCAAAAGGAAACTAGAAATCATCACTAGTTAGGATGAAGCCCTGGTAAATCAGTCCTCCAAGAAATTGTGGAGCTTTGGAGCAGAGATGGTGTTTTCGTCATTGCTGTCAATTGAAAGAAAGGTTTTCTGAAGAAAAAGGAGGATTTGGGAAATGAAGAGCTGATTAAGAAGACATTGTATGAAAACTGGATTTTGACTTCTGAGCCATGGCTTAAAATATAGAAATGATAGGCTCTTAGAGGCCCAGGATGGAGTACACCTAACAAGAAGCGGTAAAATTTTATTTACCTTGAGTCTTTCAAATCTGATCAAGAGGGCTTAAAATTGAAAAAGGAGGGGGAGAAATAAAACTTTCTACATTTATCTTCCAAGTCATATTTCTTAGACAGTATCAGCTACTACAGAGAAAGAATAATAGCAGGAGATAGGCTCAATAATTCAGAGCAGACAAGACCCAAGAAGGCAGCTAACATAAAAACCCATTGCCTCAGATACACTGCATACATTTATACACACACATGTGTGTGTACAAAGTCTAAGTGATAAACAGAACAAATTAGAGGGCAGATTCCCCAAATGAAGGTAAAAAATTCACATTTATTGGTATCACTGAGAATAGGGGTATCTAGACTAGAGAGATGTAGCTGTCCCTGAAACTAGAATGCTTTTGAAAAGGCACACCTTGTACAAAAGAAACAGAATACATAATGAAGGAGAGAGAAACAATGAATATTGAGAAATATATAGCTAAGACACCAGAGAGGGAAGGCATGATTTGGGTAAACATCGATGGAAAGGGAAAATAAAATTATGTTGAAATGGTATTGTATTAAAGACATTTGGACAGCAGGAGGAAATGTATAAGGAATCTGCAAACCTGGAATGGATACACAGTATAGTAGGAAGGAGAAATTTCAAATAACTAGATTTCTACCAGAGTGATTTCTCAAACAAAAGCAGAGCAGCCAATAAATTCTTGACTCCCCACAGTTATCATTTCAGACATCAAAAAGCAGAGGGAGTAACAAGGGAAATGGATTTTGACCAATGAGAAGGAATAAGTTCCTGAAGAAAAAATAATTGGAATCTTCGGGGGGAAAAGAGAGCTCTATCTTAGAACTCCTGATAACGCAGAAGAGAAAAACTAGACACAGTCTGCGATGCACCCTAGATTGTGTGAGAGCAGATTTCAAAGAACTCAGAGGAAATGCTGGAAGAATGCCTTAGTCTAAAATTCTATAGGGGAAGTCAAGCCAAGAGGGATGGAAAGCTGTCAAGAATGAAATTCTCAAGATGCAAACATAAACAACTCTCACGAAGAAGAAAAGGGGGAGTTGCCTAAAGAAATCAATGTGGAAACACAGGGAACTGACCAACAAACTTAAATTGTTTAATGTCACCATCATCATCATCATAAGTACAAGACCTGTGATTTCATTGGTATAGGGAACTATGACTCTTTGCAGATGGTTTGTTATTCTATTTAGAGAATCTTAAAAAGTCAACTAAAAATTAATTGAAACAATTAGTAATTTTAGCAGTCGCAGGGTATAAAATAAACCCACATGAATCATCAACTTTTTTTGGTTCATCATTCTAGCTCATGGAGACATTTTTGAATCTTGATTCTGTCACCCAACATTAGATATTTGACACCAGCAAATTTGCTATATGTGTCATCTATACCTCCATCCAAGCAACTGATGAAAATTAAAATAAAAAAAGCACATGGTCATATATAGATTTCCAAGGCTCTTCTCAAAGCCCTACCCCCCAATTTATATTGATTCATTAATGACTGCTCTTTGAGTTTGATCATTCAACCAATTCCAAATCCATCTAACTTTACTATTATTTAGCTCATTCCTTCCATCTTGTTCATGAGGATAATGGGAAGCTTTGTTAAATGCCTTGTTGAAATATAGGTACACAATGCTTACAGTGTTTTCCTGATATACCAGTTTCATAACCCTGTCAAAAAAGGAAATGAGATAAGTCTGGCGTGACATGTTCTTGATGAGCTATACTAGCTCTTAGTGATCACAGCTTCCCTCTCTGAATGCTCACAGATGAGTCCTTTAATATGTTCTAGAATTTTGCCTAGCATATATATGCTCTGCTACTATTTCAAAGCTCATTGGAAGAAAGCTGAATCCTGCTGCAGTTTGGATTGCTGTCTAAGTTTATTGGTCTCTAGTGCCATTTACAGTCTGATAGAGAAATCCCTCTGGGTCACCCTCTGGTTTGAAAAGGAGACCCATAAAGGGTGGGGGGAAAGGGCTTTGCATCTGCTTTGCTGTGAGAAGAGACTTGGTTTTCATGAGGGCTGATTGCATAAAATGAAATTCCCTGATATTTGAAGAGCTGGCTAGGGAACAGCGCTATGACCTTACTGTTAGAGATGGAGAAAAGGCTCAGAGCCACAGAGCAGATCTGAGGAGTTTATCAGTTTTCTAGCTTAAAACAATTTGTTACTTTTTTAAAAGTGTAACACGTCCTCAGCATCTTGCCTATGGTGGCTGTGTGCTAAAAGAGCTTAAGAGTGACAGAGAAACAATTTTGCCCAGAAGGAAAACTGTGTGGACCTAAAGGGAAACAGATAGCAGAGAAACATTTTTACTCAGCAGGTCACGCATGGTATAAACAGTTCTCTAAATAGACCAAGGACATCAAGGCCTACTATCCAAAGTCGTGTATTGCTCCAGACACATAGGTTTCCCTACTCATGTGTCTCTCTGCTAAGTTTCTGTGTGTGCCACTCTTTCTCTCTCTCATAGAGACTGTGTGAATTGGTTAGATAGTGTTATCCAGGTTTAGCGGGTACTGTTTTATTTTGATTATTACTGTTTTCTATTGGGTAAATGTTATGCTTGTTCCTCCTCTTGTCTTATCATTTAATATATGTTCCATGTTTAAGAGTTAATGGTATCATAAGGAAGGATTATGGTGTAAATGAATAAATACACTGGTAGGGGCTTAGGAATTATGACAGTGAGTAGTAGAAGTATATTCCCCCATATGTTAGGAGAGAGAGAAAGAGAAGGAAAGGAAAG
>NW_020954553.1:3052112-3053290 GCF_900497805.2 Vombatus ursinus
AGAGAGAGAGAGAGAGAGAGAGAGAGAGAGAGAGAGAGAGAGAGAGAATTGTAGCATCATGATTGTGGCTGTGGCTGGCTCTACTCTAGAGGGGAAAAAGACTCACTGCTGTGACAGCAAGTCAACCCAGGGGAGAGATATGGGGTTCGGGTACCACATTGGTTGCCAAACATTTGAGTAATACTGCCCGTATGAGTGGTTCCATAGCCACGACTGAACAACATTTGTATGAATTGGTACAAAGTGAAGTGAGTAGAACCTGAAGAACAAATTATACAGTAAAAACAACAGTGTAAATTATACAATAGCAACATTGTAAAGAAAAACAACTGTGTAAAACTTAAGAACTCTGATCAATGTAATAACCAACTGCAATTCCAGAGGTCTAATGGTGAGGCATGCTACCCACTTCCCAAAAGAGGAGTGAAGAATAAGGTATATTTTCACATAGCCAATGGGGATTTGTTTTGCTTGATGGTGAGCATTTGTTCCAAGAGTTTTGTTTTTCTTTTTCTTTTTTTCTGGGGGTGGGAGAATTAGGTAGAGAAGGGCATTAGTAATAGGGTTTTCAAAGAAGAAAAATAAAAGAGAATCATAGACACTTTTTTCAATTCACAGAAAAGAACAGAAGGAAGGCCAAAAGGAAACACAGATCAGCAAGACAGCTTTGAAAGTTACATATTGAATTTATTATATGCTTAAAAGGAAAAGCAAGCTCTACATAATGGAGATTTGTGGTTTGATATACAATCCTCTTTTTATATTCTGTCTCAGATATATGTGTTCATTTTATTTGGGCTTAGTTAAATTCAGAATCAGAATAAATAATTTTTAAAAGAATCAGTTATTGAGGAATAAAATATTTCCTTGCTATGGTGAGGTTTCTGTTGAGATTAGATAACATAAATTTATTTGTAATGGATTTAGTTAGCTTTCTTACATGATTTTCTTTATCTTCCCTCAGCAGCATATGAATAGTGTATGTCTTTCTTATTACTACTCATCCTTGACTAATAGACTTCACAACATTCTTCACAATAGAGGAAGATAGGGCTAACTGCTAGTTCTGCTTAATGAAAGCCACCCTTTCAGAGGAAGTGGGAATGTTCAGTAAGGTTGCTGATTTCAAAACTATCCTTTGGATTCTTTTAAAAACATCTCTAGAGCGAGGAAGAGTT
>NW_020954553.1:3053476-3081975 GCF_900497805.2 Vombatus ursinus
AAAGGATATGAACAGGCAGTTCTCAGATGAAGAAATTAAAGCCATCCATAGTCATACTCTAAATCACTATTGATAGAGAAACACAAATCAAAACAGCTCTGAGGTACCACATCACACCTATCAGATTGGCCAACATGACAAAACAGGAAAGTGATAAATGTTGGAGTAGATGTGGGAAAACTGGAACACTAATGCATTGTTGGTGGAATTGTGAAATGATCCAATCATTCTGGAGAGCAATTTGGAACTATGCCCAAGGGCTATAAAAATGTGCATACCCTTTGACCCAGCAATAGAATTTCTAGGGCTGTATCCCAAACAAATCATAAAAATGGGAAAAGGACCCACATGTCTAAAAAATATTTATAGCAGCTCTTTTTGTGGTGGCAAAGAATTGGAAATTGAGGCAATGCCCATCAATTGGGGAATGGCTGAACAAGTTGTGGTATATGAATGTAATGGAATATTATTGCACTATAAGAAATGATGAGTAGGCAGATTTTAGAAAAACCTGGAAGGACTTGTATGAACTGATGCTGAGTGAAGCAAGCAGAACCAGGAGAACATTGTACGCAGTAATAGCCACATTGTGTGATGACTGACTTTGATAGAGTTAGCCCTTCTCAGCAATGCAAGGATCTAAGACAAATCCAAAAGACTCATGATAGAAAATACTATCCACATCCAGAAAATGAACCATGGAGTTTGAATGCAGATCAAAGCACACTATTTGCTTTTTTTTTCTTGTTTTGTTTTGTTTCCTCTTTCTGGTGGTTCCTCCTATTGGTTCTAATTCTTACTTATGACATCACTAATGTGAAAATATGTTTAATAGGAATGTATATGTATAGCCTATATCAGATTGCATGCTGTCTGGGGAGGGGGGAAGGGAAGGGGAGAAAAATTTTAAACTCAAAAGCTTATGGAAGTGATTGTTGATAAATCAAAATAAATTTAAAAAAAATTTTAAAAACATTTCTAGTCTTGTTTTTAAAAGGCTAGTACAATCAGCAAGTATTTATTAAGTACTTACTATGTCCCAAGCACTGTGTAGTGTGGAAGCCATAAAATCTAATACAATGTTAGGTTGCTTTGAAGGAGACAGTTCTCATAACTCAGAAAATGGAGGTATGAATCTGTTATTTTTCTAGGGCTGTAGGATCTGTATTAAAATGGAAAGGAAAGGTAATCAATCCCACCGGTCCATATTATTTCCTATATTTAGCAGCAAATGCCTCTCTAGTCAAGTTATGTTGTGATAAATCAGCACCTATCAGCATCTGGGGGGGGAAAGCCTATACACAAAATGTGTATATGCACATGAAATTTCCTGAAGGATATTCTTTACAGTCAACTGGAGATGCAACAGGGCTCTAGGCAGCAGATGCTGTAAATTTTCTAGTCTGCATCTGATCAACCTGCGGTGGAGGAATCGAAGGAGAGGTAGCAGCACTGCAGACAGCTTCCTAGTTTCCCCTTATAGACACATCAGCCCCATTTGTTGTATATTGAGGACGCTCCTTTAATAACCCTTTTCCTCCTAGAGTTTCTAGAGAAGCAATTGGTAAGGAAGCAAAGTTTTATTTATCACCTTTTTGAGCACTGTAACTGTTTGATGGGGGCAGAGAAGAAAGAAAAGAACGGAGCAGGGAAGAATGTAAGTCATCCCATGGATGACTTATTGAGTCTCTTCCTATAGCGATGGAGACCTGATGCCAATACCCTTAAGCAGACTCTGAGAAACTCCCACAGAGCCCAGCAGCCCACTCCTCTGAACAGGGGGTCATTAACTATTAAGGACCTTGATGGCAAAACAAAGAACAAGTACATTATTATGTGTTCAAGGATTAATTGATAAATGGCCAAAGAATATAAACTGGCAGTTTTCAGAGGAAGAAATTCAAGCTTCAATAGCCACTATGAAAAAAAAAATGCTTAACCTTGTTGTTGTTCAGTCATATCTGACTCTTCATGACCCCATTTGGGGTTTTCTTGGCAAAAATACTGGAGTGGTTTGCCATTTCCTTCTCCCACTCATTTTACAGATGAGGAAACTGAGGCAAACAGAGTTAAGTGACTTGCCCAAGGTCACCCAGTTAGTAAGTGTCTGGGAACAGATTTGAACTCACAAAGAGAAATTTTCCTAACTCCAGGCTAAGCACTCTATACAATGTACTACCTACCTGCCCCAATTAAAACAACCACAAAGTTCTACCTCATATATCTCACAATGGCAATACTGATTTAAAAAAAGGAAGATGACAGGTGCCAGAGGCACTCTAGAAAACCAGATACATTAATGCATTGTTGGTGGAGTTGTGAACTGATTCTGGAGAGCAATTACCCAAAAAGCTAATAACCTGTGCATGCCCTTTGTCCCACTTTTACCACTACTAGGTCTATCCCCCCAAAGAGATCAAAGAAAGAAGTAAATGACCTGTATGTACAAAAATATTTATGGTCACCCTATTTGTGGTGGCAAAAAATTTGAGGCCACTCATCAATTGGGGAATGGTTGAACAAGTTATGGTACATGAATGTTACAGAATACTATTGTGCTATAAGAAACAGTGAAGGGGATAGCTTCCAAGACACCTAAAGAGGCTCATATGAACTAATGCAGAGTGAAGTGAGCAGAACCAGGAGAACAATTTATTCAATAACAAAAATATTATAAAGTCAACCAACTTCAAAAGACTTAAGAACTCTGATCATCACAAGGAACAATCACAATTTCCAGAGGACTCATAATGAAACATTCTACCCACCTCCTGACAGAGAGCTGATGGACTCAGAGTGCATAGTGAGATGAGATTTTTTTTCTGACCTTGCCAATGTGGAGATTTGTTTGCTTCGCTATGCATGTTTGTTACAGATATTTTGTTTTTCTTGCTTTCTCAATTGGAAAGTGAGGCAAGGATAAGATGGGAGGAGGGAATAAGAGGGAGATAAGATGGATCTTCATTTAAAAAAATGTAATCCAAATAAATAAAATATAAGTTTATTCATGTCTTGATTCCCTAATTTAATTCTTTGCTATCCTGATCCAGTCCCCAGACCCTAAAGCACACTATAGGTACAGTAAATAGGTTAATATTGTTGCTTTTTGTTCAGTCCTTGATATATTGGAGGATCTTGCTTCTATGAGAAGGGCCAGCAGGCATTTACAAATGTGTGAATGTGTGTCTTCAGTTCTCAACCAGCAATGTCAATTTGCTTCTACTCACAAAGCAAGGATAGAGTTTGCAGTTAAAAAATTCTAAATAGCAAATATGTTTTCATATGCATTCTGGGAAGGGTCATAGCAACCACAAACCAGATACTAGAAAGTGAATTATGATAGTCAGAGTTAACTGGTAACCCCATTATCCTTTGCCCTGCTCAAGGCATATTTCTAGCTCTGTGTTCAGTTGTGGATGCCATATTTTAGAGGGGGAGTTAGTAACCTAGAGTGTGTCAAGAATGTGCCATCAGAACAGTGCCCCATACCTGGAACATTTTCTCTCCTCCACTCCACCTACTGATTTCCCTAAGTTCTCTTTATGTCCCAACTAAAGTCCTACCTTCTATGGGAAGCATTCCTCAACCTCTATTAATTCCAAAACCTTACTTCTGTTAATTATCTCCTATTTATCCTGTCTATGGCTTATTTTGTATATATTTGTTTACATGTTGTCTTCCCCCACCCCTTAGATTGTAAGCTCCTCGAGGACAGGAACTATCTTTTGCGTCTTTTTGTATCCCCGTTGCTTAGCAGAGTGCCTGGCGCATGGTGGATGCTTGATAAATGTTGATTGATTGATTTACCCTGAAGCAGAGAAGACTTTACGGGAGGACCTGAGAACCACCATCCAGAATTGGAAGGGATGTCTTGGGGAAGAAGGATTCAGAGGAGAGTGGGAGGGAGAGTGCTAGATTTGAAATCAGAGAACCAGGGTTCAAATCCTGACTGATACTTATTACTTAAGTAACCTTTGGCAACTCACCTCACTACTCTGAGTCTCAGTTTCTTTATCTATAAAATGAAAGAGTGGGACATGAAGGCATCTAAGGTCCCTTCCAGCTCTGCACCTATGATCCCATGATCCTAAGACCTGCTATGTTTGGCTCCAAAGCATAGGAGTAGGATCAATGAAAAGAAGAGTCAGGGTCAAATTTTGACCCAAGATAAAGCAAAACTTCTTAACAATTAAACAAGAGATAAGGGTAGAGACTGGAAGTGAGTTTCATTGATAGAAGGAACTTCCAGAAGAGGAATATCTCTTTTTAAAAAACAGATCAGCACCTTGTCTGTAATTTATAAGCTTAAGAGACTTCCTAGGGTACTTAGAGATTAAGTGACTTGCCCAAGGTCACACAGCCAGTCTGGGTCAGAGGAGGAACTTGAACCCAGGTGTTCCTCACTCTGGAAGCAGCTTTCTGTCCACCATACTAGATAAAGCTGTTTGAAAGTGGAAGGGGCATGGGGCAGTTAGGTGGCACAGTGGATAGAGCACTGGCCCTGGATTCAGGAGTTCCTAAGCTCAAATCCGGCCTCAGATACATAACACTTACTAGCTGTGTGACCCTGGGCAAGTCACTTAACCCCATTGCCTAGCCAAAAAAAGAAAAAAGAAAGAAAGAAACTAGAAGGGGCTTCCATGGGAAGTATCAGGGCTCACCCCCATTGATGGCTTTCAAACAAAACCACTTGTTTGATGTGAGTACAACTCCAGGGGAGTGAGTGGTTGGGAATGGAGTGGGGATTCTTGGTCAGGTATAGGGTGGGGTCCATCTCAGGCCCCTTTTGACTGAGATCCTGGGATTCTATGCTCCTGTGAATAGCTGCTTTTGTTTCCCCATCTTTAAAATGGGGGCAATAAGAGAGAGCTGGGTAGAACTCAACAATTTGTCAGGTGACTTTGAAAGAGCTTTGTGCAGAGAAATGCTCTGCCTGGTGGGGTTATTCATAGCCTTTTGCTAAGCTCCTTACCTTGAAAGACTTCAGATCTGAATTTGCATTTGCTGTTTCCAAAAGTAGAAATTGAGCTGGTAGACAGGACCTGTGAATGAAAAGAGGGCAGCAAGGGGAGAAGCCAATACTTTAGATGCGCAATTTGGGAGCACATGTGTTAGTTCCAAATATAACTGGCAAGGGAAGTTCAGGAGATGTTGCTTTATGCCCTCATTACAGGTGATTGCTTGCTACAACACTGCCTAGGAGACGTAGAACACCAGAGCTGGACTGGCTGCCTGGAAAAAAATCACACAGACAGGCTTAGAGTTTTTGAGAGTTAATTGGCTCCCACCAAAGGATGGGGATGGAACAGAGCCTGCATCCCTGTCACTTAGGACTCCCATGGAGGCAGTGGGATGGTATTCAGATAGGAAGAGATTAAAGCCACTTTTCTTCAACTTGGTTTCCCACTTGGATCTCATTTCAGAGATGGCTGTAGCATTATGAAGATGTAAACCTTCCCAGGCTGCCTGTGCCCTTCTGCAACACACAGCATTCCTGCTGTCCTTGATCTCTAAAACAGGAGAAAACGAAAAACCAGATCCTGCTCATCCTTGGTGGACAAAAAGGAAGGATGGTCAGGGAGAAATGTAGGGAGGCCTGTATTGAGTGAGTGCCTACTCTGAGTTCAATCCTGTGCCAAGATATAGGAGAAATTTAAAAAGACAGAGAGAAAGACATGGTTTCACCCCACTGTGAAATCAGTACTCTAGTTGATGGAACTTAGCTAACCTATCAAGAACAATGAAAACAAGATGGGGAAGGTGGGGAATAAAATTAGGTGCCAGCTTGTGAGGACTCAGGAAAAGGGTAGGATATAGAAACACAGGTCTCAGAACTGGAAAAAAGGGTGGGAGTGGGAAGGGGAGTAAGATGTAAGAAGATTGGAAAAGGAGGAAGGGGCCAGGTTATAAAGAGCTTTAAGAGCCAGCAGAAGATTTTAGATTGGATGTTATAAAGGTAATAGGGAGTCACTACAGTTGACTGATTGAATGAGGGGATGGGAAGATATGGAGAGACTTATACTTTAGAAGGATCAATGTGACAGCTCAGTGAAGAATAGACTGGAATGAGGAAAGATTGGAGGCAGGGAAATCAATCAGAAGGTTATTATATAGTCCAGGACTGAGGGGATGGGGGTCTGCACCAAGATGGTAGCAGTGTCAGAGGGATATATAGAAGAGATGTTAGGAAAGTAGAAACAAATGGACTTGGCAACTGATTGTGTATGAGAAGGAGGGATTGAAAGACTGAGGAGTCTGTGACGCCTAGGTTGTTGGCCTGGGAAGATGGCAGCACTCTTGACAGTAATAGGGACATTAGGATGAGAAGAAGATTTGGGGAGAAAGACATTGGGGTCAGTGTTGGATATGTTGTGTTTAAGATGTCTATGAGATGTTTGAAGGCAGGTGGAGATATGATTCTGGAGACCAGCAGAAAGATTAGGGCTAGACAGACCTGATAATCACCTGCTTAGAAATCATAATTAAGTCCATGGCAGCTGATGATAAACACCAAATAAAATAGCTTAGAGGGAGAAGAGAAGGCCCAGGACAGAGTCCTAAGGGAGAGAAAATTTAGAAGAGAGTAAGAAGGAAGAGGCATCTACCATAGATAGCCTTCTCAATGAGTTCAGCTCACAAAGGGTTAGAGTCAGAGGTATGTTTATATAGGGTTAAGGGTAGATAGAGATAAAAGAGGAAATAGCATCAGAAGGAATATGGATGATGTGAGATAAGGAGGAGAAGAGAAAAGGGAGCTTTTGGCAAATGGCTTCAGTTTTTTCACTGAAATATGAAATAAGATTCTCAGCTAAGAGGAAAGGGGGATGTCACAAAACTGTCAAATAAGAATATACAAAAAGATTGCTTTGCTGCGGTGAGAGCCCATTTGAGATTATGTAACATAAATTTGTAGTGGACCCAGTCAGGATGGTTCCATTTTTTTCAACACTAGGTCTGATTCTCAATCTCCCCTCACCTGACTATACTCCATCCTCCACAATGCCACAAAAAAATCAAATCAAACCCTTTTTGGTGGTCAGGGGAATTGCCTTCTCTATTTCCCAACTGGTAGAAAAAAGGAAATGGAAAGAAGTCAAGGTCAGAGAAGGGCTGGACTGAGGGGAGGATGAAGTCACATACATTTATCTCTCAGAGAGAGATTTTTATGTAGCCTTACAGATCCAGATATAAGAATCATTCATTCAGGGCTTCTTAACAGGAGGCCCATGAACTTTTTTTATATATTGATAATCATTTCAAGAGAATTGGTTTCCTCTGTAATCCTATGTACTTTATTTTATGTATTTACAAACACAATTCTGAAAAGGGGTCCATAGGCTTCCCCAAACTGCCAAAGAGATCCGTGACATCAAAAAGGTTCCTCTGCATTAATTCATTCTTTTTTTTTAATAAATATGTGATCCTTTGCTCATTCAACAATTTAAGTCTTTACTATGTTCAGAACTCGGTGCTAGGTACTAGGAAAGATAAAAAGTTTAGATAATTCAATTTGGTCCAATAAGCATTTATTAAGTGACTATTATATATAAAATACTGTACTAGGTTCTAAGGGTAAAAAGACAAAACAAACAAAAATCCTCTGCCCTCAGAAGGCTTCCATTCTACTAAAGACATAATCCTTGCCCTCACAGAGCTTACAGTCTAGGAGAGCAACGATACCAATTCAGAGGACTCTTACATGAGTAGTGCATTTGATCCAGACCTATGGCTTCATAATCCTAGGGAACTCCTTCCACCAGCACAACTGGTCTACAACTTATCATCTTAAAGATTTGCCTGGGACATAGAGAGGTTAAGCAAGTCCACCATTTCTATTTGCCAGCTTCAAGCTCTGAACCCAGGTCTCCCTGATCTTAGAGCTAGCCTTCCATTCACTGGGCTGTGCTGATAAGTGTGTTAGCGGTGCAAACAAAATGTCATTTGAGATCTGAGGGGTGGTTACAGATCGGGAGGACCAGAAAATCGTTTATAGTAAGGTGGCACTGGAGTGGAACCATGGAAGATAAATAGGAATTCAATAAGTGGACTAGGGGAAAAAGGGCATTCCAAGGATAGGTTAGCAGCCTATGAAAAAGCATAGAGTTGGGAGATTGTGAAGTGTGTTTGGGGACCAGACATTGTCAAATGCCCTTCTGAGAATCAGCACATTCATACACTTTCAAACATGATGTAATGGGAAAAGTGCTGGATATGGAGTCAGAAGTCCTGAGATCAAATTCTGGCCCTGCCACTTACTACTTGTGTGACCTTGGTCAAGTTATTTAATCATGCTAGGCCTTAGTTCCTTATCTATAAAATGAAGGGGTAAGAGTAGATGACTTTCAAGGTCCCTTCCAGTTCTAAATGACATATGAGAAACTTTTTCTTTACTGCACCCAATGGTAGAACAATAAGAGTCAAACTTAGGCAACCTCGTTTTGCAGAGGAATCCTATTGGTTCCCCCAGTTTTCTCCCCTTCTGCAATTAAAATAGATATGCAAACTAGGCATTTCTGAAAAAATTGTGTGCACCCATTGCCCTGACACTTTATTAGATGAGCCCTGTTGCAACTAGGGAAGACAGTGCAATACAGTGGAAAGAGCATCAGCTCTCTGTGTTCAAATTCCCCTTCTGACACTTACCCGTGTGACCTTGAACTAATCATTTAAATCTCCCACTTCAATCTGTCTGGGCCTTCGTTTCCCCATTGGTAAAATGAAAACTTTGATCTCTGTGGTCCCTTTCACTATATCTATGATCCTATGAAATACGCCCAGAGAGGGCCCCGTCCACCCACCTACACCTCCCACAGCTGTTAATGGTACTAGAATTGCATTAAAAGTTCTTGCTCAGATAGTGGTTATGAGTAAATGAAGCATCCACCGTGCTTTTGGCTCAGCCCTCCTGTTTTGAATACCATTTGCATAAATTTATGTGCTATGGTCCAAGGGTCTCCAGACCCAAGTATATGTAAAATAAAATTAATTAATTAGTGTGGCTGACTGCAGTGGTATTTAAACCAATATTCAAAGTAGGAGCCACAGGAACACACAGAACTGATTTGTTAAGCCAATCAATTACATCACCTTGTGGGTAAGCAGGGCCTGAAATCCCACTACCTCATCTGCAACAAGGCAGGAAGCATCCTTCTCTTCTGGACCTGGGCCTCTTATGATGCCCCTCACCCCTCCCCTCAATCTTACCTAGAAATGTGAAACTACTAGGGGAAAAAAAACACCTTTGATTTCCCTAGAAGAAAGACTTTTCCTAATGTTGTCAATACATAACAATATATCATGATAAAGGCAGTGCCAAGAATAAGAGAATGATGGATGTCCAACATCCTTGCAGAGATCCAGCTCTAAATGTTTTATGGACACATTCTCACTCAAGTATTCCAATGCCTCAGGAAGAGGGGAGAGAATTTTCTCCCCCAGTTTGCTAATGGGCCATTTCAGGCAAAGAAGTCAAATGTGCCCCTGCCCCGCAGCAACTCTGCAGAGATAATGAACTCTGCTGCTAATAGAGAGTTTGGTGAATGGGGTCCTGCAGTGGCCTTCTGGGAGACACCCCCAAATGACATGTTCCCAAACTGGCCAAAGAGCAGAGGTGTGAAGGAAGGTGCCGTCATGACGGGGTTCTGCTGCCACTTACAATTTCTGACTGCCCTTCTCGCCATGACCCTGGTGATCTCTGATGTGCCAGAAACAAAGAGGGGCAATTCTCATCCAAATCAGAAAAGGAGAATAAAATAAGTGAATGAAAAAATAAATGAATGAATTTTAAAAATGAATGAATGAAGATTTTCAAAACACCATGGAAAGGCAAGGGCTGAATCTTATATATTTTTATTATGCTTTACAGTTTTCAAAACATTAAAAATACAGATTCTGATTTGTCCTCATCTTGGAAAGGCTCTGCAGGACAAGAAGAAGATATCGTCCATAGAATCTTATAGCTGGGAGGGGACTTCAACTAACAACTAGAATGCCTCCTTCCTTTTAAAGAGGAAGAAGGCAACTGAGTCCCAGAGAAGTTAACCTACTTGCCCAAGTTCACATAGGTAGGGACAGACATTGCTGAGGAAATTGAGACTCAGAGATGTTAAGTGATTTCCTAAGGCCATTTAATTGAATAGTGACAGATATTAACTGGTTTACAAATTAGGAAACTGAGGCTCAGAGAGGTTCAATGATTTGTCCAGAGTCATAGAGCTAATTAGTGTTGGGCACTATTACCTGTGATTTATGCTTGAGGAACCTGAGACTGAGAGAAGTTAAGAGATCTGGCCAAGATCTCACAGGATGTTAGAGGCAAAGCCAGGACCAGGACCAAGTTTTCTGACTCCCCAGTCCAATGTTGTCTCCATTATACTCCACTGGGGGAACATGTCAGCCACACCACTTAGCAACATGCTGAAAACTGAATCTCTAATGGTGGAGTTTTTCTCAACAAGTATTAAGAGTATCTCTTGCTAGCCAATATGAATCTGTTGCTTTTGCTTCTTATGTATATGCTTTCTGCCAAGACCAAACTAGCTCAGACACTTGGGGCTTCCTTCCATGGTTCTACCTGGACCAGGGATCCCTAAAATCATTCCTGATAATTGACTTTTATCTAATGCTTCAAGATTTACAGTGTGCTTTAAACACTTGAGACTCCCATCAGCAGTAGAGTATATTGTGGAAAGTCAGAGGTCCAAGGTTCAAAACTCACTTCAGATGCTAGATACCTGTGTGACCTTGGGCAAGTTACTTAGCCTCTCTGGGTCTCAGTTTCCCCATCTGTAAAATGAGGGCATTGGACTAGATGATCTCTGAGGTCCCTTCCAACTCTGGGTCTATGATCCTATGAATAATCCTTTGTGAGAGGCACTATAGGCATTATTATTCCCATTTTACAGAAGAGGTAACTGAAACTCAACAAGGCTTAAGTGGGTTGTGTGTAGGCACTGTGAGAGTCTGAAAAATCTCTAGTGTGGAGGAGGTGCTATTTGAAATTCCCAAAGTCCATCCTCTGCTTTGGGGGGAGAAGAAAGAGACAGAGACAAACAGAGACAGATGGGGGGAAAGAGAAAAGAAGGGAGAAAGGAAGGAAGGAAGGAAAGAAAAAAAATAAAGAAACATTTATTAAGTACATACTCTGTGCCAAGCAATGTGATAAGTGCTTTACAAATATTATCTCATTTGATCTTCACAACAACCTTAGGTAGCTGCTATTATCATCCTTATCTTATAGTTGAGGAAACTGAAGCAAACACAGATTAAGTGACTTGTCCAGGACCACACAACTAGGAAGCATCTGAGGCTAGATTTGAACTCAGGTCTTGCTTACTCAGTTAGGTGGCACAGTGACCTGAGTTCAAATTGAGCCTCAGACACTTCCTAACTATATGACCTGGGGCAAGTCATGTAACCCCATTAACTCTGTTTGCTTCAGTTTCCTCTAAAATGAGCTGGACAAAAAAATGGCAAACTAGTCCAGTATTTTTGCCAATAAGACCTCAAATGGAACCACGAAGAGTTGGATCCAACTGAGAAATGGCTGAAAATGACTGAACAACAACATAACTTACTTACTCCGGGTCCAGAGTTCCATCCATCTCAACACCTAGCTGCTTCAGACACATTCCCTTCCTCCTCCCTGGCAGGTTATTATTATGTGACTATAGCTAATTGGAGAGAGAGACAGAACATAGAGCTCCTGGCTCCCAGACTAGAGAGTTTTCTAGTGCACTGAGCTACTCTTCCAACTAACTTTCAAAACCCAAAAGGAATTCTTAGGCAGAAAAGGCTTTTGCTAGGGAATATAGACCAGGAGGGTCACTCTCAGTAACTCAGCCATGAGTCACCTGACCCTTTGCTGTTCATGAGAAGCTGACCATGGAAATGGGGCTCATGTCCTGGGGGAGACATCCTATCCTGCCCTGCAGCATCTACCTCGTGTTGATGTTCCGATCTGTTCTGACCTTTGAGGAGATAAGAAAGGCTTCCCAGAGGATAAGGCAGACCAGGTGTGCCTAAAGCAATAGACTTTGATTATGGTGTGTTATAACTCACACGAGGGAAGGCTTGAAGGTGACATGTGGAGAAGTGGGAACGTGAGACAAGGAAGGATATAATGAGAGCAGTAACCAACCCTTCCAGGCTTTTCTTGAACACTTTCAGGGAAAAAACCCCAATCGTGTTTCACTTCCCTTATCTCTCTATCCATCTCTTTCTTAGCCTCACTCAACCTTCTCCTCTGCCACCTACCTCCCCACCGAGTACACCTCCCACCCACGAGCCAGATCAAATCAGCTCTGTCATTGCTCCTGCATAGAATTTCCTTGGGGCTCTATTCACCTAGGGACTCTCAGTGGCAGGGATGAGGTGAGGGGACTTTTAAGACGTGAGCGGTAACCAGTACAAAAGCACAGGGATAGGGGATGGGATGCCAAGAGTGAGGAACAGCAAGAAGGCCGTTTGAGCTGGATCATAGGATACAAGGAAGGAGCTAATGTATAATAATACTGAAAAAAGGTCGATCTTGAGCAGGTTGTGAAAGGCTTTAGAGCTCAGACAAAGTTTGATCCTAAAGGCAATAGAGAGCCATTGAAGTTGGCTGAGTAGATTAGTGCCCTGGTCTTATCTTCACTTTAGGAAATCACTTTGGCAACAGTACAGAGATTGGATTGGAGCAAGGAGAGATTTAGGGGAGAAAGATCAATTAGGAGATTGTTGCCATAGGGCAGGTGAGAAGCAATAAAGGGTGAGAATTAGGTTAGAGGCTATAACGGAATGGAAAGAAGGAGGGCGAGTAAGAGGTATTATGAAAATAGAAACAGCAAGATTTGACAACCAATTGAATATGTGGGATGAGGAAGGGAGAGTAAGGAGTTGACTGACACTGGGGTTGCTCATGTAGGTGTCTGAAGGAATAACTGTGCCCTTGGCAGAAATAGGGAAGTTTGGGAAAGACGTAGGTTTGAGGAGAAAGATAATGAGATCTATCAAATATGGAAGATGACAGGTAAGGGGGGAGGGGGAGGGAACAGGGAAATGGATGTCTAGAGCAGAGTCAGCCTGCTACAAAATCATCTGAAAGAGAGAGAGAGAGAGAGAGAGAGAGAGAGAGAGAGAGAAGCTGGGCAGAGATGACTTCAGGAAATAGTCCAGGAATTAGCTTTCTACAGCACTTTGTGGCTACGAAGTGTGTTTTGTATATTATATTAGCTTGCATTGAATTATCTATGTACATGCTATATCCCAAAGTAGAATGGCATCTTTTTGAGAGCAGGTTCTGTTTTTCCATTTTTGTCTTCATATCCCCAGTGCCTGTTACATGTTAAGTCATTTTTCAGTCATATCTGATTCTTCATGGCCCCATTTGAGGTTTTCTTGGCAGAGACGCTGGAGTGGTTTGCCATTTCCTTCTCCAGCTCATTTTACACATGAGGAAACTGAGGCAATTAAGGTTAAGTGACATGCCCAGGGTCACCCAGTTACTAAGTGTCTGAGGCTGAATTTGAACTCAGATCTCCCTGACTCCAGGCCCAGCACTCTATCCACTATGCTACCTAGCTGCCCTACCTGGTTAATAAATAACTTTTGTTGAATTCCCTCACAGCAACCTGGTGAAATGGGGTTTTTCAGTATTTTTGCACCTGGTGTTATGTTGTTTTCTGAAGCTGAGGTTCAGAGATATAGGCATCTTCCCCCACCCCCAGCTCCTGGCTCCCTCTGTTTCCTCTTATATGGTGCTGGGTCTCAAGGCCTGTCCACGTTAGGACCCTTGTCACCATTCCAGAGATGACTTCCCACTTCTCTTCTGTGGCAGCGCCTGCCCAGCCTGCTTCAACGTGAGCTGAAACAGTGACAAATTGATTCCAAATAAATTTGAAGATGTTCCAGTCATTAGGACCCCTGCAAGAGGTCAGTGCGAGCCGGGTGCCCATGGTACTTTTTCAATCACAGCTCTGGTTTCAATTTGCAGCAAGGGCTTGAAAGCAAAGAATGTTTGGATTCCTCATTTTTAAATGTCACCATGAGGGACCTTGGGGTCCAGTGGGTGGAGCATGGGTTTCTTGCTGGGCATTGGAGGGGATGGAGAGGCAACGAGGGGGATTTATCAGAGGCATGCATTCAGTCGGGCATCATCAGCACCTTCTTCTCTCAGACTGAAGAGACTTCATCAGAGGAGTGTGTCACCCCCACCCCTGGCCCAGCTCCACCCCCACCCCCACCCCCAGCCTTAAGTGCAGACAAAGGATAGTAATGGAACATAGACCTGGAAGAGACACTGGAGAAATCTCCACTATCACCCACTCACTGTGATTTAAGGGGATCCCTGCCCTTTCCTGTAGGGAATGACCTATCCCTGAGAGGGTCAGAGGGGTCTTGGAAGTCATCTATCCCAATCCCCTCATTTTACAGATCAGGGAACTGAGGCCCAGAAAGATGGAGTGTTTTGTCCAGGATCACCCAGGGAATAAATGAATGACACAGTGAGGTACTCCACTCCCTAAGATAGCCACGAAGGGAGCATCTCCCCATCCTTGTCTTGTAGTTACCCTGAAGATGATAGAAGATCCCAGATCAGGGGCAGCTAGGTAGTGCAGTGGATATGGCAGTGGACTTGGAATTAGGAGGACCTGAGTTCAAATCCAGCCTCAGACGCTTGACATTTAGTAGCTGCGTGACCCTGGTCAAGTCACTTAACTCCATCGCCTAGCCAAAAAAAAAATAGATCCCAGATCAAGAGCTGTAAGGGGGTTCAGAGGCCATCCCCATCATTTTGCAGAAAGCAAAGAGAGGCCCAGGGAGATAAATATCAGAAGATATCAGAAGTAGGGTCTCTGACTCCAGATTGCCTTTTGATTCAACCCAGTAATTAATAATAATAATAATAATAATAATAATAATAACAATAGCAGCATGCATTTATAGAGCACTTACTATGTGCCAGACTCCTGCTAAGCAATTTATAATTATTATCTTATTTGATTCTCACAACAACCCGGGGAGGTAGGTGCTTTTATTATCCCCATTTTACAGATGAAGAAATTGAGGCAAACAGAAGTTAAGGTATTTGCCCAAGGTATCTGAGAATGGATTTGAACTCAGGGTTTTATGACTACAGGCCCAGTGTTCTGTGCACCATGGCACCACCCAGCTACTAGTACTCTTCCAAGGCCGGCTAGCACATCACGCACTGTGTCACCACGTTACAGTGGCCTCCAACAGTTTTAAAGACAAGAATGGGGCAGCTATCTTTGTTTCCCACCTGGCCACCCTCCTTCGGATTTCTCCATCATGGACCCAGGAACCTCATCAGCCTGCAAGATCACATCACATGACATTTCTTCACAGTTCTCTCTGCTCCTGGGTCCCCTCTGACTGGAAGTAGGGAGCAAAGAGCCTTCCCAGAATCCCTATGTAAGGAGGGAGCCCAGCCCTGTCATCTTTTCCTTTCCTACCCAACTGGACTCCACTATATTTCCACACGGGGCCCCTTCCCTTCTCCCTTCCCTTTTCCTCTTCCTTTTGTGTGTTTCATCCCCCATTAGATTGTAAGTTCCTCAAGGGCAGGCACTCCATTCAGTCATGTCAGATCCTTCATGACCCCATCTGGGGTTTTCTTGGCAAAGATACTGGAGTGGTTTGCCACTTTACAGATGAGGAACTGAAGCAATCAGGGTTAAGTGACTTGCTCAGGGTCACACAGTCTGATACCAGATTTGAACTCAGGTCCTGCTGACTCCAGGCACCACTTTTCTGCCCTTTCTTTATCCCTGCCCCCCTTTCTTTTTAGTATTTATGTAACCAGCATTTAGCACTGCATCTGGGACATAACAGGTGCCTAATGTTTATTGACCAATTGGGCACTGAAGAAATTCTTATTGATTGATCTACTCAAAAGCTGTCTAGTCCAAACCCCTCATTTTACAACTAAGGAAACTGAGGCCTTGGGGTATTATATGGTTTGCCTAAGGTAATATAGACAATGAGTGTCAGAAGTAGGGTTTGAATCCAAGGCTTCTGACTCAACAGCCAGCAGGAGGTTTGGAGGCAGGCCATTCCAAGCATAAAACTCAAACACACATGCACACACACACACACACACACACGCATGCATGCACACCGATATTGGAGCCTAGGACCAAGTCCCACTTGCCCCGGGCAAATTTCAGGTCTGCAAATATGATCTCTCTCTTCATGGAACTGTTTGTCCCTCAGTTTCTCAGTGCACTCATTCCATTCTATGCCACTGGAATTTTCTTTAGACAGTTTCTGGTTTTTCTTTTCCAGTGAGCCATTTAAAATATCTCCTCTTGTGGTCTTCGTTCCCACGTTTGTTGGCTTCCTGTTCATTCCTGTGGTCTGGCAGCCGTACCCGTTCCTTGGTGTCCCCACTTCCCTTCAATCTCGGTGACTGTTCCAGGGTCCCAGAACCCTGGAGGCTTCAGGGAAGACATCGGCACTACCTCATTAGCAGGCGATCTGTTAGGGAGCCCATCTCTTCTCCAATATGAGACTTGGAATTAGAGAGGCTATTACTGATCGGTTCTTCAATACCCTCAGGGAGTCCCCTCAAAGACTCTGCTGGAGGCATGCTTTCTTTTCGTTCTTCCTCTCCTCTCTCCACCCCTACCCCCACCCCCAGCATACACACAACCAGAATTGGGAGGGGAAAGGAGGGAGAGGAGGTCTTTATTCCTGCCCTCCCCAACCATACACACAACCAGAATTGGGAGGGGAGAGGAGGGAGAGGAGGTCTTTATTCCTGCCCTCCCCAACCATACACACAACCAGAATTGGGAGGGGAGAGGAGGGAAAGGAAGTCTTTGTTCCTGCCTCCCAACCATACACACAACCAGAATTGAGAGGGGAGAGGAGGGAAAGGAAGTCTTTATCCCTGCCCTCCCCAACCATACACACAACCAGAATTGGGAGGGGAGAGGAGGGAGAGGAAGTCTTTATCCCTGCACCCCCCCCAACCATACACACAACCAGAATTGAGAGGGGAGAGGAGGGAAAGGAAGTCTTTATCCCTGCCCTCCCCAACCATACACACAACCAGAATTGGGAGGGGAGAGGAGGGAGAGGAAGTCTTTATCCCTGCACCCCCCCCAACCATACACACAACCAGAATTGGGAGGGGAGAGGGAGGAAAGGAAGTCTTTGTTCCTGACCCCCAACCATACACACAACCAGAATTGGGAGGGGAGAGGGAGGAAAGGAAGTCTTTGTTCCTGACCCCCAACCATACACACAACCAGAATTGGGAGGGGAGAGGAGAGAAAAGAAGTCTTTTTTCCTGCCCCCCAACCATACACACAACCAGAATTGGGAGGGGAGAGGAGAGAAAAGAAGTCTTTTTTCCTGCCCCCCAACCATACACACAACCAGAATTGGGAGGGGAGAGGAGGGAGAGGAGGTCTTTATCCCTGCCCCCCTCCCCAAACATACACACAACCAGAATTGGGAGGGGAAAGGAGGGAGAGGAGGTCTTTATCCCTGCCCCCCCACCATACACACAACCAAAATTAGGAGGGGAGAGGAGGGAGAGGAAGTCTTTCTCCCTGGCCCCCCCCACCACCACCATACACACAACCAGAATTGGGAAGGGAGAGGACGTATTTATCCCTGCCCCGCCCCCACTCATGTACACATCCGGAACTGGGAGGAGAGAGGAGAGGGAGACAGGACAATGTCCAGACTCCAATTTCTGCCAGTGTCTTGCCTGCTGGTGGCTGTTATATTAACAGCTGTAAAACTGTCTCCAGGGACTTCTGCTGCCTGGCTGCCCCCAGGAGAGATGATGGGATTAAATGAACCCCAGAGCCCAAGTGGATAAAATCCATTAGGAAGCATTCTTGGCAGATGTGCTTCAAATCACCTCCCTTTTATTGGGATATTAATTATCATCATTATTATTCCTCCTCTGGATTCCTGGGATGGATGTTGCTAGTGGTGTTTGGTCCAGAATTAAATAACTTGGGAAAAGTAAGACCAAATGCAAGCCCATCTGTTGCTTTCCTGCTTAGTTTCCACAGCACATCTGTGGCCACAGAGGCTTTTGTTAATATAATCTAGCCAATAAAGTCCAGTTCTGATGCCTCCTCCTGACATGGGGGTCACCCTGGGCTCCTGAGGGCCATGTCAGTGGGTCAGTCTCTACCATACTAGAAGGCCTTGGAATAAGGCCCTATGGTCAGCTCTAGATCTACTCACTCAGGACTGGCTTTCGTACATTCATGCTTTGGGTATGAGACCAGTGATGGAATCGGAGAATCCCAGATTCACAGAATTTCAGAATTGTAAGGGAACTAGGGGGCTATTTGTCAATATCAAAAAATACCAGAAAAAAAGACCAATATCAGGAAAAAAAGAATCCCCATTAGAACATACCCCAAAGGGGTCATCCAACCTGCTTGAGTACTTGCAACAAGGATGAACTCACTACCTCCTAAGGTAGCCTCATTCCACTTTTGGATGGTTCTAATCATTTGGGAAGTTTTCCTGATGCCAAGTCTAAATTTGTTTCTTTGAAACTTTCACACATTGCTCCTGGTTCTGCCTTCTGGGTCCAAACAGAATAAGTCTATATTCTTTTCCATGGGATGGCCCTTCAAATGCTTGAAGACAGGCGAGCATGTCCCTTCTGTTTATTGTCTTGTCAAAGTTAAACATCCCCAGGGCTTTCAACTATCTTCATATGGCCTGAACCCAAGGCCCTACTTTCTTTTTCTCCCCTCCTCTTAATGTTCTGCAATTAATCAATAATCAATTAATCAATAATCATCTATTAAACACCTACTAAGGACTAGACACTATGCTAGGCAAGAGAGATACAAAGTAAAAAAAAGTGGAGAAGTCCAACTGTAACTCTTAAATTACTTAACTATAACTTACACCCTAATGGATGATCAATGTTCTTTCTAAATGGTAGACTCTATGCCTATTAAGATCAGGGAGACTCACCACAAGACCATCCACAGAATAATATCTAATCCATGGCACTGGCCCCCAAGCTCTCAGTTTGAATCCTGGGGACTACCCTCAAAGATTAATATATTTTGGGCTCATTATACCCCCATCCTCCACACTCAGAATTTATTTGAGGCAATCCCCAAACATAACTAATGTCTCGATTTCCACAAGTGTGGATAAAAGGGTCTTCAAATCCCAAACAAGTATTCAAGGTAACAAATGCATTTATTGGGTACAGAGGAAGATCTGAGTTCAAATCCTGCCTCAGATACTTCACTGAACCTCTATCAGCCTCCATCCATTGTTATAAGGATCAAATGAGATAATACAGGGTTTTGCAGACCTTACAGTGCTATATAAATGCTAGCTATCATTGTTAGCTTTATTTCATTCTTCAAAAAATACACAAAATGCAAGGGGCTCAGGGGAGTTCATAAACAAATCTAGACAACACACAGAGGGAAATACAACAGTCCACAATTAATCAATGCAATATTCATTCCTCTCCCATACAACCCACCTGCCACATTCTCAGAATCCTTCCAGTAGAAAGACATAAGGGAAAAGGTGGGGGGTAGGAGGGAGGGAGGACAGAGAGCCATCTGTCAACTCTCTTTTATAGGTCATCACAAAGGGGTGAGTCTTCCCAAAAAAAACTATCTTTCCAACATTCTAAGCCAACCAATTTATCTTGTACTTGGGTACAGCCCCAGTCACCCAGTCAGACGTTCTCAGTCCTCTCAACAAAATTCTGATGACCATACCTATACTTTCTATAACAGAAGTTCTTAATATTTTTTAAGTCATGGGCCCCTTTGCAAACCTCATGAAACCCACCAATCCCTTCTCAGAATATAGTTTTTAAATGCATAAAAATAAAATACAAAGGATTACAAAGGAAATATTATGATATTACTTTATATCACATATTGAAACAAAGATGTAATTGCTTTTACAGATTTTACAGATCCCCTGAAATCCATCCATTTACCCTAGGTTAAGAAGTTTTTTCCTATAATGAGATGCAATCAAAAGTCCTGAATGAAGATTTGCCTTCCAGTAAGTTTTTCAAATTGATCAGGGAACTCTCCTGCTCAGCTTCTACCATATTTCCAGATGAAATTATTAGCCACTTTCTACTACTATGTACTTGGGCATAGAGGGTTTGAGATGTGCCTTGGCAGTGGGAGTATTCACACCACTGAAATTACTTGAAATATCAAAGGATAATGATAATAATGAATGGTGATAGTAAAGGCACAGGTGATGATACTTCAATACTAGTTGAAGAAGCAAGACACCCTGAGGGAGAGGCATGGGGCAGCACATTCTGCCCAATTTAAACCACTACCAACACCATGACCTCTATCTCCCCTCAGATCCCAATGGAGAGAGCCCCAAGACCCTGGACCCAGTGGCCTTGGGAGTAACAATGTTTCTAGCCCAATGTCCTCACCCATCACCCTTGGAAGATGCAGCCTGGTAACGGTTCCTGCAAGTGCTATGGCCACAACTACCAAAGACCCAGAAAAGAAAGTCCTTGTCACTAAGTCCTTGGCACTGTCAAATGACATCAGAAACCAACATCATTTGATCAGTAAAGATGACATTAAAGAAAGGCCATCACTATCTGCTTTGCCACTGTATTAAGGACTGAAACCTTCCATGTGTTTTCTCTCCCCTTAGAATGTGAACTCCTTGACAACAGGGATCATCTTTCTTCTCTATTTGTATCTTCAAGAATTAGCATGGTGTTTTGCTTCTAGTGAGCCCTTAATAAATGCTTCATTCATTCATTCATTCAATCTATCTAAAGATGCCTGATTTCATCAGCATCAGCACTACCTCCAGGCACAAAGATTCCAATACCATTAGGACTTAGAGCTAGAAGGATTCTTAGGGACTGACTCCTTCATTTACAGATCAGGAAACTAAGACCCAGAATGAAGATGTGTCTTGCCCGAAGTCACACAGGAAGGTAGTAGCACCATCAGAATTCAAACCAGAGTCTTATGAGTACAGAAATATTGTTCCTTGTATTATACCAATGGCCTGAATCAGTTGTTAGAACCAGAAAAAATTCAATCCCTCTTGGTTGATTCTTGGTGATGACTCTCTCTAAATTTAACTGAATTGGTCTTTCAAGTCTGGACACATAGATTGGCATTTGAGCCATGCTCAAAACCTTTTTGACTTGGTAGGGCTTTCTCACATTTTATGGAATCATCATGGATTTACAGGTAGAAAGAACCTTAAAGACCACCTAGTTCAAAGCCCTCATTTCACATAAGAGAATTTGAGACCCAGAAGGCTTAACTTGCCCGTGATCACAAAAGTCAATCATTTCTGCCCTACGGTGAGGCATCAGAGGACACCTTGAGGGAGAACCTGTCTCATGAAAATAGAACTTGACAGTCTTTCATTTCTCTTATATGCATTTCCTCATTTGATTCTCATAGCAACCTCATGAGGTTCAATAATCCAATAATTCAAGTATTATCCCCATTTTGTTGATGAAAAGGGAGATGCTATCTCTCTATTTAATCTGTTCAGCAATAGGGAGGGGAGAAAGAGAAGAGAGAGAGAGAGACAGGCTGGGGATCATTCTTTGACATCTCCATTCATCAAAGAGTTGAATTCCAGAGAAGAGGAGGGGCAGATAGAAAGTGGGGGCAGGGTTCTGTTTGGTCATGAGAAATGGCTGACATATGATATGATCAGCTCCTCACTGGCTCTTTGGACTGGGAGTAAGACTATGGATTAGTGACTTAGAGGAATCCAGAGTTCAATTCAGAGATCAAAGAAGAGACTCTAACCCCAGCATTTGACAGATGAGGCAGCTAAGACCCAGAGAAGGAAAGTAACTTCCCCAAGTTATCAGTAATAACTAACTAATATCTGCATTGCAATTTCAAGGTTTGTGAAGCTCACTGCAGATATTATCTCCTTTTTATCTTCACAACAACACTGTGAAGGAGTTTCTCACATTACCCCCATTTCACAGATGAGGAAATTGAGACTGAGAGAAGGTAAGTGACTTGAGTTCATAGTCACACAGCTAGTAAGTGTCTGAAGTTGGTTTCAAACTGGAGTTTCCTAACTCCAAGATAAGCTTTCTATCATCCATATGATGCTTCCTTCATGCCACCTCTACCATACCTCTGGATCACCATCACCAGATATTCGAGTTTCCTCTCTCTTATTTCAGGGTTCTTCTCATTACACCATTACACCCTGTCCTTGAAAGAATGTTGGGAATCTGTTTTGACTACCCACTTTCTATGTTATGTCTCACAAACCCTTTAAATTCTCTGGACCTTGGTTGCCCCATCTTTGAAAGAAATCTCAGAGAGGTTGCAAATATAAATGAGAAAATAAATGAGAAAACAGTGCTGATATTGAAGAAGGTGAACAAATTTGCTTTCATGGACCTTTCTGATGCTACTTCTTAGTTCAGTATTTCTCAATCTTTTTTCAATCTGATACCTGTGACCCAACTCCCCTTTGAACTTGTTGGAACCCAATGGGACATGTTTCTCTGCCGTCAACTGACCACTGGTCAGGCTGTTGGTTCAGTATCAGCTTTCGTAAGATTCTATGCATACGTACCAACTCCACTGAAATTACTCTGCTTCCACCTCTATCATCTCACACTGAGCTCAATGGGATCAAGAAACCCAGAATGTCATGATGAAACAAAGATATCACTTTGTCACATCAAAGCAGAGACTGGCACAGATGTAGTGACAGCCCCTCGGTTTCTCATAGTCCTCTATGAAGCCACATCCTAAAGCCTGGGATATTACACCTGTCAACTCTACAACTAACTTGAAGCCAGAAAGAATAGGTTACATATTGGATAATAGAATCAGGATCCAGAGAGACCTCACCAGCCTAGAATTATTAGCCGAAACTAAGAAATGAAATTAAATGAAATCAGGGTGAGTGTAAAATCCTACACTTGGGCTTAAAAATTCAATTACACAATTGATAGAATAGAGGGAGAAATGACTAGATGACAATTCACATGAAAGGGATGGGGGAGTTTTCAGGAACTTCAATCCAGTACAATAGTGATACAATAGCCTGAAAGGTCAACTGCATTTTAGGTTGTGTGAAGGGTGCAGGATCTAGGATGAGGGAGTGACAGCTGAGGTTCACTCTGCCCTGGCCAGATTAGATCCGTAATGTGGGCCAGTTCTAGATGTCACATTTCAAAAGGGACACTGGCAAACTAGAGCATTCCAGGGTAGCCAAGAGGATAAGGGGACCTTAAACTCTAGAAAGACCAAATGGACAAAGTGCTGATTTCCAGTCTAGGGAAAGGAAAACTTTAAAGGAATAGGATAAAGAAGAGTTGGGTTTGTTCTGCTTGGACCCAGAGGACATAACTAGGAAGGGTGAATAATGATTGCAGAGAGGTAAATTTTGACGTGATATAAATCAAAACTTCCTAATGATCATGGCGATCCACAAGAGGAAAGAGCTGCTTCTTAAGTTAGTGAGTTCCCTATCCCTGGAGGTGTGTCACTGGTTGGATGACCATTTGTCGAGGACATTGGAGAACAGAATCCTGCCCAAGCGCATATTGGACTAGATTCTTTCTGAGGTTCCTTCCAACTCTGAGGTTCTGAGATTCTGTGATTCTTTCCTTGACTAAGGCAGTTAGGTGACACAGTGAATGCTGCATTAGATGTGACTTCAGGAAGACCTGAATTCAAATCCAGCCTCAGACACTGGTTTCTGTGAACCTGGTCAACTCACTCAACCTTTGTCTGCTTCAGTTTCCTCATCTGTAAAAAAGGGTTAATAATAGTACAAGGTTGTTATAAGGATAAAATCAGATAACATTTAAGATGCTTTGCAAACTTCAAATACTACATAAATGCTACCTAAACTCCCCTCACCCTCATTTAATCACTCCTTTCTGAATTCTGTCAACACCCATATCATTTTACCTATGTTTTCCATTGCTTCCAAAGTGTTTTGTGATTATTCTCTGACATTTCTACAGCCTAATCCCAATAATTCAGCATTGTGCAGTGGACTGGGAGTTATGATTGGGGGCCTTAGACTGGGAGGTAGAACACCTGGGTTCTTGTCCATGCTCTGACACTAACTTGCTCTATGACCTTGGACAAAATCAGTTTCCCTTTCTGAGTCACATTTTCTTCCTTTATTAAATAAGGGGGTTGAACTAGAGACTCTAAGGGCCTCCCAGCTCTGTCATCCTGTGTTCTAAGACCTTCCCAGATCTGACATCCTGTGTCCTAAGGGCTCTCCCAGGATCTGACCTTCTCTGTTTTAAAGGCCATCCTATGAAACTTCACAATCTATTCAATAAAAAGAGAAACATCTCATTCTTTTGAATCTTCTGGCCTTACCTTTCACCTAGTTCTAGCCTCTGTTCTCAACATAGACTTAAATGCTGGGGATTGAAAAACATCAGTCCCTGGAATGGATCGACCTCTGCTTTCTGTGCTTGAAAATGTGATGTCTTGTGTGGGGCCAGGTTAATGACTTGGAGAAGATACTATACTTAAATGTGGTTGACTAAACAGAAGCAACGTGCCTGCAGTGGACAAAAAGGACAAGCAATAAGAAATACTGGCTTTGAATCCTAGCCCTGTTGATTACTATGAATGACCTTGGGCAATTCTCTTAATATTTCTGAACCTCAGTTTCCTCACTTGTAAAATAAAAAGGATAATGCTTGTATTACCTTCTTCAAGATGCTAAGAGTCAGCCTGGGAGTCAGAAAGACCCCTCAGTGCCCCCAGGTAACTTTCTTAGACTTTAAATTACTGAAGACTTGCCATTGGCAGAGAGAGTTCCTCACTTGAGACGAATTGTCACCCAAGGTCACTCACCTACCTCACAGTGCGCTTTAAGGGATAAACTAATTAATGCATATAAACTTCTTCCATAGGATTTGGGGGAGATCATGTAGTCTAACTTCTTTGTTTTATAAGCAGGAAACTAAAGCTCAGAGAGGTTGGGTGAGTCATTTAACCTCCTAGGCCTCAGTATCCCCAGCTGTAAAATGAAGTTGAATTAGCTGGCCTCTTCATCAATCAGCAAATATTAATTCAATGACTACATTGTACTAGGCACTAGGGGTACAAAAACAAAAACAAAACCATCCCTGCCCTCAAGAAGCTTACATTCTTCCTCTTCCAGCTGAGATACTAAAGTCCAGAGGAAAGCTAGAAATAAAGAAATCAAAAGAGAGGACTCACAAAATTAAAATCTTCAAGTCAGCCCATGGTTCTGGCCAAAGAGAAGATTGGATTCAGAGAGGAACAAGGGGCAAAGTGGAGGATTAGGAAAGGGAGACAGAGGTCAAGCGTTAGAGGCAAATTTGGAGCGTATAGAAGCAGGGGACTCAAGAGAAGTCAGGGTTAAAAAGCCAAGCAGTCAAATTCAGAATAGGGATTGAGGATAGAAACCAGAACCATTATTATGAGAGAATGCCTACATGAGGAAACTCCTACCAAGGCTTGTTAGGACCTTGTTTGTAACTGCACGGCTTTGTAACCTACGGTCCATAAACTTGAGGGGGGTGATTTTTTAGTTGTTTTTAGTATTTTGATAACTGCATTTAGATATAATTGGTTTCCTTTTTAATCCCATGTCTTTTATTTTATGCATTTAAAAACATGATTCTGAGAAAGAAGGTTCATAGGCTTCATCAGAGTGCCGAAGGCAGTCCATGATACACAAAAAAGCAAACACCCACCTCCCCTCTATCTTAGAGTATTTTCTAGACTTTCAGGGGTCAACAAACTACAGCCCCTGGACCAAATCCAACCAAACTATTTGTTTTTGTACAGCTAGTAACCTACATCTTTTTACATCTTTAAATATGAGGCAGGCTCTATTTACCCAATGGGCTATGGTTTGTTGACCCCTGGTCTAGAGTACTAAGATGTTCAGTGAGTTGTCCAGGGTTATACAGCCAGGGTATGTCTTAAACCCTGGAACCCTGACTTCGAGGCTGGCTGTCCACCCACTGTATCACTCTCACATTGGGAGTAGCTCTGGAAAAATCATAGAACCTTAGACATCTATTTCAGAGGTATCAAATTCTCAGATTAAAATGTCATTGGGAAATGTTTAACAAGATGAATATAACTACAATACAACATAGATAATGTTAATTTGTGGTTTTCTAAGTCAATATGCTAAGTATCCTTTGACACCACAGATCTTCTTCAACTCCCTCATTTTACAGATGAGTAAACTGAGGACTTTTTAAAGGTCCAATGATTTGTCCAAGATTACAGAGCTACCTGTACATGTTTCTGGGCTTCCCTATTTCCAGCGTGGTGTTCTTCCCATATGCTAGGCTGATGGGAATTGTCAGAACCTAGGAAGCTGAAGGATATGAGGAAGAGGACTGATAAGAATAAATGGAAAAAAATAGACCAGGTTGAGCTTTACTCCCAGTATCACTTCAGCCTCAGCCTAGAAAATTTTATAATTTCCCCCACTGCAGTGGGAACCCATCCCTGACCCATCAGGCCAGCCTGAAGGCCTGCTGAAGAAGGTCAGGAGAACCCCAAGGCTGTGAGCAGCACTGGAATGGGGAGCACGGCAGTCCCTGACAAAGAAAGATGGAGACTGAGAAAGAACAATCCTTCAAAGCCAGCTTCTGATTCTATGGTGTGTGTGACTGGTTGACTCAAATAGTTTCCCTATATTCCCCTCACAATTGCTATGAAAGGAAGTTATTGATGTGCTCAGGACATGCCTGAGTGGATCTGGTTGACAAGACTTCTCACCAAAAACAAGTGTAAGAAGAGTTACTGGACCTGGGTCAGAAGACCAGTGCTGCTAGGCAGCCCGGCGATAGAGTGCTAGGCCTAGAGTTAGGAAAACTTCAGTTCAAATCTGGCCTCTGACAGTTACTGGCTATGTGAACCTGGGCAAGTCATTTAACCACTGTCTGCCTCAGTTTCCTCATCTGAAAGATGAAGAGATTGGTCCGGATGACCTACAAGGTAGCTTTAGGTGACATGGTGGATAGAGCACTGGGCCTGAAGTCAATAACACCTGATTTCAAATCCAGCCTCAGATACTTACTAGCTGTGTGGCCCTAAGCAAGTCACTTAACCTCTATTTGCCTCCATTTCCTCAACTGTAAAATAGCAAAGGGGAAGGAAACATTGGAAAGAGAAGGGGCAAGTTCATCTTGGTGTGGCCAGGGGAGAAAGCATGGAGGAAGCATCGTCCCACGAGGCAAAGCCCCATTTGCTCCACCCTAGTTAACCATCTTCTAGCTTGGCAGCTCCTATGCCCAGGTCCCCTGCAGTCAGCAGGAAAGGCTGACTTGAGAGATTTTCCGTCTCCAGTCCTTCCCCAGTGCCAGGAGATCTTTGATGCCAAGTGCAATGGCCCATCTAGAGCCGGTCTCCCCATAATCCCTCACAATCTCTCATATGTGCCCTGGCACTTTCCCCAGCCATGAGCTCATGCGATCCTTGAAACCACCCTGGGAGGTAGCCAAAGCCAGTCTTATCCACCCCACTTATGCAGGTGAAGAAACTGAGGCTCAGGGGGATGGAATCACTAAACCAAGATCAGCCAAGTAGGAATTTACAGAGTGAGGCTCTTCTCCCAGTCCTGTTCTCTTTCTAGACAGCACCACTGCCTATGGCCCTAATAAGCCAATAACCATAATAACAACAGCAACAACATAACCAGGCAGGCCCAGTGTGTTTAGGAAAACCTCCATACCTGGCTGGGTGAGTGAAGGACGGCTCTGGAATAAAGATGTCCCGTGCAGAGGAAATAAATAACATGTTGATTGGCAAGCTAAATCTTCCCCCGCCTCACTGCACCAATGATTGGAATGTGAAATGAACTCGAGTGAAACACTTGGGAAGCCAGACCTGACTGCACTCCAAGAACATTTTCCAATCTATTTCCTCCCTCTTAGGAACTCCTGCCAGGCATGGAGACCCTCTCCCTTCCCCTGCCTCACACCAGCCCACCTCAGCCCAGCCCGGCCTCTGGGCTGGCCACACTCTGGCCCTCAGAGCTCTTTCATCCAGGGCCTCAGCTCTCCCAAGCCCAGTTGAGGGTGCAGAACAGAGCCTGGCCACAGATAATGCCCAAGTCAGAGGGGAGCACTGGCTGTGGCTGGCCAACAGCCGTGCTTTGTGGTGGAAAAGAATGGGTTTGGAAGCCTGAGACCCAACAGGGGAACAGATCAAAACTTCACCGCTTCATTATCATTATGGCCTATTTTATACTCCTCTCGCCCTGGGAACCAGAGGTGGCTGCCATAGTAACTGGCGTTATATCAGTTAGATAACCAGAACTCTCCCTTCCTCTATTGGCTGTGCAAATATGAAATGCCAGTTATGCAGGAGCCTCCCTCCTAGGACCCCTGTGAAGCTTCAGAGAGATGGTTATGGGATAAGGGACAGAGTCAGAGGACCCTAGGGTAGGAATGGATCTCAGAGGTTATCTAGCCCATCTGGTTAGTGCCTAACCCAGAATCCCTTCTGTGATGTGGT
>NW_020954553.1:3082065-3084935 GCF_900497805.2 Vombatus ursinus
AAGAAAGAAAGAAAGAAAGAAAGAAAAAGAAAGAAAGAAAGAAGGAAGGAAGGAAGGAAAGGAAGAAAGAAAGAAAGAAGAAAGGAAAGAAAGAAAGGAAGGAAGGAAGGAAGAAAAAAAGAAGGGAGGAAGGAAGAAAAGAAAGAAAGAAGGAAGAAAAGAAAGAAGGAAGGAAGGAAAGAAAGAAACAAAGGAAGGAAGGAAAGAAGGAAGAAAGAAAGGAAGGAAGGAAGGAAGAAAAGAAAGAAGGAAGGAAGGAAGGAAAGAAAGAAGGAAAGAAGGAAGGAAGGAAGAAAAGAAAGAAAGAGAGAGAGAAAGAAAGAAGGAAGGAAAGGAAAGGAAAGGAAAGGAAAGGAAAGGAAAGGAAGAAAGAGAGAAAGAAAGAAAGAAAAAAAGAAGTTAAGAAAGAAAGAAAACTACAAATGGTCCATAAATTTAACAAAAAAGAAATAGCTGGATGTATAGCAGCATATTAATATAATGGGATACAATTGTATCCAAAAAATGGCAAATATGAAGACTACAAAGAAATATGGGCTTAAAAGAGAAGCAGCATGGATTAGTGGAGAGAGAGCCATCCATGGAGTTAGGAAATCCAGAGATTAAGTCCTGCCTCTGACATATATTAGGGGTTGGGGGAGCAGGGATAAACATTTATTAAGCACCTACTGTGTGTCAGGCATTGTGATCAGTGCTTTACAAATATTCTTTCATTTGGTATAAGCTAGGGAAGGAGGAGGAAAGCTCTCATACTGCTCTTTAAGGTTTGCAAAGCACTTTACATATATTAACTGATCTGATCCTCACAACAACCACAGAGAGCTATATGCTATTATTATTTCCATTTTACAGATGAAGAAACTGAGGCAGACAGCGGTTAAAAGTACTTGTCCAGGTTCACACAGCTAATAAGTGTCTGGGGGCGAATTTAAACTCAGTTCTTCCTGACTCCAAATTCATCCCTCTACTCATTATGCCGCCTAACTGTTCTATCCACTGCACCACCTCTCTTGTCAAGTTAGACAAATCATTTAGCCTCCCTGGGTTCCTGATGAGTATAACAAGTTGCTGATTTGCAAGGAGAGGAGGGAATTTCCACACTGGAGGGTTGATTTCCAATAAAATCACATATCCAAACCCTGCCCCTTCCTCTTCCAAAAAAAAAAAAAAACACATAAATTAATAAATGGAAGTCATTATCCACTATAAATTGGGGGAAATAACAATCAATTCAATTAAAAAATATTGAGACTCCCTCTGAGGAAAAGCCTTGGGAATGAGGAGTCAAGCACCTCAGCCCCCTGCAGATGGCAAGACCTCTGTCTTGATCCACAAATAGAGAGCCCCTGAGACAGTCAAACTGCGCTGAGTTCGTGGTAAAGTGGAGTCCTTGAGGCCTCCTTAATTGGACAAGAGTGGGGCCCCTTTATCCCAGTGTGGACGGCAGCCAGTTCTCCCTTCTCCTCCACCCCTGAAGGAAACCACGCCCTGGACACGCCAATTTAAATCTGGACCTCTCCAAAGAAAAGAGAACAGCTCTGTGGAGGAGAACCGGACCAAAGCCACAAGGCCAATTAAGAAGCTGGAAAATATTAGGAGATGAGATCAAAAAGCAGTCAGTGAGGCAGGGAGCGGGCTGGGGATGACTAATTGCATTTTCAGGCCATCAGATGCCAGGGCCCAGCTCTGACCTCTGCTGGGCCCTGCTCGTCTCCCCAGAAGGCTAAAGCGAGTCACGGTGACTCAGGGTGAATCTACCTCAAAGACAGAAGGGGAGGGAGCCTGTGAGAGGTTCCGGGACGCAGACCGGGAAATAAGGGAAGAAACACAGTGGGGGAAAATATGAAACCCAGAAAGAAAGAGAAGAAAAACCTCTCCCAAGAGCCAAACACAGTTGGAGCCGATGATAACCGTCTGCCTGAGGAGGAGACCACAGACCTTGAAAGAGCTGTCTGCCCTGAATAAAATCAAGTGGGAGAGAATTTAGAATTGGACTAACGTTGGAAAATCCAGCCCCTAATAATGCTTACGCTTCCAGACAGAAGGAAATGTCCGAAGGCTGGAAAATCAGCCTGGCTGCCAAACTGAGATTGCTCGGGCACGGCTTCCACCACGTCAGTCTCCTGCCCAAGAAGACCCAACGGTTCCTTATTATCTCTAGGGTCAGATACAGACTCCCCTCGGTCAGGCATTCAAAGCCCACCTCCATCTGACTCCAGCCTTTTCCAGGCTGAATATAACATTACTCAGCCTCAAACACTTGACACTCCAGGCAAACTGGCTTCTGGTTATTCCGCAGACACCACATTCAGTCTCCCTCCTCAGTCCTTGCATAGCAAAAGAAAATCTCATAGCAAGGGGGAGGGAAAACCTCTCCCCAGAGCTAGCCACAAATTAAGCCAACCACTACTAACTGCCTAGAGCAGCTGCCAACCTGGAATGCTCCCCCTCCTCCTCACCTCCAAGTCTTAGATCCTCCTACCTCCCTTCAAGGTACATCTTAAGTGCCACCCCCTTCAAGAGGTTGTTCCTGATTCTTCCAGTCATTCGTAGCTCCCCCTACCCCAGCCACACCTTATATTTATTTTGTATTAACTCAAAATCTGTTGTATCTTCCCAAGAGACTGTAAGCTCCCCGAGGTCAGGGACTATCTGGGAGGAAGAGGTTGTCTTTGTATCCACCATGTAAACACAGTGCCTGGGACATAGTAGGTGCTTAATAAATACTTGTTGATTCATCCTTGATCATTATAATCTAATTGATCCCTTACATTTCAATAATACTTCTGATTTTTTGGTATAGCTTCATTTCTATTATTTCACTTAAAATCTATGGCAGTACTGGATTCTACAAGGTTGGAATTAAGCTC
>NW_020954553.1:3085043-3087280 GCF_900497805.2 Vombatus ursinus
GAAGGAAGGAAGGAAGGAAGGAAGGAAGGAAGGAAGGAAAGAAATAAAGCTTCCTGGTGTTTGTTTTGTTGGGATCTTCCCTTCATTCTTCCCCTGACTAGCCATAGCAGTCAGACATACTAATGTGCCTGCTCTTACCCATGGACTTTCACCTTGAAATTGGTTCCCTGAGTCAGAGACTCAGAACCCACATCAGAGGTCATCTACTCTAACACCTCCGTAACACCCCTGACAAGAGGGCATCCAACCTATTGAAACAGCTAGATCCATTTCTGGACAGCTCAGATTTTCAGAGCCAAATCTTCTCTCCAGAACACAGTAACTATCCCTAGATTCTTTGACTGATCACCATCTATCATGGTTTCCAGTTCTTTCACCATCCTGGTCACCCTCCTCTGGATTACCCTAGCCTGTCAGTTTCCTTCCTAAAATGTAGTTTCTAAAACTGAGCACACAATATTCCACCTGTGGTCTGATCCCAGCAGAATATTGGTCAGTTGTTATCCTTCTTTCTCAAAGAGAACCAAAATGGCATCACTATGTCAAGTTTCAGTGTGTCCGACTGTGACTGATCAGTTTAGAATGTTCTACCACAGGTCAGGCACAAATAGTCCACGTGAAGAATTTAACAGAATTACAACTCCCTTCATTCTGCACCCTATGCCTCTATTGTCTATAACAGTAACAACTAACATTTATACAGCATTTACTATGTGCCAGGCACCAGGCTAAGCCCTTTACAAGTATTAACTCATTTGACCCTCATTACAACCCTGGGAGGTAAGTGCTATTATTACTCCCATTTTACAGATGAGGAAACCAAGGCTGACTAAGGTGGAATGACTTGACCAGGTTCACAGAAGCTAGTGTCTGAGGCTGGATTTGAATTCAAGTCTTCCGGATTCCAAGTCTATCCTTCAAACCACCAAACTTCCTGAGCTATTAAGAGATCATTGCCTTCAATTAATAGTCTTCCGGATACTTTCCTATAATACCACTTCAAAGCCTACGTTAGTATTTTTGGCTATTGGGCCACACACTTCAGTCACATTGGCCTTGCAGTCTGCTAGAACCATCCCCCAGATTAATTTTTTTTCATATAAACTACTATCCAGCTATGCCTCTTTAGCCTAGCTTTATGATGCCTACCTTAGCAAGAAATATACACTGGCAAGTATAAGAAGCTTCCTAGTTGAGGAAGTACTCGGCTTGCCTACCACCTGGATTCCTTTCCTGGGTTCTATTCTCTCTGTCTAGCCTAGCCCTTAATTTGCTGGGAGCTGCCTGGAGTCCTGTGTATCCTCCCTGTTCTGACCCCTGGAAAAATTACATACTTCAACTCTATTCTTTCCTGCTTAGATTTCTGCGATCAGAATTCTAGCTTTCTTCCTGGCAACACTGCTCCACTGCTGCCTGTGGTTCCTACATGGTATCATTCTCCTCTCAAGAAGTGTTCAAATTGTTGGTCTAGGTTCCCATTGTTTTCTTTCTTTGTGGAGAGACAAGTTAGCATGAATGATAACCCAAGATCCCACAAGAGAAGACAGTCTGTTCTATTCCGGGTGCTCCTTTCTCCTCCTAGAGAGCATGGACCAAGCTTGTCTTGATTTGAGTTTGCCTTTTCTAGAGCAAATAGATATGGGAAAGAAGGAGGCAGGGGGAAGAGAGAGAGGAGGATAGGGGAGAAAAAGGGGAGGGGGAAAGAGATTTCCAAGAGTTTCTAAATAATTCAGTTCCCGAATAAGAAAACCATGTTCTTATGAAAAAGGAGAAAGGAAAGGTCCACTTTGGCCCAAAGCCAACCTTATCTTCTTTGGGAGGCCAAGTTTGTCTACAATGTCCTAACCTCTTCTTTTCTGTGACCTTTCTGCTCCTCTCAGCATCCCTTCCCCCATTTGTCATGGTGCCCCTGGGCCAAGGAAAAAATAATACAGGAACACATGGGATGTCATCAAGCTATAAATTTTATCCAATCTAAAAACCATCTAGTAGTGAGGTGTGATCTTAGAAGTCATCAAATATAATCTCTCATTATATAGATGGGGAAACTGAAATTCAGAGAAAGGAAATTACTTGACCAATGTCACTCAACTAGTCAATAACCTGAATTTTTTTAAAAAAATTACAGACCTGGGATCTAGTATTAGCTTTTCAACTATTTAGATCTCTGATCTTGAGGCATTTTCTTGATCTTTCTGTGTCTGTTTTTTCATCTATAAAAAGAGGTTAGAATAGAT
>NW_020954553.1:3087334-3087472 GCF_900497805.2 Vombatus ursinus
GACATTCTGTGTTCTAAGGCCCCTCCCAGCTCTGACATTCAGTGTTCTAAGGCCCCTCCCATCTCTGACATTCAGTGGTGTTCTAAGGCCCCTCCCAGCTCTGACATTCAGTGTTCTAAGGCCCCTCCCAGCTCTGAC
>NW_020954553.1:3087482-3106340 GCF_900497805.2 Vombatus ursinus
CTGACATTCTGTGTTCTAAGGCCCCTCCCAGCTCTGACATTATATGAAGAATAATCACATTAAAAGTTCATAGAATCAAAGGATTTAGAGCTGAACAGAACCTTAAGGATTATCCCACATCATTGGCCACTCATGAAGGCAACTGGCCTGGAACAAAGGAGAGGATACCAAGGCCCCTGAGGCATGTGATATGTGAACAGAAGTAAATCCTCGGGGAGGGGAGCTGGTGATGAAGAGGGAGAATGCTTCAGTTCCCCATTCCTTCTGTGGCAGTGAGCATCATATTTGGCCCCACAGGAAAGAATGCTGTACACAGTGTGAATTCCTTTTGGATGCAAAGGTTAAACCCATCAAACATTGCAAGGCAGTATGAATGACAGAAGGCTAAATGGTGTTAGCTCTAATTACTGTCAGTGTCAAACTCAGCAGCTGGGGAGGCCAGCCAGGCAAGCCGCCATTCCTTCTCTGATAGCGACCTCTCGTGGCCATATCATTCATAGCAACATAGCACCAAGAATTTCAAATGAGGTTATGCTAGGCTGACTCTTATTGGAAACTCATCAATTCACTGAGCTTTCATCATTACCTTGCCCAGGTCCAGACTTCAATAGTACTTCCTAGAAATTCCCTCACCATGCTGCAGCACTGCCCCATTCTGTCCCCACTTTTAACACCCTTTTAGCTATTGCCTTTCTCCTGTTTGAATGCAAACTCTTGGAAGGTAGAAACTGTCTTGCTAATTTGTATTTTTATCCCCAACCTTTAGTACAATACCTGGTACATAGTCAATGTTTAATAAATGCTTTATCTGTCTAGCATCTAGCATCTATCTAATATCTGTCATCTATCATCTATCAACTGTCATCTAGATCATTAATCTATCATCTATTATCTATCATCTGACATCTATCTATCATCGATCTATCTATTATCTGTCTATGTCTATCATCTATCTAACATCTACAATCTATCTATCAACTATCTCTCAACTAGGTCATCTATTATCCACCTGTCTACCCATATTTGTTGTTGTCGAGTCATTTCAGTCATGTCTGACTCTTCATGACCTCATTTGGAGTTTTCTTGGCAAAGATACTAGAGTGGTTTGCTATTTCCTTCTGTGGCTCATTTTACAGATGAGGAAACTGAGGCAAACGGGGTTAAGTGACTTCTTCAAGGTCACACAGCTAGGAAGTGTCTAAGGCCAGATTTGAACTCAGGTCTTCCTGACTCTAGGCCTAGTGTTCTATCCACTGTGCCACCTAGCTACCTTCATGTCATTTTAAAAATAATATATACTAGAAACTCATCAAGAGACAACGTTAAACTTAGTGACCTATAGTTTGCGATCTTTATTCTCTTCCCTTTCTTTCTGAAAAATAATGGCATTTTCTCTTCCCAAGTCCTGCAGCACCTCTCAAATTTTCTATTATCTTTCAAAGATTATTAACAATGGCTTAGCAATTATAGCCACCAGTAATCTCAGTGTGCTGGGTTGTAGATGGGAGGCAACAGAGCATAGTAGAGAGAGTGTTGGATTTGGAGTCAAAGGGCTTGGGTTCAAATCCCAGATCTGCCATGTGTTATACATGTTGCTTTCCTAAGTTGAGCCTAAGTTTCCTCATCTGTAAAATGAGAGGAATAGACTAAACCATCTATAGAGTACCTAACACCAATTAAAAAGTTAAAATAATGCAGTTGATCTGAACCTAGGCACTTGGACTCACCAAAGGTATGTATTCTTACTGTCTTCGTAATTATGTTTGGTTTCAACTCCTTATCAACCATTTTTGTTCCATCCTTTTCAAGCACAGGTCTAAGATCATTGTCCCTAGCAGAAAAAACAAAAGTGAAAGGTGAGTTAAGTATTTTTGCCTTCTTTGTACTGTTTCCACTCATCTACCCTGAATGGTGTCCTATCCCTTCATTTATCTTCCTCCTGTCACCCAACATGAGCCCTTTTTTGTTTGTTTGTTTATCCTTAGCATTCATCACCAGCCTCTTGATGTGGTTCTTTTATGACTGTACCTTTTTGAAGTTCAATCCTTCATGATAGACACATACTTTTGTCTTTTATTTATGGCTTTTAAAATTCTAATTAGGTTGGTGAGTTGCCTGGGCATCCACATCTATCTCTTTAGATAGCTCCCCTTTAATGGAATAGAGGGACTTTCAAGCATTCCAGATGAAAAGACCAAAGCTGAGTAGAAACTTTGAATTGCAAACACAGGAATGAAGAGAAACCTATAAAGGTTATGTCTCATCAATGTATTTGAGCAAAAATTTAATGCCTTCCAAGGTAATAACATTAAATAAGATGAGTAGAAGACATGAGGGTGAATTTTTTCTGTTTTGATGGTCATAAAAGAGGAATGAAAGGGGAGGGGGAAAGGAATACACTAGGGAAGAAAAGAGAAAGGAGGGAGGGAGCTTAGTTTTTCTCATAATTGGGTAAATGAAAAAGTATTTATTAAGTGTATACTATGTGCCAAGCACAGTGCTAATTACCTAGAACAGAAACAAATAAAGTAAGGCAGTCTTTAGTACTCTTAGGGAATTTACATTTTAATTGGGGAAACCACACATAAAAACAAAGTTTAGCTTCAGGGCAGATGGAAAGGCCCAGTAGGGCTGAAAATTCATTGGTGGGATGGATGGCATGGCCTAGGGGTCTTTAGACTACATCAGTTGATTAAAGCACAGCTCTGGGAGATCAGTATGATACAGAAACAGGGCAAATGGTAAAACCTGGTGATATTCCATATGACTGGAAGAAATAAAGTTGGTGACTCCCCAAGTCATCTCCCTTATCCAAGCCCTCTCAGCAGTCAAATAGTACAGATGGATTCTAGATGTCTTGGGATCAGGGCAGATTGAAAGGTTTAAAGGGGCAGCTCTGCTGGTGACAGGTCTTACTTCTAATGGAAGTCCCAGGTGAGTACTGGGTTCCCAGGGCCAGAGGGGAAAGAAGGGGTTGTGAGGAAGAAGTATTTACAAACAAAGAGGGAGCAAAATCCAGATGAGCCTCATTTATCTGAAGGATAAGTAGGATCTCTCTCTCTCTCTCTCTCTCTCACACACACACACACACACACACACACACACTCAGAGAGTTTGTTGTAGAAATATCTTAAAATCCACAAGGAAATAAGTAGGGAGGAGGAGAGGAGAGAGGCCAGTTTAAAAGGGAAAATAACATTGGAGAGGGAATGGACAAAAACACATTTCAACTTCAGAAAGTTGATTGTAAGAGAGGATTAAAAAGGAAAAAAATGAAAAGGAAAAAACTAGTGATTGAGGTCTGGAGGAGAGGGGGAGGTGGGTTAGTGAAACTGAAAATCACTCCAATTATAAATCATTAGGGCCAATCACATTCCTCTTTGTAAAGAGGAAAGTTCAGGGACAAAGAGAGAAAAGTTCAAGAGGACAGGATGAGAAGAAACACAAAAAAATCAACTATCATAACCATGACTCTAAATAGGATGAACCTATCTATAATATGAAAAAGGATAGGAAAGTCATTAAAAAGTAGAACCCAATAATATGTTGTTTACAAGAAAAACACATGAACTATAAAAGATCCACACAGAGTTAAAACAAGGGGTTAGAACAGAATAAGGTAGGAATAAAAATAGAGACAAGATTAAAAGACATTAGTCAAGGACACTAAATTAAACCTAATGAAGCCTGGATAATGAAATTTTTAAAAATTTATATACATATATGTATGTGTGTATGTATGTATTATATATACATAGTGGCATAGCATCTAAGCACCTAAAGGAAATTTTCATTGAATTAAAGGAAAAACAAACTGTAATAGAGAAAGACCTCAATATACCCTTTTCAAACCTAGGCAAATCTAACAAAAGATAAACAAGAAAAACATTAAGGCTCTGGACTTACTCTCCCAATCCCTACTTGTACTGAAGGGCCAGGTCTTCAGAGGGCAGCTGCTATGTCTACCCTCAGGATTCTAAGAGCAGCCTTGGGTATTTAGGGGTACGTTTTTAATGTTATAATTAATGAGCCCCCACAAGTGTATTTCCCCCATTGGTTACTTGTTTATATCAATTGGTCAGCCAGACAATTAGCTTTTAGAAAAAGGCATTTATTAAAGTAGCACAGTAAAAAGAGTTGGGACAAAACATTCCCCCAAAAGTCTGTAACACATTCTCCCACCAGTACATATAAGTTCCCAGGGAGAGTAGACTCCAGCTTAGATATCACATGTGGCAATGGTGTAATTCATACTTCCTGGTTTATGGAATTCCTTTTTCTCTTTTATGGAGTACTCATGAAGCTCTCTCAGGCATAATGTAGTTTCCTACTGGGCTCCTTAATGTGTCCTGCTTTTCCTTAATGTTCTTAGGTTCTCCTCAGTGCTTGATGCAAACACTGCTGTAGCTGTTGTTTCAAAATGTCAGTAGAACACAGAGAAAGGTCTGAAACCTCCAGCCTTCCAAAGTCCACAGTCTTTCTCTGGTGAAGGCAGTAAGAAAAGAGACAGAGACTTTTGTCTGCTCCTCCTCACCTACTAAGAAATTCTCTCTCAGGGCTCTCTGCCCAATTCTGAACTAGCTTGTCACTTTTAGATAAGCCCCATAAGGTATAATCAAGTCTCCACTTGATTAGCTAAGTTATTCTTGCTTGAGTTTACTTTAATGCTTTTGATTGATTGGTTGAATGATTCAATTGAGACATCTAGATTTTGTTCATTACTAGATCATATCTCTCTGTAATATATTCAGTTAAGAAGTCTAGGCCCTTTGCAATTATTGGGGTGGAATTTAGAAGAGAAATTACAATAGAATTAGAAATTCTTTTGCAATAGAAAATTTTTTAAGTTACATATGGTAGTTCTTTTGTAATTGCAGAATAGAAATTGGAAGGAGCATGCATATTTCTCAGCTAAGAAACTTTACAAAAATTTGCCACATTTTCCTATCAAAAACCTCAGGAAAAATGTGGAAAAGAAACAGGGAAATATAAAACACATCCCTTATTGATCACAATGCAATAAAAAATTGTAATAAATAAAGGAATTTTGCGGAAAACTACCAAACTTAATTGGAGACTAAATGATTCAATCGTCAAGAATTGGTGAGTCAAAGAGCCAATCACTGAAACAATAAATCACTCCATCAAAGAAAATAACAACAATAAGACAACTCAGAGATGGGAGATAGAGTGTTGTGTGGGAGGAACAGCAAGCAGGCCAATATGGTTAGAGCATTAAGTCATGGAGAAGAGTAATGTATAAGAAAACTGGAGTATTTTGAAGGGAACATGTTGTGAACAGCTTTAAATGCCAAACAGAGGAGTTTCTATTTCTATTTCTATTTATATATTTATATTTATTGTATAGCTAAAGGCGTTACATTTACAAGAGTTTATATAGTATACAGGGGTAATAGGGAGTCACTGGAGTTTATTAAGTGGGGGAGAGGGAATGACAAGATCAACTTTACCTGCAGCTAGGTGGTGCAGTGGATAGAGTGCCAGTCCTGGAGTCAGGAAGATTCATCTTCCTCAGTCCAAATCTGGACTCAGACATTTACTACCTGTGTGACCCTGGGCAAGTCACTTCACCCTGTTCACCTCAGTTTCCTCATCTGTAAAACAAGCTGGAGAAGAAAATGGCAAACCACTCCAGTATCTCTGTCAAGAAAACCACAAGTGGGGTCATGGAGAGTCAGACACAACTAATACAACTGAGCAACAACACACTTGAGGTGACCTACACTTTAGGAAGATCACTTTAGCAACTGTGTGGAGCGTGGATTGAAGTGGAGAGAGACTTAAGGCTGGGAGTCCAATTAGAAGCCTTTTGCAGTTCTCCAGGTAAGAGATGATGAGGGCGTCAACTAGGATGAATGCTGCATGAGTAGAAAAAGGGAGGTATACGTGAGAGATGTTAGAGACCAAGAAATTACAAGACTTGGCATCTGACTGAATATTTGGGGTGAGTGACAGCGAATTGAGGGCAACACTAAGTTTGTAAGACTAAGTGACTAGAAGGATGGTGGTCCCTTCAACAGAAACAGGGAAGTTTGGAAGAGCAGTGAATGTTTACTGAATTTTGAATGGATTCTAAGATAGAATGGTCATTTTTACTGCCCCTCCAAACTCAAGGTTCCCATCATTTCTTCTTCAGCAGATGATCTTCCTTGTCAGATGGAACCAAGCCAAGAAAAGCAGTTCCTCTAACTCTTGAAGAATGAAATTATCCTTAAAGTAAGACAGAAGTGTTATAGTAGTTTTGCCTTTGTCAGAGAAAACATTCAACAGCTGTCTGAATATGTGAAGTCCTCAACCACTGGTAAATCATGCCTCCATGGCAGACCTGTGACCTTTTTCCCGAATTTTTCATCTATTTCCTCCTTCTGTCCAGGTGGTCTGTAATTTCTTCCACAATATAAGTTCTACTTCTTCCTGTTTATCTTCAATTAAACTAAACCATGCATCATCCCTCATGTCCCTTAATTTCCTCATACGAGGATCTCTTCTCAACCCCATACCATGCTGTATTCTCTTACTTTTGACTATAGTACACCTTTCCTGTTTTAAACATTGTTCCAGAAGTTCCCCTTTCTGTAAAATGTATATAATAATATCCCTACTAACTACCTTATAGAGTCCTTGTGAGGAAAGCACTTTGTAAACATTAAGGCATTGTAGAAGGGTGGACTATCATCATCATCATCATCATCATCATCATCATCTTTGTCATGCCTTCCTGCCTCCTGAATATTTTCTTCAGGTTAAATGTGCCTATTTTCTTCCACTAATCCTCATGTCCCATGGTTCCCAGCCCTCTTACCATCCTGGTCATCCTCTCTGGACACCTTCCAACTTGTCGATGTCCTTCCTGAAATGCAGTGCTGAGAAATGAAGATAATTCTCAAGATGCACCCTGGCCAGAGCAGCAGACAACATGACTCTCATCTCCTTCAGTCTGCAGGCTCTGCCTATGTCAATGCAGTTCTAAGATCCTATTAACTTTTCTGGCTGCTATATCACCCTGTTGACTCAAATTGAGCATTAGACACCCAGATATTTTTTCACATGAATTACTGTCCAGCCACATTTCCCCGTCCTTTACTTGAGAAGTCAATCTTTTTCGTCAAGGTGTAGGGCTTTCCATCTATCCCCTTTAAATTCCATATAATTTAATTCTTTTCTAATCTATTTGGATCTCTTTGGATACTGTCACATATTCTTTTGACCTCTATTATTTACAAATATATGCATATGTGTGTATACATATATATATAACACCTATATTACTTGTGAATCTGATAAATATGCTTTCATCTCAGTCACTAATAGCAATAATGAGTAGCACAGAGCCAAGAACAAACAATTCCCCTGTTAGGAGATTTCAGCATATTTAGAATAGGCTTAATGATTAAATCTCAAAAGTATCAATTAGTAGGTTGAAGTCCACTGTTGAGGTCCCTAGTGGAGTGCCACAGAGCTCTCACTCACTCTAAATCTAACCCTAAACTTCAACCCTACATCAGCACCTGAGCTTTAAAACACAACTCATCTCAATTAAAATGGAATACTCATCCTAATCCGCACAGTGGGCTATATTCATTAGCCTCACATCTGGAACATATGGACCAGTGTGATTTTCATTTTTCACAGAGCTTTTGTTGGAGAGATAACCATGTAATTAAAAAGGGAGAAATGCAAAACAAACCTCTTTGAGGGCGAATTCCATCTTTCCACCATTGCAGATCTATTAATGAACTATAATTGCAGTGATAAAGCCTGTATTGTAACCTGGTAACTAATTCACTTTGGGGCCAAGGGACTTCTTTTGTAGTGCCAGACCAGAGGAGGAAGAGGCTTAATTAGTTTAGTTCTGTTTACCTATAAAATCAAAAAACAAAAATATTAGTTGCAAAGTAATTTGGCGCCTGCCAATATAATCAGGATCTTCCACCAAGGGTGTCTGTTTTCCATTCTTTCTTAGGCTTATTTATAATGTTCTGTTAATCAAACCTGCAGCAGAGCCGGGCTTGGAAATTATCCAGAGAAGAGGTGCTTCATTAGAGCCCAGAACAGACGTGCTGAGAATGGGAAGGAGCCAGTATCAGGAGGTTGGGCTACAACTTGCCCCTCTAAAAGGAAAGAGGAGTCCTCTCTCAGGGCTTAACTTGACCCTTTGGATAAAATGCACAGCATCTCCCCTTCCTCCAGTCCAGTCAAACTGCCATATTCAATACACCTCAGCTCTCCTACCCCTCCCCAGAATTTTTATCGATTCTATCATTGCTTGTGTAGAAAAATCAGTCATTCAGGTACAGGACAGAGAAGATACAATCAAGTGAAAAAAATTTCAGAATGTTGTTGGAGGACAGTGAAGGTTGGAAAGATTGGTAGACTCCAAACTCAACACGACTCAATAGCTTACTGGTGATCTCTTGATTGCTAAAATCCAATGGTCTTTTCTCAATCCCCATTGTTCTTGACCTCTCAGCAGTCTTTGTCAATGCTGTTTCCCACAACCCCACCTTCTATATATTCCTTTCTCTCTCGGTTTTCTGTGACACTGCTCCCTTCTATTCCTATTTCTAATTCTAACACTCTGACCACTTTTCAAGCTCTTTTTGTTCTCTTCCCTGAGAGTTCTTGACATTGAGCTCTCTTGGTTCTCCTTCTATGGCTGAGGGGACTGTGGGTACCCCCTTCCACCTTTCCAATAATCCAACTTCCCAATCTTGATGTCGTCCTTTGCTCTTCACTCTCCCTCACCTCCATTATACAATCATTTGCCAAACCTTGGTCTATGCATGAGTTTACTCCAGGGCTCTGTCATGGTCCCTCTTCTCTTCTCTCACTATACTCCCTCTCTTGGTGACCTCACCAGCTCCTGTGGGTTCAATTATCATAGCCATGCAGGTGACTCCAAATGTACACATTCAGCCCTTATCTCTCTCCTGAGCACCGGTCCTATATCACCACCTATCTGCTGGACATCACCCAAATGTCCTACAGGCATCTCAAACTCTACATATCCAAAACAGAATTCATTATCATTCCTCCTAAAACCAACCCCTAGGGGGCAGCTAGGTGGCACAGTGGATATAGCACTGGCTCTGAAGTCAGGAGGACCTGAGTTCAAATATGACTTCAGACCAAACACTTGACACTTACTAGCTGTGTGACCCTGGGCAAGTCACTTAACCCCAATTGCCTAAAAACAAACAAACAAACAAAAAACCAACCCCTCATCTAAACTTCCCTATTTCTGCTGAGGGTCACATTCTTCCAATCACCCAACATCATTCTCAACTCTTCACTTTCCCTCATTTCTCTTATCCAATCACTTGCCAAATCTTGGCATTTCTCCTTCTACGACATCTTCTTGCATCCAACCCTTTCCCTCCCACCCAGAGACCACCCTAGTTCAGGCCCTCATCACCTCTCACTTTTGTTGCAATAATCTGTTAAATAGTCATCCTGATTCAAGTCTCTCCCATCTACAAACCATCCTTCACACAGCTGCCAAAGTGATTTTTCTACAGTGTAGATCTGACTATATTACAGCCAATTCTTGCCTATCATAAGTAGACCTTTCACAAGCCGCCCGTTACCCTAGCAGGTGTCCCTATGACTCTAACCCATTCCAGACTCTTCAGCCTTGAAGCCAGAGAAGCTTCAGTGCCTGAAGCACAGGACTCCTAGCATGGGCTATGGAGTCAAATTTGCATAATGAGAAGTTACATAAAATGAGACCCATCTATCTCTCTATATGCTTACATATATTTGTCGTTCCCACCCACCCCCATCCCCATTAGAATATAAACTCCTTAGGAGTAAGGATTATTTCATTTGCTGGATTTATATTCCCAGTGCTTAACAGAGTGCCTAGCACATAGTAGGTATTTAATAAATGCTTGTTTATTGATTGATTGGCCATGTCATTCCCCTAATCAAGAAACTTCAGCAATTCTCTCTTGCCTTTAGGATAAAATACAAACTCTCCTGACTATCATTTAAAGCCTTTCACAACCTGGTGCCAACCTATCTTTCTTTTTCAGGCCTAGTCTTCCCCTCCCCATGAATTCCAGCTTCCAGTTAAACTCGCCTGCTGACTGTTCCCCAGACACAATATTCCATCTCCTAGCTCAGCATATTGACACAGGCTTTCCCCCATGCCCAAAATGCTCTCCTTTCTCACCTCGACTTCTTAGCACCATTCAAGTTCCAGCTCAAGTACCATCTACTACCCCAGACCTTTTTCTTATCTTTCCAATTATTAGTCTTCTCCCCCATCCCCCAAATTGCTTTCTATTTACCTTATAAGTACTTTGTCTTTATTTCTTCACGCACATGCTGTTCCCCTTAGCAGAATGTAAACTCCTGTACTGTTTTGTTCCTATCTTTGCATCCCTAGTAATGCCTGGTACATAGTAGATGCTTAATACATGCTTACAGAATTGAAGTGAAAGTATTTAAAGGACTGTCATCTAAAAGAGTAATCCTCTTTGTTCTAGCTGGTCCCAGAGGGCAAACCTGGAGTGAGAAGAACAAAAAATTGCAAAGAAGAAAATTTTGGCTCAATATAAATTTAATGTAAAGAAAGATGCTCTATCCACAGTGCTTGGGACCCTTGTTCATTCTCTGTCCTATACACAGATATTGTAGCTTGTGTACCAGGTTCAACCTGTCTTTAGTGAGATGCGGTTCCCTTTTCTCACATCCATTGGCTCATTAACAAACCTCCACTGTAGAATTCCAGGGAAAACTTCCCATGTCTTTAATTATGGTTCTCTAAAGGAAAGAATAAAGGAGGTACAACCTGAATAGGGCATGGTGCAGGTAGTTTGTAGCTAGATGGCCCAGTGAATAGAATGTTAGACCTGGAGTTAGGAAGACTCATCTTCCTGAGTTTAAATCTGGCCTCAGACACTTACTACCTGTGTAACCCTAGGCGAGTCCCTTAACCCTGTTTGCCTCAATTTCCTTACTATAAAATGAACTGGAAGAGGAAATGGCAAACCACTCCAGTATTTCTGCCAAGAAAACCTCAAATGGGGTCATGGAGAGTTGGCCACAACTGAAAAATAGCTGAACAACAAAAACAGGTAGTTTATTCCTACACAGAAAGAAATATCAAATATGAAAGAATCAGTATCCATTAACAAAGTTCACAGGATCAGGAGGAATCAGAAGCAACTTAAAATTATAGTTACAATAGGCTGGAAAACCAATATTTAAGACTATTAGAACATAAAGCAGTTTTTCAATATTGTTAAGCAGTCATTTTATATTTCACCTTGATCCTTCACTCTCCAACTACTCTTGGGACCCACCAGAAATTGTCTATTGGTAAGCTTGGGCCAATTTGCTTGTTGAAGGCCATCCTTTCTGATGCAGAAACTTTTCTACCAAAAGTCACTGTCATTCCAGGAATACCACATCTGGTGCATCCACAGGCTTCCCAGGATCTCTGGACCTTTCAAACTCAGAAAGATGACACCAATCCTGTATACATCCAACCATAGTATATGAAACTAGGAAAGAAAAAGCCCAAAATAGGCAGAGGAGGCCATGTGCTCAAAACTGTATGGAGGCTGAATAGAAAACTGGGCAATCACCCCTTCTCCCACTTGACTCTTGGGATGAAGTTTGAAACAGTCCATAGGTGGGGAGGGCTCCTCCCAGAACCTCTATTTAAGGAGGCACCCAAGCCCACCATGTCTTCATTTCCCACCCAGAGGTATTCCTCTGGACTTCTCCGTCATATCCTTCCCTCTTCTTCATTATATCCCTCCCTTCTCAGTTTCCTTTTGTGTACTGTCTTCCCTCATTAGATTGTAAATTCCTTGAGAGCAGGGACTGTCTTTCTTTTTCATGCTTAAAATTCTAGCACTTATTGCAGAACCTGGCACATAGGTGGTACTTAATAAGTGTTTGCTGACTGACTGACATACTTTACAAACAGAAAGGAATAGAGAGAAGAAAATAGCAATAGCTCACTTCTGCACATTCAATGAGTCATCAGCTTTTCTGGCTCAAGCAATTAGGGGACTCTTCATCATTTCCCATTGCAAGACTATCATCAATGAGATATGCATGACTGGAAATAGCCCTATTCCCAGTCTTCCATGTGATAACCAAGAAAAGTTACCAAAAATGTTCTATTGGAGGGAGGTGATGGGAGGTGGGTGCCCACACCATAAGAAAAAAGTATGAATATTAGAGCTCTCCAGAAGTAGTGTGAGCTGCCATGAGGCCAAGAGGGTTCCCTAGCCTATAGGAAGTCTTCGAGCTGCGTCTAGAGGAAAACTCACTGGAGGTGCTAGAGAGACGATACCTGCTCAGGCAGAATTTGGTCTAGATGATCTGGCTTCTTCCAACTGTGAGATCCTCCAAGAGCAAAAGGCAGTTTTTGACAATCTCCTTTGATCTAAAACTGGCTACCACAAGATTCACTGATTCAGACAAAGGCAAAGTATCATAGTACAATATAGATCCTAGATCCTAGATCTAGATCCTAAATCATGATCTGCTAAATAATACCCCTGTTCTGTTGTGTCTGGTTTTGAAAAGTCTGACCACTTCTATCTATGATGAATCACCTGCACTTACTGGGAAATGTGCTGCATTGAGTTCTTTGGCTATAGCTAAAGTGATTGAGGTCCATGCAGTATTCTCCTGGCCCATCTGCCAGTAGCTCAATCATCTTCTTAACCAACTGCTCACTTCCCAAATCTGCCTTTCATTTCTAAAGCCACTGGCTTTGATCAATAGCAGTGATAAAAATACCACCTGTGGCTCAAGGTACTCTATCTCTTTTCCAAGATTCCATAATCCTCAGGGCAGCTAGATGGCACAGTGGATAGAGTGCCTGGGCCTGGAATCAGGAAGACTCATGTCCCTGAGTTCAAATGTAGCATCAGACCCTTACTAGGTGTGTGACCCTGGGCAAGTCACTTCACCCTGTTTGCCTCAGTTTTCTGCTCTGTAAAATGATGGAGAAGGAAATGGCAAACCATTCCAATGTCTTTGCCAAGAAAACCCCAAATAAGGTCATGGAGAGTTGGACGTGATTGAAACAACTCAACAACCAAAACACAACAAATTTGTGCATGATTCAAGTGACTCAACAACAAAAACACAATAAATACTAGGGGACTCAGGTTATAGAGTTTCTTTCTCCTGCATTCCTGTGTGTGAATGTTGGTAATTCTCTGAAATTTCTTACTGCGGGGCTTGGTGTCCAGGAAGCTTTTTCTGGATATTTGTGGAGGGTGTCTGTCTCTTCTGGCAAACTACTACAGTATCTTTGCCAAGAAAACCCCAAATAGGATTATGAAGAGCCAGCAATTACCAAAATGACTGAACAACCAACCCTGTAATCCTCGCCAATTTATTCTAGATTTTTCTAGCAGAATTATTTGTGCCACATGAATCGCTAGAAATGGATAACAGGCCAGATCTTGAGAGATTCTCCATCCTGTCCTATAGGCATGCCCCTCCCCTCCCCCAACCCCCAGGAAGATAGTAGACCTCTCCATATTCTCCTATTATTCTCACAGTATAAAATGAGATAATATTTGTAAAACACTTTGCAAACCTTAAACTATATAAACACTGTTATAATAATAATTATTGTTATTGTCAAAATGGAGAGATGTGTAGTGTATACATATGTATATATGTACTCCAGTATTATGACATAGTCATAGTATTTCATAGTAATAGCTCACTATGACAACCTCGAAGGGGGTCTCTAGTGGAGTGACACAGGGTACAGGCATTTTCCACAAGAGGAGCACAAGAAATAGACAGGGCAGCACCTCCTTCATAGGATGGTGCAGAAGAAACGTTGACACAGTCCTATGGAAATAGAAAATAAATGGCAGACAAACCTGAGCACATGTGTAGCAGTGGGGGAGATGGTCATTATTCCTAACCACTTCCCCATAGGAATTTCCCATGAACAACAGGTCCATTTCAGGTAGGCCAGGCCCAGGCCCAGTGCTAGTGATCATTAGACTAGCCTATTTCATTCTGACCAAGTCAGAATGAATCAACTGTGTCACAGTGGTAGATTACAGGACTCAGGATTCCGTTGCCTTTTCCTGCATCTCTTTGCACTCACATGGCCCATCCCCCGTGGCAGGGGAGGATCCTTCCTCTTCTGCCTCTCTGAGTTTTTCTCTTCATTTATGGTTTGGCTCAGAAGCTCTATTTTTAGGAAAGTTTCACTGATCACCCCAGTTGTTTGTCCTCTCTCTCTCTTCAAATTACCTACTGTTAATTTACCTGCGTGGATTATATACTCCAGGGGAATGTACATGCCTTGAGAGCTAGGATAATTTCTGGGTTGCTGCTGGCTTTTTATTCTTTATTGTTGTTCTCTCTTTGTGTCCCTAACACCTAGGAGAGTGCCTTGGATAGAGTAAGCATGGAATAAATGTTCCGTGAGTTGAGTTGAACTGAATTGAATTGAATAGGGTTGAGTGCAATGGAGTTGACGTGGTGTCAAATCCTGGGGCAGCTAGGTGGCGTAGTGAATAAAGTGCTGGGGCTGGAATCACCAAGACTCCTCTCCCTGAGTTCAAATCTGGCCTCAGACACTTCCTAGCTGTGTGACTCTGGACAAGTCACTTCACCTTGTTTGCCTCAGTTTCCTCAACTGTAAAATGGGCTGGAGAAGGAAATGAGCAACCACTCCAGTGTCTTTGCCAAGAAAACCCCAAATGGGGTCATGGAGAATCAGACAGGACTGAAAGGCCTCAAAAACACAACAAATCCTGGGGTACTCAGGCCGTGGAGTTTCTTTCTCCTTCATTCTTGCCTGTGAATGTTTGCAATTCTCTGGCATTCCTTTCTGCAGGGCTTGGTGTCCAGGAAGCTCGTACTGGGCATTTGTGGAGGGTGTCTGTCTGTCTGTCTGCCTCTTCTGTCTGCAGGCTGAGGGAGCGAACCAGAGCCTGGAACTCTCAAGTATGAGGGAGCCCTAGAAGGTGTTCCCTGGCTTGGCTCGAAAGCTGGTAGGTAAGGTTCTTTCTGGTGTTAACATCATCATCATTGCAGTGTGCATTTATTAAGAGCCTTCTCTGTGCCACACACTGCACTTTACAAAAAGGCTTTACAAATATTATTTCATTTGATCCTTACAACAACCCTGCAAGGTAGGTGCTATTATTATCCCCATTTTACAGATGAGGAAACAGAGGCAAACAGATATTAAGTGACTTGCCCAGGGTCACACAGCTAAGTAAGTGTCTGAGGCCAAATTTGAACTCAGGTTTTCCTGACCCCAGGCCCAACACTCTATCCACTGTGCCACCTACCTGCCCTAAAAGACAGTGATGTATCTAGCAGGAAACCTGGGGCACTTAAGATGATTAATCTGATGGCTTCATAGGATGGATCAGAACACGCAAGAAAACTCTGGCTCTGAAGTCAAGAGCCCAGGTTCAAATACCACCTCTGATGCTTATTATCTGTGTGACCTTGGGCAAGTCACTTTCATGGGCCTCAATTTCCTCACCCATAAAATGTTGGGCTAGACAGCCTCTAAGGGCCCTTCTAAACAGAAATAAGGACTTTGCATGTGAGTAGACAGAATAGAAAGGTTTAGGGTAAACAGGTCTCTCTAACTATCCTTTTTATTTTCTACCACATCTGTGATTTCATTGTTTATTCACACCTCCCAGTGACTAAACTCCTTCTACCAATGCAATCATTGAGTAATATATAGCCTCAGAGAGTCCTCTCGAGCACCAAGATGTTAAGGTACCTTGCCCAGGCTCACAGAACCAGTCTGTATCACAGCCAGGACTCGATCCAAATAGCTCTGTAGCCTAACCTTTATCTATCACACCACATGGCCTCTGAACTATACTTCTTATATAGCAGGGATTCTTAACTGGGGTCCATGAACAGAGAGATAGAGACAGAGAGACAGAAACAAATAGGGAGGGAAGGAGGGAGGGAGAGAGGGACAGAGACAGAGAGAGACGGAGAAGAGAGAGGGAAGGAAGAATGGAGGGAGGGAGAGAAACAGAGACAGAAAGACAGAGAGAGAGAAAAGGAGGGAAGGAAGGAGGGAGGGAGGGAAAGAGACAGACAGAAGGAGGAGAGAGGGAAGGAGAGAGGGGGAAGAGAGAAAAATATGTATGTATATGTATGTATGTACATATACATATATACCTATATATGTGGAGAGAGAGAATTTTTTCCTTGTAATTGGTTTCCTCTGTAATCCCATGGATTTTGTCTTGTTCATTTATAAACTCTGTGAGAAGAGGCCCCTGGGCTTCACCAGACTGCCAAAGGGGATCAATGACACAGAAAGATTAGAAGCCCTGTTACATACAAACATGTAACCACTGGTCTTCACCTCTGTGTCCCTTACACAGCCCTGCTCTCCATCCTCATCGTGACCTCCCATCTCTTCCTCCCTCAGTTCTCTCCCAGGCCATCTCCCCTACACTGGCCACTCTCTTCTCTTGTCCCATCTTGACTCCTTGGGGAACCAGTTCAACTATACGCCGTCCTCCTCTCTCGAATCCCTAACTCCTCATCACATCACTGATTATGCCCATTCAAATCTCAGCCTTGGATCATTCCCACCATTCACCGCCTTTGCCCCTACACACATGCCGCTGAAAAAAAGGTGGAGAAAATCACACAACTGCTCTGACTGGGTCCACTACAAACTTATGTCATGCAACCTCACCCCGGCCCTCACTGCTATTGAGCAATCCAGCTATATTTATCTCCTATGTCTATCAGCTCACTCTCCAACCTTATCACTCCATCGAAACTGCTCTCTAAAGCTACTAGTGATCTTGGAGTTGCCAAATCCAATGGCCTTTTCTCAATCCTCGCTCTCCTTGACCTCTCTCCAGCCTTTGACCCCTGATACTCCCTTCTCTCTAGGTTTTCAGGATGCCATTCTCTGCAGGTTTTTCTCCTACATCTCTGACTGCTCCATCTCTGTCTCTTTTGCTGGCTTCTCATCCAGATCATGTCCTCTAACCATATGTGTCCCTTGAGGTTCTGTCCTGGGCCCTCTTCTCTTCTCCCTCTATACTATACTTGGTAATCTCAAGAGCTCCCATGAATTGAATTACTGTCTCTACGCTGATAATTCTCAAATCTACTTTTCTTGTCGAAACCTCTCTACTGACCTCCAATCTTGCATCTCCAAATGCCTTTCCAACATTTCAAACTGAATGTCCAGTAGACATCTTAAACCCAACATGTATAAAACCGTTATCTTTCCCCCTAAAGCTTATCCCACCACCACTTTCCTTATTACTGCAGAGGGCGGTGCCATCCTCCCAGTCCCCTAGGCTCATAACCTGAGGGTCATCCCGGACTTTTCACTCTCATCTCACCCTCCATATCCAATAGTGCCAAGCCTTTCAATTTCACTTTTGTACCATCTCTCCAATTCTCCCCCTTCTGTCCTCTGACGCTGTCATCACCCTAGTGTTGGACCTCATTACCTCACACCAGAATTATTCTAATAGCCCTGGTGGTCTGCCTGCCTCAGGTCTCTCCCCACTCCAATCCATCCTCCACTCAGTCACCAAAGTGCATTTCCTAAAGCACAGGTCTGATCATGTCACCCTTCTGCTCAATAAACTCCAGGCATCCTCTATTGCCACCAGAACCAAGTACAAAATTCTCTGTCTGGCATTCAAAGCCTTTCATAACCTAGCCACCTCCTACCTTTCCAGTCTTCTTACATCTCACTCTCCAATACATGTACTCTTTGATCCAGTAACACTGGCCTCTTGGCTGTTCCACAAACAAGACACTCCATCTCTCAGTTCTGGACATTTTCTCTGGCTGTCCCCCATGCCTGGAACACTTTTCCCCTTTCATTCTACCTCCCTGGCTTCCTTCAAGTCCAACTAAAATCCCACCTTCTACAGGAAGCCTTCCCCAACTCCTCTTAATCCTAGTGCCTTCTCTGTTGAGTATTTCCAATTTAATCCTGTATATAGCTTGCTTTGTATATATTTGTTTGCATGTTATCTCTCCCATTAGATTGTAAGCTCCCTGAGGTCAGGGACTGTCTTTTGCCTCTTTTTGTATCCGCAGCTCTTAACATGGTGCCTGGAAGATAGTAGGCACCTAATACACATTTATTGGTTGCTTAAGAAGGCATCAAATAATCACAGAATCTCCATGCTGAAAAGCCTATGACCCTCAGAGCATCCAACCTATGCCTCTCTTTATAGGCCACAGTCCCTGAAGTATGCCCTGGACATTCTTCCAGTCCTTTGCTCAGAGTGAGTCCTCTCTTGACCAGCACAGATCCACAGACTCTCAGTGCAGGACAGGCCCTCAGAGGACATCTAGCCCAACCATTGCCTGAGCCTGGAATCTCTGCAACTTCCCAGGGGAGGCTGGACAGATGGAGAACTCACTACCTCCCAGAGCAGCCCATTCCTCCGTTGTTCAGCTCCCATAGTCAGATACTTTTTCCTTGCCTTGAGCAGAATTCGGCTTCCCGCCAACATCCTCCCCACCCCACCAGCATTGTTCGTGGTTCTGCCCTCAATATTTACATCTCGGGATTCTCCTGCCTCTGCCATCTGTTTTCCTTCCATCCCTTGAGAGTCTGGGGCCACCTGGCATCCTGTTCTAGCCAGGGAAGAGAAGGCCCACCCTCCAGCTGGTTCTACCACCACCGGGCCCACACCCATCCATCATGTCCCAGGGCCACAGAGGAGCAAACCCGTGATTAGTGAGTGTGATTACACACCCTTATGTTTTTCTCCAGAGAGCTCAAAGCACATTAACTAATTTGTTTCCCCAGGCTCTACAGGAGGTAAAAAAAAAAGAAAGAAAGAAACCAAGGGGTGG
>NW_020954553.1:3106384-3129150 GCF_900497805.2 Vombatus ursinus
GGGGGAGGGAGTAGGATATCAGGTTTCCTCACTTTAGAGGAGGGGGAGATGTCAGGGACAGGAGTGACAGCAACCCAGCTACAAAATCACCCAGTTAGGGTGCAGGCAGTGAATAATACAACCTTCCTAACTGAGGAAGGAGGTTACAGGGACCAGTATGTTGGTCTATAATAATGGTAAGAAATTGTTATACTTAATTCTATTTCCTGGCAGCAAAATTGCTTTGAATTCATTCATATTTGGAGAAAACATCCTTCGAGGTGAAGTATTTCAGCCTTGTCATGGGCTGATGAGGCTTTCTAAAAAGGGAAGCGTCTGGTTCAATTTAGACTGTGAATCACCTCCTTAGCCCCGAATGCTCAAAAAATGAAGGTCCTGATAGGAGAAGAGGAAACCTCCCATGGCTTTGATTCCCCCATCCCTACTCCCAAGCACCAAACACAAACCTTGCCCCTAGTCAGTGCTGAGCAAATGTTGGATTATTAAAAGGAGCAGCAGGAAAAAACCTCAGTGGGGTGCGGAACCCGTGGCTTGTTCTGTGAAATCTGGATTCAGTCAAAGGGTCACACTCGAAGATCTAGAGGGCCACATATGGCCTCAAGGCCACAGGGTTAGGGTTAGAGAAAAGGGACTGGCAAATATAAGCCAGCACTGGACAGGAATTCCTGATCTACAAGATGGACCCTCTTCTCCTCTTCCCAGTGTGATGAAGAGTTCCCTTCTTTTTTAAATTCTTCAAAAAATCAATAATTTGGTCATTTTGACATAAATCCAGCAGCTATTGCCTTCTCCCTAAGTAACCTGTATATCTCTTGTTTTACACAGCTGTTTGCATGCTGTCTCCCCCACTAAACTGTGAGCCCCATGAGGGCAGGGGCTGTTTTTTGCTTTGAATTTCCAGTACTCAGCGCCAGGCCTAGCATGTGTGCTGCTTAATAAATGCTTGTTGACTGAGTGGCTGTATTTATTTTGCATTTTCTTATAGGTGTACAGGTTGTTTCCCCCACTAGAATGTAAACTCTTTGAGGCCAGAGTTTTTTAAATTTTTGTGCTTTGTATTTCCAGTGCTTGGTATATGCTGCTATTCAGTGGGATCCGACTCTTCGTGACCCCATTTGGGGTTTTCTTGGCAAAGATACTGGAGTGTTTTTCCATTTCCTTCTCTAGCTCATTTGACAGATGAGGAAACTGAGGCAAACAGGGTTAAGTGACTTGCCCAGGGTCACACAGCTAGTAAGTGTCTGAGATGGGATTTGAACTCAGGAAGGGGAGTCTTCCTGACCTAGGCCCAACACCCTATGCAGTAGGGCGCCACCTAGATGCCCCTGATGAATAGTAGAACCTAGAAGGACACTTTTGATGGTGCACAGGTGAAGACAAACAAAAGAGAGGGCACGATGATGGTGAGGGATGTAGTAGAACCTTCTAGATCTTGGAATCCCCCAACACAGCCCCCGAGAACCCAGCGTCACCTCCACCATGGCAGGGAGAAGGAGGCATTTAAACCCAGAGGACGAGGAGTAGGTTGTAACAGCAAGGACACCGAGACTAGCCAGGGCTTGGGAACCTTTAATGATTTCTGCCACCCTAGATCGGCCCTGAACAGGGTGTTTCTGCACAGTTGGAGATATTCTGAAAAATCTTTTACACATACTCAAGTAGAAATATTTCAATGCCTGAAACTCGAGACTAAGCAGGACCAAAAGAGGGGAATCTATTGTGCCCTGAGGAGCACAGGGGAAAATGGACCCCTGGAGGCAGGGTTCGGAGGCCAGGGTCCAGAGCCTCCATCTCCACACTGAGAGCAGTGGAAGAGCAGTATCTGCCAAGTGCTGAGGGCAGTGCCTGGCACACAGTCGGTGCTTAATAAGTGCTTGTTGACTTGTACAGCATGTAGAATAAGGGGAGTTGAGATTGGGGTTGTCCCTCTCTGTCCCTCCTGTGGTAGCTGGGGTGGGCATGGGAGACAGCTGGGGAGGGAGGAGCTACATCTTGTGGATGGAGTAGGGATGGAGGTGGCGGCAAAGACCGCCAGTGCAGCTTTATGATGTTGACCATCAGCTTTGGTGCCCGAGCATCAAGATGCCAATTCTATTGAGAAGGAAAACTGAGAACGCATCTTAAGGGGCCAGCAGCCCTCAAGCGGTGGGTATAAGCTAGGGACCTTCCTGTGGGATGTAAGCTCTTTGAGAGGAAGGAATGTCTCATTTTTGTCTTTGCATGACAAATAGCCAGCACTGTGCCTGGCACATAGTAGGTACTTAATAAATACTTGTTAAATGGAACTAAACTGGAATTTAATTGAAATGACTCTAATTCCCTGGATATATTCACTATGGGTCCCCCCTCATCTCTGGACTGACAAGGAGCCCAAGAGCCTCCATTAGATCGGGGCATGTCTTCTTCTTTGCAGGAACCCAGAGCAGTACCAAAGGAACCCCTCCCTACAAGTATTCCAATGAGGCCTGTCTTCTTCTCAGCCAGAAACTCAGTCCCCCACCATGTACATTGAACACTTAAGTTACATAGAATCACTCTATAAACAGAAAATGGGAAGTCACCAGAGGGGTCCACAGAACTCATAGTCAAGTCCATGTTGACCCAAAACAGGGAAATATATTACCCTTTGGGTAATAAAAATGAAAATCAAAACCCCTTTGGACATACACAGATGCATACACATACGCACATGCACACACACACACACACACACACACACACACACACACACACTCTCATACCTCTTTCCAGGGTTTTCTAGATGCACACTAGATGAAGAGGCTGGCCAGGCTGGCATACACCCCCAAGAGCCCTACCCCCAGCATCCCAGTCTCCCAGCCCCCATCATCTCCCCCAAGAGGAGGATGTTAGTGAGGCTAGACTCTCAGCTACAGAAAGAAGGATGGAGGAGGTGGCTGAGCTGCTCTCAGGCATAGGTGGACGCTCCTCAGCATGTAACAGCATGTGAAGGAGGAAAACCAGGAGGAACAGAAAGAAGAGATGAGGCCTTCTTCAGAGGAGCCTAGATCACGTTGTTCTCCAGGGCAGCAAGCCGCTTGGTCACAGCCTCCAGTGATTGTGATTAAGGAAGGAAACCGGGGTCCATCCATAGCACCCTTGGAATGGAAGTGAGCTCCTCCCCGCCCCCTTCCTCTATGCTCTTCCCACTGGCTTGCCCACTCTCATCTCCAGTGCTTGGATGCTTCCCCAGACCAACCACCAACCCTTGCCCCATTGGTGTCCAATTCCTATCTCCTCCCTAGCTGCTACCTGTACTGCAGAACTCCCCCATTTTACAGATTAGGAAAATGAGGCCCAGCGAGGTTATGGTCACACCGAAAGTAGGGCAAGACCTCAGAATCACTCACTTCGGGCATATGACAAACCAGACCAACCTAAGGCCAATCCTCCTCTGCACCTGCCGTCCGCAGATGGTTTCACCAGCTCGGGGCCTGCTCCCACACTAGCACCCACGAGCATGCTTTCCCAGGGACACCAAGGAGGAAGCCCATCTCTTTCACACTATCATCCAAATGCCTTTTACATCAAATCCAACCGTCATTGTATTCCTAACACACCTAGCATAGCTCCTTCAATCAATTTATCAATAAGCATTTATTAAGTACCTACTATGGAGTCAAGCTCTGTGCTAGGTCCTCAGGATACAGGAATAAAGAATGAAATTGTCCATGCTCACAATGCCCTTACAGTCTACAGACAAATTGGGACAGCGATAGGGCCTGGATCTGTTACTTCAATAGCATAGGGGGCTCCTCTACCAATGCAGGTTGGCACTTTATCAGTCCCCTGGAGTCTTGAAGCTTTTCCTAAAGCTGTCACATAACCAGCATATGTCCCACAGAGAATTTGAACTCAAGTTTTCCTGACTTCAAATACAGAGACACAGAGACAGAGACAGAGACAGAGAGAAACAGAGAGAAACAGAAAAACAGAGAGAGAGAGAGAGAGAGAGACATACAGAATAAATGTAAGGTAGCTTAATATAAGGTAATTAGGGGACACTGTCAATTAGGGGGATCAGGAAAAGCTTCCTAGAGAAGTGGGTTCTTAATAAATGCTTGTTGAATTGAATTGGACTGAGTTAATTTGAAGCCTGGTGTCCTCAGAGGCAGCCAAGAGAGTCTAATGAGAGGACCTAGCCCCTATCCCATGCTCCTTCTGCCTGAGCTGCCTGGGTCTTCCATCTCTGGGCTCACCCTGACCCTTTCTCACAGATCTGACCCACTCCCACCAGGAAAGGATATGTTTCTGTGTCAAGGCCTGAAGGAGCTCCTCCACCTTGGTCTGGAACTTCACGACAGACTCACAGGCACACGGGTCTTCCTCTGGATCAAATCCAAAACAAAAAGGAGATGAAGCTACGATCCAGCTGGTCTCCACCACCCCTCCCCTCTTCAGGTCCTATCCAGGGCGCTTCTAACCAGCAAAGCAGGCCATGGCAAACCTTGGGAGTCTCTGTGAGAGCTAGGGCAGGGACCCCAGGAGTTTGTCTAAGAGCCGGGAGGATGCTGAGTATCCCAGTAATTGCTGGGTTAGAGTAGTGGAAAGGGGTTGGAAATTTTGGCAGGGATGGGGAAGACACTGGGAGTCACTGGGAGTGATGAGACAGAGCAGAGGGAGACTCTTGAAGACCTTGTGAGTGTTAGGGGCCATGCCAAAGTCCCTGCCATTGCTAAGGGAAAACTGAAAGAGAGGGTGAATTTCCCCATGAGTATTAAGGGAGATGTGGGCAGTGCCTGTCAGGGCTGAGGGAGAGAAGTGAAGGGGACACTGAGTCATCCTCAGTGTTAGGGGAGATGCCAGGAGTTCCTGTGAATACTAGGAGAGATGGATGCAGTCCCTGGGAGTGTTAGAGAAGAGCTGAGGAAGATACTGGGAGTCCCTCTGAGGGACAGCACAGGCCTAGGGGAGACTCTAGTTCAAGATATACGTCATTGACCCTGATAGGGTCCTTTGCTAATTCTCAGGTCAAACTAAATAGGTGATACAGACAACTGGGGGGCTTCTGATGATCCCTCCAGACAAACTGAGATAGATCAATATGGCAGGATGGAGCTAGACCAGAACCCCACCCACTAATCAATGCTTTTCACCTACCTACACCTGTACAAGGCTGGGCCATGCCAGGTGATCCTATGGGCCCTATGACCTTTATCTCTTCCTTCCTAGACTCTCAAGCCTCATCCCCTGGCTGCCCAACTGTCTGCCAAGGCCCTTTCTTCCCCAAGCTCCCAACCTGGGATCTAAGGCCTGTTGCCTGACCTCCTGAACTTTGGACCTTGCCTATCTACAACCCACCCCATGATGGTACCTGCCAGCCTTCCTCCTCTCTAGATGAACTCTTGGCCTTGGCCCTGCCCACTTCCAATTCTGTTGCCACTCCAATGACAACATGACATAACCCTCAGATCTGACATATTCTGGGCTGAGGGACCCCTCGCCAATGTCCAGGCCACCTCCCCATCCCTCAACTCACCCACACAAATCTTCTTCTGAAGCTTTTTGCCAATCTGGTTGATGGTCTTGAAGTCGGCTGTGTAAAAGTAATGTTCTGCCACGGGATCTGAAGCAATCTCCCTCAGCTCATCCTCTACTGCATTGCCAACACCCACGGCAAACATCTTAAACCCTGAAAGGAGCAGAGAGATCATGCCTGAGGGCAGGGGCAAAGCTCTGCTTGCCTGACCCTCCCACCATGGAGCAGAAGGATTGCCCCTTCACTGAAAGTTCCCATGATCCCAGTTACTGGGAGAAAAAGAGTCACCTGGCCCACAGAGCTAAATCAAGGGGATGGCAGACATGGTGCCCTGGAGAAAAGACTTCTTTGTTTCCCAGGAGGAAACAGCTTCAACAGGGCTGCACTATTAGAAGATGGCAAATATCATAGGCAACATTTTTCAGAATGAATGTGTATGGGGAAGAACCATGAAATCATGGAAGAAATGAATAAGCACCTTTCTTTTGGTAGAGAGGTAGGGGTCTATGGGGACTAAATGTTGCACGCACTTTCAGACATGGTCATTTTGTTGGTCAGATTTGCTTACCTATTGTTTTTTGTTACAGGGGAGGATTCATGAAGGTGGGAGGGAGGAGGGCAGAAATCTAGAAATGATTATAGTATTAAAACAGAAGGCAAAGAAAAGACAGTTGTAGAGCAAAGCAGCAGCCTTATAGAGGGTTTAAAGAAGGCAGGCTTCCTGAAGGTGAGGGATTTTGAGGTCCTTCCCTCTATGCCCCAGCTTCTCTCTGAGCCATATCCCTGGTGAAGGGCTCTAGGGATCAGGAAACACAAGGCACAGCTAGTAAGTTGCAAAGTTGGGCCTGGCCCCCAGGTTCCATCCCACCATTACCATACAATCACAGGAGAATCCTCACAGCAGCAGCCCTGCTTTCCAGTGACTCCCCTCCCCATTCAGCTAGCTGTACAGCTAACTCTCTCTCCCTCCAACAGGTTGAATCCAAGGCAGCTGATCAGGGCCATTCCAAGCAAAGGGATATTGGAAAGGCTGCTGCATTTCCTTTGTCCCCCTGCCTCAGTGGGGAGACTCAGAAGAGGGAGAGAACAAAGGAGCGAAAGCCAGTTGTCCGGGTTCCGTCACACAGGTTCGGTCTGTTGGCTTTGGGGTCTGCTTCTAGGTGATCTCAGAGTATGCTTCATAGAAGGTGACTGTCCAAGAGAGTTACCTGATCTGTGGGCAGTCATTTCACAGGAGGCCCAAACAAACCCAACCTCTTCCAGGAAGCCACCCCAGATTACTCCAGTCCAAATCCCCTTCCACTTACAGAAAGACAAGAGCAGTGATAAGTAACATTTACAGAGAGCTTTAGCATCTACAAAGAGTTTGATATATATTATTTCACTTGATCATTTATCAACAATCTCCTCTTTCACTGATTCCTACCATCAACTCCCAGCACTTAGACCCTAGAGTGGACCATTTTGTCCATACAATATCACTCCAATAGATAGAGCTATGTAAATGTCAGTTATCACCAATGTCTGCTGTTGCCAATGCATGCCTTGGCTTTTCAATGAGACCCAAGTTCCTTCCTCATATACCCCTCAGTACCTAGCACTGGACTGGGCAGATATAAATGCTCACTGATTTGTGGATTTGAGATCAGGTACCTCATCTTCCCTTTCCTTTACTCATTCTCCACCTTCCTATGTGAGAGTGATAGAGTTTCTAAGAAACTTCCACCTGGTGCTTCCTCCCTTCTGGAAACTAAAATCCCCTTCCTGAATCCAAGCCTATCTCCTTCTTTTAGCCAAAGCAGCGTGAGGTGACATTAGATTAGATTAGATATTAGATTAGAGGGTAATCTTGGATTCAGGAACACCTGGGTTCAAATACTATCTTGGACAATTCCTGGCTGTGTGACTGTGAACAAATCATTTAACCTCTCTTAGCTTCAATTTCCCTATCTATAAAATAAGCTTCATAACACTTGTGGAGTCTATCTGAAAAGGGAGATAATGACGTGACAAGAGGCTCAAATGAGATACTACATCAAAGCACAAAATGAATGCCAGTCAGTATTATTAATATCATCATCATCACCATCTTCCCATCATCACCACCATCATCATCATCGTTATCATGACAAGGACTCTGTCACATGTTAGCCATGTGACTTTGGACACTCCAACTACCTCAGTTTTAGCCTCAGTTTTCTCTCCTATGGTATGGAGACAATAATACTTGGACTACCTTCAAGGCACAAAGAGTTATTGCAAGGCTCAAATGAGATAATTGACATAAAGCACTAATTTAATGTGAAATATTATTTTTTAATAATGACATCTGAGGTTCCTTTCAGTTCAAACTCTTGTGATTTAAGAGTTTTGTTTCCATCACTGAACCTTTCTCTGATGAATCAGGGTCAAGAAAGGGACATCCGGGTCAGCACCATGAACATCAGATGTCTCTTGGTCCAGGGCTGGAGATGGAAAAGGCACAGGAGATGAGGCCCCATCCATACTAGTCCTTAAGACATAGAATGAGAGCATTGGGCTGGGTCATCTCTTCCAGCTCTAACTTCGTGCCATTCTTTGTCCTAGGACATACCCTGGAAATGTTTGGGTTTTTTTGTTCTTGACAAAACCCATGATCTCAGATGGCTTTCTTACCATTTGATTTTTTTTTCCTAAAAGGTGAGTACAAGGAGGGGATATTCGGATAACTGAGGTTCAACTTATTTGGGTTCTGGTCAGTGGTGATTGTTATCATATGTGGTTTCTGACCAGATAACTGACAAAGCTCCCATATCATACCTTGAATGAAACCGATATTGACAGCCCTACCCCCACCACCATAGCCCCTCTCACTCCTGACTGACTTCAGACCTGTATATCTCCCAAAACTTCAATAAGCCAGAATGGAGTCAACTCAAGTGGGTTGAGTGTATGGATTAAATAAGGACAATGTTCTTTAGGGTGCTGGGAACATGAAGGTCCAATCAATGGGAATTGGGAAGGAGAGAGGGAGGTAAAAGGGAGGTAGGCAGAAAGGTAGGTAGGGGAGGTAGTAGATTATAGTAGAAAGAGTAATGACTTTAGAGTCAGAAGACCTGTATTTAAATCTTAATTTTGCTACTTATTCCCTGTGTGATCTTGGGTAACTATCTGAACATTCTGGGCTCCAGCTCCCTCAGCAATGAAATGAAGGAGTTGAGTTAGATTTTAGGGATCTGTAATCTAAAAGGATCTAAAATTCCTCCCCACCCTAAATCTATGGTCCTATGAAACAACTTCTAAGAGAGGCAAGGATAAGCAGCCCACTGAGAAGGGCAATAGGGTCCTACCAAGCTCCTTGGCTTTCTTGGCTGCATCATTGATGTAATCCTGGGACCGGCCATCAGTGAAGACGATGCCCACCTTCTGGGCACCGGGCCGTGCCCCACTGGAGATGGTGAAGGTGTTGTCAATGAGGTACTTCAGAGCTGCCCCAGTCATGGTGCCCTTCTCCATGTAGGACATCTTCTTGACTGCTGCCTTAATGTCCTTCTTGGTTTTGTACCTACCCAGGGGGAATTCCTGGCGGACCGAGCTAGAGTACTGTACCAGGCCCACCTGTGCCTGTTTGTCAGACACATCCAGTGAGTCCACAATCTGGTTGATGAACCTCTTCACCAGTTCAAAGTTCTCAGGGCGGACACTCTTGGACCCATCGATCAGAAAGACGAGGTCAGTGGCAGAGCCTCCATCACCTCCATTGCAGGCTGGAGAAGGGAGGGGGAAATAAGAGAGAGGATCTCAGGGAGATTATATGAGGCCTTTATTGACCAGTTAGGGGGACAGCAAGACCCAAACTAACCCTACAACCAGCTTTCTGCATTGGTAGAGCAGGTAGTTGTCTATATGGTAATGTGAAAAGTAGTAGGAAGGTCTCCCAGCTCCCCAAATCTCTCTCCTGCATGTGTCACACTGCCTGAAATTCCACCATTATTAAATATTCATCCTGTTGGGTTAAGCATGGCCCCTTTCAATCATCTTTCCAATTACAGATCCCTGGGGGATTATTGATTTAGTCCTTCACTACCTCCTTTCCCTGAGTGAATGAGAAAGGAGGACTCAGGGAGAGTACAAGAGAGCTGGTGGGGGAAAAATGACTGCAAACAGAGAAGGAGGGCAGAGAGGGCATTACACAGAATACCCACTTTTCTGAATTCACCGTTTTGCTGCCACTTTGGCCTGATCCTGCCTGAATGTATTTCTGTGACCATGATTGATGCTCTCAGTCAGTAAGGGCTCTTTCTTCCTCTCACTAAAGAATGACTGTTTGACTTCAATTTTTAATGCCTAATACCTCCTTAACAGAACCCTCTGCTATGGGGAAAGACACATGGTTTTAGGTCAAATCAGTTTCATCTATAACAATAGGGTGTTTAGATTAGATTGTCTCAAAGGGCCCTTCTAGCTCAATGAGTCAATGAGTCCAGCCTGGCAATTAGTTTCCAGAACCTTCATTGCTTCTTCTTACCCCCAACCCGGCCCTGGCCAGCTCTGAATCATCCCCATTTCTCAACATAGAGCCTCATGAGCACTTTCATGAAGCCTAACCATAACAGCAGCTACATCAGATTTACCAAGCACTTTTATGTGTTAACTCATTGGAGTCTCACAACAACCCTATGAGGGAGGAGCTATTATTATCTCCATTTTACAGATGAAAAAACTGAAAATGAAAAAAAAAGTTAAGGGATTTAGTTGGGGTCCACACAGTTAGTAAGGTTCTGAGGCATGATTTGAACTGAGGTCTTACTGATTCCAAGTACAACATTCCATTCTTTGCCCCACCCAGCTGTGAGAAACTTTATATCCCAACCTACTCCCTGGTTTCTTTCTAGCCATAGTCTTAAGATCTAATGGCTCCTCTCTGGTTACCAGCACCTTTCCTCCTCTGTAGGGCCTGAAGAGGAATAGAGAAGCCCAGCTCTCCTAACAACACCCTGTGATGCCCCTCTGCCTGGCACTTAGCTTTGTGTGATGAGCAGTTGGGGACAGAAAGATGCCGATAATTAACAAGACCATGGAGCACTGCAGATGAAGAACCCACTTCACAGGGAAAGCACTCTCAGCTTTAGCCCCAGAGCCTCTGTCTGCACTGCATCTTGGGGCCAACTAGAAGAAAGTCTCAAAATGACCACCAGGCTCTTTCCCCAGGCTACTATAATGTGAGTCCAGTGTAGGGGGTGTCTACACCCCCCCCCTTAGACACAACAGCCCTGGCCTCCACTCAGGACCTTCTGTCTCTCTTCGCACTTGGTGTCCCAATGTGTGACACCCTCCTCACTCCAGGTACCAGGGGATGGGGGTGTTTAGGGGCACTGACCACTGCAGGTTTTCCCATCACTGTTCAGGATGAAGCCATCCTGGCAGGAGCAGGTGTAGGAGCCTGGGGAGCTGTTGCATATTTGTTGGCAGTCGTGATCTCCAGTGGCACACAGATCAGACACCACTAAAAGAGAAGAAAACAGTGACTTTGGGTGGGTTCTTGGTCACAGTGAGGGTAGGGGTGATGAACTCTGAGTCTGACTATCCACCTTCCTCCTTTTCTCTGGTATCCCTGGAGCGATCCAGGACAATCATTTTCTTTCTTTCTTTCTCTTTCTTCCTTCCTTCTCTCTTTCTTCCTTTCTTTCCTTTTGGTCTTTCTTGTTCCTTTCTTTCTTCTTTCCCTTCTTTTCTTCCCTCCCTCCTTCTTCTCTTCCTTTCTTTTCCTCCTTCCTTCTTTCCTTTCTTTATTTTTCTCACCTCCTTCCTTCTTTCCTTTTGTTATTTTTCTTCCTTCCTTCCCTCTTTCTTCTTTCTTTTTCTTTCTTCCTTCCTTTCTTCCCTCCTTCCTTTTCCCCTCCCTCCCTTTCTTCTTCCCTTTCTTTCTTGCTTTCCTTTTTTCTTTCTTTCTTTCCCATGCCTGAGAATACCCAGTGAGGAACTTCCACTGCCAGTGCAGATTGGCACCTGCCCTCTCACTTCTAACCTCCTCCTAGCTGACTCCTCCTCTTCTCCACTCCTCAAGGTGGTTGTCATCTAAAGCTCTGACTTTGACCTTCTCCTCTTCTCCCTTTGTATTTCCTCCTTTGCCAACAACCACCTCCATTCACACAACTCCCAGGTATATGTCTCCATCCCTGGTTTTTCTTCTGAGACTGAGCTCCAGCCCTATACCTCCTGCTGAAGGGATGTCCCACCAACACCTCAAATTCAACATGTAAAGAAATGGACCTTATTATTTTCCCCCATCTCTTTATGACTTTGCTTTCTCTATCAATGGCAACACCACTCATTCCTTCTCCCGCGTTTGTAACCCATGGATTACCTTTGACTCTTCCCTTTTCCCTACCTCTCAGATCCACTCATTTACTAAGTTCCATTGAGTTCTCCTTTGTAACATCTCCATCCATCTCTTCTCCCCCTTTCTGTTCCCATTGCCATCCCTAGTAAGCCCCACCCCCACAGGATTATTAGAACCACCTTCTGACAAAGCCCTCCACCTCCACTCTCTCCTATCCTTCCTACATCTACCAGGCTAATTTTCCCTATGCAAACAGCAGCCAATCAGTTCACTCCTCTATTCAAGAATCCTGAGGGGCTCCCTATCATCCACTGAGCCAAATTCAAACTCCTGACTCAAGCCTTTCATTCTCTATCATCAAACGACGTTAAGTCCCCCAATACATTTATTAATGCTTAGAGCTCTAAGCTATTTTTTGAGTCTTGTCTCATATGACATCCCCCCCACACACACACACACTCTGTGCTCTCTATTCCAGCTAAGTTGAGTTATGTCCTGCCTCACATACCCATGCTCAGCACTTCCCCACCTCCAGATCTTCCTTCACACTGTTTCATATGCCTGGAATGCTCTTCCTCCTCCTCCTCCTCTCTTGAATTCAAGCCCACAGGCTTGAATCAAGCCCTACTTAAATGTTACTTCCTCCAAAGAGCCTTCCCTGATCCCTTCTGCCAGTAAGGTTCTACCCCCTCAAATCTCCTGCTGTATTTTTCTTGGCACCCCTCTAATGTGATTATCCTGGTCTGTTGTGCTTTAGGGTTCTCTGTATTTGCATCTCATCTGCCTCCTGGACCGTGGGCTCTGTGAGAGCAGGGAACTGATTTTATCTAAACTCTGCATCTCTCCCAGGTCTGAACAAATTTCTGAGCACAGCAGATCTTTTGTAAAGGTTCATGGAATAGAATGGAATTCTCCTGAGACTTCCAGCCCTACTGGAGCTTCAGAGAAAGCCCAAGGGAGCAGGAAAGGATGTGGGCTTGATTTTCTACAGAGATTTCTCTTTCCTTATACTTATGTGGTGTTTTATCCTTTCAAAAATTGCTTTGGTGTCTCTGCGAGGTTGGGGAGGGCAGGAATTGGCATTCCTGCTTCACAGAGGAGAAAGCTGACACTCACAGAGGGCAAACAATTTGTTTAAATTCACATGACAGGAGGCATGCCTGGAATCTAGGTCTCCTGAGGACCTTGTTAGTTTAGAGGTGGAGAAAATATTCAAGGATACCTCCTAGCAATGCAGGCTCCAACAGCATCCCCTGACCCCTGACCTCCCCCCCCCAAAAAAAGAGGGGATGATGCTAGAGCACTGCAATCCCAGGGGAGCCTTTACAGAAATCTTCCTGGAGTACTCCCAGCTCCTCCACTCTGTTCTCTGCTCTTCCCTCTACTCCCCTCTGTTCCCTTCCCCCATACCATTCCTTCTCTCTTCCCTGCTCTTCTCCCCATCCTCTTGGCTGTTCATCCTCTTCCCACTATTCTCCTTATCTGTACCCTGCTGCTGCTTCTACTCCTCTCCCCACTTCTGTTCCTTAATCCCCACCCATTCCCCCTTTCCCCTGCTCCCCTACTATTCCTTTCATCTACTTGCTCCTGCCTTCACACCCTCCTCTATCCTGTACTTCTCACTTGATTCCTCCTTTCCATCCCCAGCTCTTCCCTCCACTCCATTCTCTGCACCTCCCTTCACTCTCCCCCATTCCCTGATCTTCCCACCGTTCCCCTTATCTGCACCCTGCTCCTCCCTCCACTTCATTCTCCAACCCTCCCCTTTCTCATCTACTCCCTTTGCCCAGATGCCTCCTCCTCACCACAGAAGGCCTCCTGGAACTTCTTGGATAGCTTCTCAATGACACTGTAACTCTCCACGTAGTCCACATGCTCCTCCAGTGGCTCACTGGCAATCTGCTTCAGGGTGTGCTTGTCCACTCGACCCACCCCAATGGCAAAGAGCTCGATGCCACTCTCCTTAGCTCTGGCTGAGACATCCTTCACAGCATCCTGAGGCCGCCCGTCTGTCACCACGATGGCCACCTTTGGAGAAAGGTGAAATAAGGAAGAACAAAGAGCCTGTGAGATCTGACATTAGGAGCTTCTACCGATTGACTTACCTACATTCTCTGGGGAACCAGAGCCCACTGGGACTCAATCCTGTGAAGAGAAGAAGGAGGAGGAGGAGGAAGAAGAGGAGGAGGAGCAGGAGGAGGAGGAGGAGGAAGAAGAAGAAGAAGAAGAAGAAGAAGAAGAAGATACAGTGCTGTTTTTCACAGGGCTCACAGTATTAGCAAATGGATGAAACACCAATGCAGTAATGGTAGCAGTGCCTGCAGCGAAGTAGAAGTCTAATAAATACTTACTAACTGTTTGCTATAACACACAATTGGACAGATGTGGATGGGTTACAATCTTCATCACTGGAAGGAATATTCATATTGATGAGCCCGCAGATTGATTGGAATAGTAAAGTATAAGTTCACTGGAGAATTACAAAACAAAGAACTCAGTATGGCCTGAAGGAGGTGGTCATTACCCACTGAGAGACCAGGAAAGACTTCCTGGAGGAGGTATTATTTGAGTTGGACTTTAAGAATGTGTAGTGATTCAACATGTGAAGAGGAGAAAGGAAGGGATTTAAAAAAAAAAAAGACAACAGCTAGAACAGATACACAAAGTCTTGGAGCCATGCATGGCTTTGACTCCGTGGAACACCACACCCCCATGTTGGGTACTCCCTGATGGCCCTCCTCATCCTCTTGGGTATTGCCTTCCCCCAATAGATTTTAAGCTCCTTGAGGGAAGGGACTATCTCTTTTTCTTATTTGTATTTCTAGTGCTTAGCATAATGCCTGGCACCCAGTAGGCACTTAAATGTTTATTGGATTGAATTAAGGAGGCAGAGAATTGCCCAGTTTGACTGGAGCTTAGAATATGTGGAGAGTTATATGAGAGAAGACTGGAATGGTTGGCTGATTCCAAAACACGGAGGGCCTCGAATACCAAGTCATAGAGTTTGAATTTTATTCTCTAGACAACAGGGAACCACTAAAGATTTTCAGAGTAGGGAGCGAAGCAATATGACAAAATCTATGGGCAAGAAAGATTATTCTGTTTGTACTGTGAATAATGGATTAGAAAGAAGAAAAAGTAGAATCAGGAAGAACTATTGAGGCTGCTGAAATAGCCCAGGTGGATGGCAATGAGGATCTGAATTAGGATGGCAAAGGTTGAAATAGCAAAGAGACATCTAGTGTGAAGGATATTGTGGATATGGGATTGGCAAGACTTAGTGATTGAACATAAGAGGTGACAAAGAAGAGTCAAAGGTAACAATAACCTTTTGATAAGGAAGACAGGGCAAATGGGGAAAAGAGAGAGGGGGAGAGAGAGAGAGACAGAGACAGAGAGACAGACAGAGAGACACAGAGACAGAAAGAGATGAAAAAGAAAGGCAGGTTCAGGTGGAAAAATAATGACCTTGGCTTTGGATATACTGGGTTTGATGAGCTAGTGAAACATCTAATAGTGGTATCCTATAGACAGCTGGTCTGGAGCTCAAAGTGAGAGGTCAGGACTAGAGACACAGTTCAGGAGTCTCCAGCCTGGCTAAGGCCAGGTTTTGAATAGGTCCATGTATCCTATTAGAGGGCAGCTAGATTGCACAGTGCATAGAGTGCCAGACCTGAAGTCAGGTAGACTCATCTCCTTGAGTTCAAATCTGGCCTCAGATACTTACTAACTATATGACCCTAGGCAAGTCACTGAACTCTGTTTGCCTCAGTTTCCTCACCTATAAAATGAGCTGGAGAAGGAAATGGAAAACCACTCTAGGTCTTTGCCAAGAAAACCTCAAATGGGGTCACGAAAAGTCAGACATGACTGAAAAATGACTGAACAACAAAGTGTATCCTATCCCCTGTCAAGGCAGAGGCAAAGCATGACCTACGGGGCCTTTAGAAAGGAGAATGATATTTGTGAGTGGAGTTTCAAGCATCCATTGGAGACCGGTCCTGCTTTGGGTATGGGAGTCACATCAGCCTGCACAACTGGACCAGTGCCTTGAAGGAGTCACCAAGTGAGTGATGACAAACCCGTCTACAGGTTTGACCCTCTCCTTGGGTGGTAATCAAGGCCCATGTGGCAAAGCAAACCCAAGCCATGCCCCTCAAGCTGCTCTGGCTCTCCCTTATGGATGCTGTGTTATAAGCAGATGGGCAGGGCAAAGACTAAAAGGACTAGGATGGCCCAACCAAAAGCTTTGGGATCATAGATTGAGAGCTGGGAGGGACTTTAGAGGTCATCTAGTCCAACCTCCTCATTGAGGCCCATCAGAGACAGGTGACTTACCCAAGGTCATGCAGGCAGCAAAAGGCAGAACCAAGAATCAAATTCCTGGCCCTGTGACTCCACACTCAGCAAAGGACAGCTCTAACCATGCAGATGTGCAGATAAATCAGTAGTTTCCTCCATCTTGGCTAGTCCCTTTTGAATAGCCTTGGAGAAATTGCCTAAAAAGGGCTCTCCCAGGACAGGCGTATTCTCAAGCAGATCCTACTGTGTGTTCCACCATGGTCTCTTGCCTGAGCCAGCACATACAGAAGGTGGATGCCTCAGAGCTCCTTCCCAGTGACATAGCAGGCTCTCCAGCAGGAAGTCGATCCCAATGGATGGGATGACTCAAGAGTTACCTTGGCCCAAGCTGGAGGGAGTCCCCAGGGACAAAGGGTCATGAGCAGTTTGATGTGCACCAGGCATCCTGGAAGTCTACATCCCATTTGGTCAAACAACATGGGATCTTTGCTGGTTTTGCTGATGGTGAGTGGGACAGTTGACACCACTTGCTTCCAGGACCTTCTATTCTTTCTTGTAAGACCTCCAAGCATCCTCAAATTAAGGCGAGCTCTTTGGTAGTCTAGCCTGACAATTGACAGAACTTAATGGTCTTAGACTCAGCCAGAATGGGAATTCTTAATCTGGGGATCATAGACCGCCCCCTCTCAAGGAAACCAGGGGTAGATTGCAGGGACTCTGCTAACTTAGATAAGAAAAAAAATTACATATTTATTTCCATTGACCTCTAACTGAAATTTAGCATTTCATTTCTAGGGCTGTATCCCAAAGAGATCATAAAAATGGGGAAAGAACCCACATGTACAAAAATATTTATAGCAGCTCTTTCTGTGGTGGCAAAGAATTGGAAATCAAGGGGATGCCCATCAATTGGGGAATGGCTGAACAAGTTATGGTATATGAATGTAATGGAATACTATTGTGCTATAAGAAATGATGAGCAGGCTGACTTTAGAAAAACCTGGAAAGATTTGTAAGAACTGATGCTGAATGAAGTGAGCAGAACCAGGAGAACATTGTACACAGTAACAGCCACAATGTGCGATGACTAATATTGATAGACTTAACCCTTCTCAGCAATGCAAGGATCTAAGACATCTCTGAAAGTCTCATGATGGAAAATGCTATCCACATCCAAAGAAAGAACTATGGAGTTTGAATGCAGATCGAAGTATACAATTTCTCCTTTTTTTTCTTCTATTTTGTTGTTTCCTCTTTTGGGTGGTTCCTCCTATTGGTTTTAATTCTTCCTTACAACATCACTAATGTGAAAATATGTTTAATAGGAATATATATGTATGGCCTATATCAGATTGCATGCTGTCTTGGGAAGGAGGTGGGGAGAGAGATGGAGAAAAATCTAAAACTCAAAAGCTTATGGACGTGATTGTCAATAATTCAAAATAAATTAATTTAAAAAATTCTTTTTTTTTAAATTTTAAAAAGAAAGAAATTTAGCATTTTCTTTAATTATTTAAAACCATTTTTCTGAGAAGGGGCCCACAGACTTCACCACATTGCCAAAGGAATTCATGACATGAATTAGGTTAAGAATCCCTGGTCTAGAGGGTCTTCATGGCAGCAAAAGACTCTCCAAGATTTGGGCTAGAGAGGTTGTTCTTGTTTTGGGTGGGGGGGCTGCATTTGTTGGTATATATTTAGGAATGGAGAGGAGTTAGCCGGAGTCTCAGCAAGCCTTCTGGCCATTCCACTAGGTCCCTGGCATGAGTACATATTTCCTGTGACTGGACATACTGCCCAACATCGTGTCACAGTCATGTTCTCCAAAAGAAAGCCAGCATGCGTAGGCCTGGAATTGGGCACCTGTAGCCTGCTCCTGGGCTGCCATGGCACAGACGAACACAAGTGGAGATGCAGAAGCCCACCTGAGACTCAGTCTCCCTGGAGGGGGAATGTCAAGTCTGCCACACCAGGCAGACAAATGGATCTGAACACAGACAATCTGCACCTGCTGCTGGGGAATTAATTCTAATAGACCTGACTAACACCTAGGAAATATGGAGAAGGAGCAGACCGGAGATTTCACTGGTATAGTGAACTTCCAGGTAAGAAAACTCCCTCTACTGATGCAGGTTAGTCCCTTCTCTGCAACTTATATAGTCTTAGAGAGTAGACTGGGCACAAAGAGGTTAAGTGACTTGCCCAGGATCACACAGCCAGGCTGTGTCAGAGGCAGGATTTGAAGCCAGGTTTGCTCTCAATTCTTCCATGTTGCACAGAAGGGCCTATGGGAATGATTGTTCTGCTAGTGGCCCAAATCTGGGGGTTGGGGATGGCACCTCTGCTCACTGATTGCAGTACAACAGAACCCGGGTGATAGTGGGTCTGGGGTGGATGGAGCTTTAAAGCATTCTAACAATGCTCGATATTCTTCTGGTTAGTGTGGGAAATGATGGGGCGCTGCAGCCGCCAGAGTGGTGGCTCCATGTCCCAAATGTTGCTCTGGATGTGAGCCGCTCCTTCCTCCCTGGCACACAGTTCTCCTGTGTCAGGCGAGTGGCAGGAGAGAACACAGGGTTTGAGTGTGGAAGAGAGACTGACTGGATTGTGAGGCAGGACCTCCTCTGCCTCAACAACCCTGCAGACATCCCAGGAATCCCGACCACAGAGAGGGGGATCTGGGACAAGATCTGGGTGGGCAGGGGAGGGAGCTTGCTGGGTGCTTCCCTGGGCAGTGACCCTGGGCAGTGCACTTCACCTCTCTGGCCTCAGTATCTTCATCTGTAAAGTTGGATAACAATAGTACCAACTTGTAGGGTTGTTGTAGGGATGAAATGTTTGTAAAGTGCCTGGCAAACCTTCATAAATGCTAGCTATTATTATTATTGTTGTTGTTGCTGTTATTAATTTATCACAGATGAATCCAGTCCAGTCTACCAAAAGCTGATTCAATAGGAGCGTTCTATAAAAATCTGACATATTCTATCACAGTCCCTTATCTTTTCTGCAACCAGAGCATCTGAGAGCTACTAATTTGGGCTCTAAGGTGGCAGATGGGGAAGGCCTTGAATACATCCTTCAACTCCTGGAGAAGCCCCTCCAAGTTTCCAATCAAGGGTTATTTTCAATAGATGAGGAGAGTGATCCTGTTGACAGCCTGCCACATGATGAGGGACATGAGAAAGACCACCATGATACAAGAAGGATCACCAAGGGTGGAAATCTATAAATATCTTGTACTGAGCCAGGAACACTTGGAGGGTCTCCACTCACCCAGCAAGAGTCTAGAGGACTCCAGGTGGTACCTGAGGTCAGGACAACTGACTCCAAGCCATACCTATGCCAAGAGCTCCCTTCCTTCCGTGCTGTTGCTCTTCCAAAGTATGGGGGTAACTTTTGCCCCAACTCCAAAATCTTTGGAGCCCCCTCCTGGGGATCTTGCAGTATTACAAGCAGCTCTGCCATTGTGAGCCCACGGGAGCCAGGCCCTACCTCATCTCTCTGGTAACATGTGAGCGGTTGGGCAAATACCTAGGCAAGGAAGGGGCATTTCCCATCTGGAGGTAAAGGGGACAGAATCTAGACTGGCTACACCAAAGAGTCAGTCTGACTTGGTACAGCACAGAAGAAGATCCCTCCTGGGTCACTGCCCTGTCATAGTGGAGGGGCTTGCGTAGTTCAATGAAACTATGAACTATGCCACGCAGGGTTACCCAAGACAGACAGGTCATAGTGGAGAGTTCTGGCAAAAGACGATACACAGGAGAAGGAAATGGCAAATCATTCCAGTATCTTTGCCAAGAAAACCCCATGGATGGTAATCAATGGTCCACAATGTCACAAAGAGTCAGCCATCACTGAACAATAACAAGAGGAATGAGTGATAATAATTGATTGACAAATATTTGTCGAGCAACTGATGTGCTAAGAAAGCACCAGGGAAACAAAGAAAGGCAAAAGACAGTCCCTGACCTCAAGGGGCTTACATTCTATTAGGGGAGACAAAATGTAAATAATTAAGTACTGACAAGATGCATAATGGATAGATGGAAGGTAACCTTACAGAGTCATCAGATGTTCCAGCTTCCCGGGGAGCGGGAGGCCATAACATGACCTGCAGAAGATGGCATCTAAGTTTAGTCTTGGAAGAAGCCAAAGTGGAGAGGAGGAAGGAGGACATTCCAGGTGAAATCTCTGACATAAGAGACAAAGTGTCATGTATAAAGAAGAGCAGGTAGACCAACATGGCTGAATTGTAGAGAGTGTGGAGGGGAGGAAAGTATAAGAAGTCTGGAAAGACAGGCAGGGACCAAGTTGTGAAGAGATTTAATGGTAAATAAAGGACCATGCCAGGTCCTGGAAGACCATAGCTAGAATAATGTCTTCCATTCCGGGCACCACAGCTTAGAAAGCACATTGATAAACTGGAGTGTCCAAAGGAGCGACAACCATGATGGTGAAGGACTTGAAGATGACATTGTATAAGAATTCGTTGAAGGAACTTAGAATGTTTAGCCTGAAAAAGAGAAAATTTCAGGTGGACATAGTTGTTTTCAAAATTCTGAAGGGCTATCATTTTGACAACAACAGACTTGCTCTTTTTGGCCCCAGAAAGTGGAACTAGGAGCAATCCATCTCTCCATTCATTCATAGGGTGAAAGATCTAAACTTGGAAGGGGCCTAAGAGATCGTCTAGTCTAAAACTCTCATTTTTACAGATGAGGAAACTGAGGTCCAAGAAGGCTAACTGACTTGCCCAATGTCACACAGGTATTAAGAGTTATAGATGGTATTTGAAACTGGGTCTTCTGACTCTGACTCCACCATATACCTCCTGTTCATTCACTCAGCAGAAATATATTGAGTAGCTATCATTTTAGATGCTAAGGGAGATACAAAAGTTAAATAATACATAGGTCCTTCCCTTGTGAACCTAGCAGGGCAATAAGACAAAAGATGGATCACTATGATACACAATATTATGTGATCAGTATATTAGAGAGGTGCAAAAATGCTTTGTGAGGTCTGAGGGGAAAGGTCATTATGGGATCAGGGCAGGATTCCTGAAGGAAATGGCATTTGAGTGGGGCTTTGAAGAATAGGTAGGAATTCCACCAGTGAAAATGGGGGGGGAGGGCATTCTAATCATAGGAACAATGCAAGCAAAGGTATGGAGGTGGGAGAGTATGTTTCTGGAAGTGGATCATGCTGCAGTTTGTCTGGAATGTAGAGTTCAAGGGGGGAAGTAAGCCATAACAAGATTGCAAAGGTAGGCTGATGTCAGATGGTGAAGGGCCTTGGGGAGTAGGCACAAGAGCTTGAGCTTTATTCCCAAACTGGTTGTCCACCAACTGCCAACCAGTTGTCACCCACAGGGCAACCATAATAGCAAGGCACCCTCAGTGCCTCGGGGGGCATGTGTCAGGTGAGTTAAACTACTTCCATCACTTTGAATATACCTCCCCCCAGAATCCAACAGAAACAGCTCAGGAACCTGAGTCCAAGAACCCCTGGAATTAGAGGGCCCCCCAGACCTCTGACCCTCCAGCTGAGCCCCTGCAGCTACCGTCCCAGGAAGCAATGTGATCTGGCAACCTCCTTTGCAGATCACTCAGCCCCCTCTTCCTCAGCAGCCACAGAAACTAAAAACCCAGAAATGAAAGTTCTCACCACGAAAGTCCTCTGTGTATTCAGGCAGCTCAACATCATATATGGCTAGAGTTTTATCAGCAGAAATAACATTTCAAAATATGCATTGTCAACTGCTTTACCACAGTAAACAATAACCTAAGGACCACAAGGGCCTTTGCATCCATCTGACTTACAGCTGAAATCTCCAGTGTTCATCATCTCTCTCTCTCTATTCAAATGTGAGTGCCTTCAGAAAAGGGAGCTGTCTTGCTTTTCTGCTTATATCCTTAGCACTTAACATATTAGCACTTAATAAAGTTTTTCATTCATTAATTCATTCATTCATTTATTTATTAAGCTACTGGGAACCACCAAAGATGTTTGAGTGAAAGAAAGATAAAACCAGGTCTGTGCAAAAGAAGGATCATTTTGACAGAAGTGTTATGGGTAGATTGAAGTGGGGGAAGAATGACATCTTGAAGACCTTTCAGAAGGCTCCTGCAACAACCCAGGAAGGTGAGAATGAAGGTTCAGACAAGAGTGGCAGCAGTGGAAAGAGAGAGGAGGGGGATAGATGCAAGAGATACCCTAGAGGCTGTTTCAAGAGTACCTGGTAATTGATTGGATGCAAGGTATGAAGAAGAAAGAAGAGTCACATATAACCTCAAGGTTGGGGACAGAAGAGTCAAAGGAATACTGGCTCCATGGACAAAAATACAAAGTCAGAAGATAAAGATAATTTAGGAGGGAAATAATAAGCTTGGTTTTGGTCACACTGTGTTTGAGGTCCCACAGGGATACTCAGGTAGAAATTTCTTGTGGAGAGCTAGAAATATAGTTCTGGAGTTCAGAAAAGGGGAGAGGACTCAAGGGGTGTGTGTCTGTCTGTCTGTGTGTCCACATGTTTGTATGTGAGACAAAGAAACAGAGACACAGAGAGAGAGTTGGGGAGGGAGAGACAGAAGGAGACACACACACAGAGAGAGTAGAGAGACAGAGAGAGAGGAAACAGAC